>NC_080023.1:82399642-82714107 GCF_030020395.1 Manis pentadactyla | reverse complement strand
ACCCGGGAAAGCGGGCCTGTGTTCATTATGAGACACCCCGGCTGCTCAAGTGGGAATTTCCCAAAGAAGGAGATTCTGGGCAGCCTCAGACAGGGGAGGGTGGTGGGGAAGCAAAGCGGACGTCCTAGAAGGAAGCTGTAATGGACGAACAGACGACGAGACCAGTGCTTCTTGGAGATACCTGAGGAAGCCTGTTTTCGGAGCGGCCTGTGGGCCCGCAAGGCACACAGGAGGGAGGTTGCTGCTAGGAAGGCGCTTAATATTAGCGCGCAAATCAGGGGATCAGTTACAGCTGTCCTGGCTGTCGCTAGTTTCAAAATAGGTCTGGGCAGTCAAGCCGACTGACCGCCCCAGGGTTTCCTCCGGGTCTGGGTCGTTCTCGTTCCTAGAGGAGCGAGGCCTTCCATTCCCTGGGGGACGCCTGAAAAGCCATCTAACCAGGGTGCCCTGGACCGTCGGGCTCCATCCTACCGGGATGTGCCCAGCTCCGCCCCGCTCCCTTTGACTACGGCAGGAACAAGGTTACCGATGCAGGAAAACAAAAGTCCAGCGGGGTTGGCTGCGGACCCGCCGGGTGGACCGGCCGGAGTATCCTCGGTCCCCGGGGCCGCCGCCGTCTCCGGGCACCTCCCCAGCTGTGGGGAAACCTGAGGCTCGGCGCTCCTTTCCCGAGGGCGCTCTCCAGACTGGGCATGCGCGGGAAGCGGGGGCTGGTTGTCGGGAGGAGGTAGGAGGAAACCTTCCATTGCCCTGCACCCTGCTCTAGCCCTAGCTCCTCGCTGGTGGGGTTAGGAAACAGGTTCCTCTCCCCAGTCAGCAGCAACCGCGGTCCTGCAGGCGACGGAGGTACTGTTAGCGGCACAACCTGTGGGACAGAGATACTGAAGAGTTGAATCGAGGTTTCTTTCTCTTTCAACTTTTACTCTATCAATCCAATGTTGAGAAAAGGTGCTTTTTTTTAACCCCTTCATCTATATCCCCCTCTTACAGTCATCAGTTTCTGTTCGTATGACTGAAATTACAAGTACACAAATCAGAATGGGCCTCGTAGTTTGTCATGCACGGAGATTTTATGTGACTTTACTAAAACAAATGAAACAATTAAAAAGATTTGGTAAAACAAATTACAATTTACAGAAGTGAAAGCTATTAGACGTTTCTGAAGCATGAGCCAATCAGGCACTTCACTCTCCTACCACATTCGTTCTCTTTCTGTAATATACAGGTGCTCTTGCTGTTTGCCTCAAACGAATCCTACATACTGAATTAGTTTCCTAGGGCTCTGTAACTACCACAAACTGGGTGACTTAGAACAACAGAAATTGATTGCTTCACAGTTCTAGAGAGAGGCCAGATATCTGAAATCAAAGTGTTGGCAGGGCCTTGCTGCCTCTGAAAGTAATAAGGAAGAATCTCTTCCAGGCTTCTCCTAGCTTCTGGTAGGTCCTTGGTTTATGGTGGCATAACTCCAATCTTCACTCGGCATGTCTGTTCAAGTTTTCCTTTTTTATATAGAGATCAGTCATAGTAGATTAGCGGCCCAACTACTATACTATGACCTCATCTTTAATTATATCTGCAATGACCCTATTTCCAAATAAGGCCACATTCTGAAATACTGTGGATTAGGTCTTCAGCTGTGGATCTGAAGCAGATGTGACTCTTCATAACACAGATCCCTACACATTCATTTTGAACCTCTCCAGAGGGGCCTTTTGTGTTGCCACTCATTTTTCATCCCTCTTTCTCTTTCCTTAACCTTCATTATTCTTATTATTTCTTAAGTTTCCAAATTCTCAAATTCATTTGGCTCACCTTTCCTGCTATCTCCATTTTTTATTATATTTTACAATAATTTCTTAAGAGCATCTTCTACCTTTCATTTGGCTGTATGAATTGAAACTATCAAAAGCAGCTGAAGTGGTTTTGTGACCTCCCACCTGACACTAGTTTAGTTTAAGTGCCTTTTTTGCTCTGCTTGAATCCATAAGCCATCCCTTAGCCTTTCCACCAGTTAAAACCACAGGGCTGTTCAGGCACACTGCATACAGTGAGTCCCACTGCACTGTGTGTAATGATTTTAAGACTCAATACTGAATGCTACATGCATAAGTGGACTGGTGTAACGCCAACCCCTTTCACAAACAACACTAGTTACCCTCCTTTCATTTTGTTCTCCAGTTACAGGAATACAACACTTTTCTCCTATCTTTACTTTCTTCCTTCTTTTTTTATTCAAAAGTTACCTGAATGGGGCCTTCCCTACTCATTTTTATCTTAAATTTCAACTCTTTCCCACCTCGTATCCCCACTTCCATAATTTATTTTTCCCTTAGTACTTATCAAAAAGATAATATATACTTTACTTACTGGCTTTGTGGGGAAGTTGGGGTTCCTATGGCCAGTATCCTCTCTGAACTTAAATCACCTGATGATGTAACTGGCCTGTTGCTAGGCTAGCGCTTCCACACCTTTAGGCAATAAGCTGTTATTGTGCTATATAGAGAGCTCTGCCCAGTGCTCTGGGTGGAGGCAGAGACTCTAGTGCTGGACCTACTGCCAGAACAAGCTGGGTAATAAACCCTTTCACCCCAAAAAACGTTTATTTCTTTGGTCACATTGAATCCATAGTGAACTTGTCCAGGGCTGAAATCCATTGGCAAGACAGGCTTCCACCTGCGTTTACATTTAAGCTTCCCAAGGCCAGAAATTTTTGTCTGCTTTGTATGCATTATATCCCCAGTGCCAGAATAATGCTAGCATATAGCAAGTAATCAATAAAAATTTCTTGGGGGAATGAAAGTCTCTTCTTTCTTTCAGAGTTTTTATGCTGAAAGAGAGCAATAATGATGTTAATAATATGCCTTTCATAAACTCTAGCACCTCTCCAAGTAAAATCAGTTACTCATTAACTATTTTTAATGATGGTGATGATGACAGGCACTCTCTGTGTCATTTCTATCTTAAACTATGAGTCTTCTATTGAGTGGAGACTAGTCTTTGTACTAATTTAGTCAATAGGGATTTATTGAGTGCTTACTTTGAATCAGGCACTACAATAAGCACTAGGGATAAAAATAAAGTATGGCCTCTCACCTCAAAAAGTTTGTATATTAGAAAAATTGCTTTGTTGATAATTCTAGTCGTGTCATATTGATCACATGTCATAGACATGTCATATTGATCACGTAAATAGCTAGAAAATATTCTCCTGATGTCAAAAGAGTTTTCCAGAAGTAAATCTACTGGTGCCCATGCATCAGGTTAAGCAATAATCAGAACTTGATTGGGCCTGCTACAAAATAAAGGAGGAAATTCTGGCATAATGCAGAGGTTTTCAAATCCTATCTAGGAAATATATTCATCGAGTATCACAGATTTATTTGTATAACAAGTTATTTTTGAAAATTGGTTTATGATTAGCCAGAGGGTTGTTATGGGGCAGGAGGGTGAGGAGAGTATTAAGGAAAATACTTACTGGGAAGGATCAGAAACACTACATTTTAGCAAAGTTTATAACATAACTTATCTCATTAATGCATGTAACTTTAAAGATGTTATAAGGTGATTTAAATTCTTTAAAGGAAATATACTGGGAGGGGCAGAGCAAGAGGAATAGAATGAGAAGAATGTTCTTTAAAAGAATAATAGGGAACTGATTACCTCTTCTTCACCATGATGTTCTGAATATCATTTAACGGAATCTCACTGGAGTAGTTAAGTGAACCTTCCAGTGATAAAAAGTGATTCGGCAGTAAACAGTCTCCTGCTTAAACTATTTTTAAAAGGCCTCAGTGAGGTTAGACTGGTCCAGGTTGAACAACTGAAACATCTTAACCCCTAGTTCACTGTAACCCTATTCCCTCAACATCTCACTTTCTAAATTTTATAAAATTTAAATTTTCTTTTTTCATAGTCTGTTTCTTCAAATCGACTAATGTCTACATATTGCAAACAGCTTCAGGCTTGGATTGTATACATTTTTGAGATAGGACAAAGCACTTCAAAATCAGTTGAGTAGTTATTGAGCATGTCTTCTGAGCTCAGCACTCTGCTAGATGCTATAAGAGATAGCTATCAGTACCTGTCATGCAAAACAAGAGTAGGGCCAGTCTATTTTTAAAGTCTTTTCCTATTAGACTTAGGAGAAGTCTGGGAGTGCTGACATATAAACATAGTCAAAGATGGCTTCATAAGGAGAGGATAAGTATGGATAGGGTTTTTTTTTTAAGAAGGAATCTATCCCAAGAGAGAAACAGCATCAACTAAATCACAGACATGTCATATTTGTAAGACCATAAAAAAAGGGTACATATGTGGGCATATTTGGAAATAAGGTGGAAAATTTAGTGTAAGGGGCTAAAAAAAACTAAGCAGAGGAATTTAAACTTGATAAGGCAGGAAATAGAAAGCCAGTGTATATTTCTGAGAAATAGAATAACATGGTAAAAACAGCATTAGGGCAGGAGAATTAATAAAGAAAGCAATGTTTACTGAGAACTCATACATTCTTGGTAATAATTCTATCTAGGAATTAGGCTCATTAGGGTGAATAAGAGACAGTTTTGGCCCTCAGGGAGTACAGTGGTAGAGATAGACAAGTAAATAGTTAAAATACAGTGGAAAAACTACCAAGATGGGTTAGTGGTGGAAGAATATAGATAGGTCATTTAACCCTATCATAGAAAGCCTCCCAGAGAAGACACCATCTAAGCAGAGAGCTGAAGGATGAATAGAAGTCAATGAAGCAAAAAACTTTACGTACACAGGCCTGGAGACAAGAGTTTGAATCTTTGAGGAAGCTGCAATCAGTTTACTGCTAGGTTGAGTTGTGCACTGATGTGGGGAAAGGGAGAAGGTCATAGGAATTTAGTGTGAGGTGCTGAACAAGTGGGACAAAAGTAAGGGGACAAAAGTGAACAAGTAAGAGGAATCAAATCCTGTAGGGCTCTGATGGATATGGTATGGTATTGGGTATTATCCTGAGAGCAGCAGGAAGCTATTGAAGGCTTTTAAGTTTGAAAATGACATAGTTAAATTTATATTTTAGTATAAGCACAGCTCAGATATATTGCAGGTTTGGTTCTAGACCACTACAATAAAGCAAGCATTGCAGTAAAGTGAGTCAAATAAATTTTTTGGTTTTCCAGTACATACAAAAGTCAAATTTATACTATAGTATAGTCTATTAAGCATGCAATAGCATTATGTCTAAAGAAACAATGTACATACCACAATTAAAAAATACTTTATTGCTCAAAAGTGCTGTCATCTGAGCTTTCAGCAAGTCATAATCACTCATCACAGATCACCATAACAAATATAATAATAATGAAAATGTTTGAAATATTGTGAGAATTAGCAAGATATGATATAGAGACACAAAGTGAACAAATGTTACAGAGTTGCCAAAAACCTTCAATTTGTAAGAATGCAGTATCTGTGAAGTACAATAAAGTGAAGTACAATAAAACAAGGTATGCCTATAGTTGCAAAGTGGGAAGTGGCTAATAATAAGGTCTAGACAGAAGGCTGGGAGACTGTTGTAATATTCCAGATGTGAGATGAACTAAAATAGAAGCAGTATGGATAAAGAGTAATGGATAGTTTTGAGAAATATTAAGGAAAGGGTATTGGCTTGATGATTGATTAGATGTGTAGTATTGCTCATTTAAAATAAAAGCATGATAGGTGAGGTATTATTATCTCAGCTCTACAAATAATAAAACATGTTCAGAAAGGTTAAATTATTTAACTTAGGATCTGTAGTAAATAAAGCAGAAGTAAAATCTAAGCTTCTCTGACTCAAATCCCCACTGTAATAATATATAGATAAATGTATTGAGGGAAAACATTTATATTTTGTGACAACAACAGTTTAAAAAAATACTATGTTGTAAAAATATTTATTTGAAGGAAGTTTCATTGTCCTTAAACTATTTTTTTGCTCCTGCTTTTCTGAAATTTACAAGTTTAAAAAACCAGAATCTCTGCATTACTGTAATATTTTATTTATGAATATTTAATAAAGCTACTTTTGATTAGGATATAGTCTCAGTTTTTCTTGAAATAATATTTAGTCTATTTTAATGTCAATTGGCTTTGCTCTTCTATTGCATTCAAAGAGGGGTTAGAAGCTTGATATGCATATAGGATTCTAAATCATAACGTGGCGATTTGCTGTATCTGTATGTTTTTAGACCATTTGATAAGTACAAGTAAATCTTGTTTCCTTATCTTCCTCTAAACTTCAAATTTAACTCAGTCCTTAAAGGGTTTGTTAGACTACAACTCAGAGAAAATGAGATCTCAGTTTACAGACTCCTTACTGAGTTTTCTCAACTCATTTTATCTTCCACATATCATAATAATGAGAAAGTTGTGCCAAAATAAAATAAATAGGTGTCTTGAAAACACCAAGAGACTCAATGGTTGAGTATATTACCATAAAGGGAAAGAGAGTTCAAGGCACAAAAATACTAAGTCTCATTCCACCTTTAACTACTTCTGTGGGAGTTAATTTTGTTCTTTGAGGCAGTTCACTTTGTCTCTGACTCTCAAATTTTCTTTTTGTAAAAACTGTTAATTTTAATATGTCTGTTAAGGGGAGAAACCATGACTTGTCTTTCAAATTTAAGGATTGTTTTTCTCATGGTGCTTGATTCTAATAGAGGCATTTAGTTCTACTACCTAAAATTATCTCCACTTTCCACCCCACCTGCCCACAGATAAAATCCTCAAAGATGTGTTGGAGAAATCCTCCAAGTCTTAAAACATTCTTTTCCTCCTACCCTGGATCAACCTAAAGCAAAATTGGAAAATAAGTAAAATTTGCCTGATGTCCTTGGATTATTTAATTAATTGCCTAATGTTACATAACCAATACAAGGTAGAACTGGAATTTGAACCAGGTCTGCTTGATTCAAAGTCCACACTCCTTCCATTTTATCACACTGCTTCGTATAAACTTTGTTAGCTCACCCTAACCCCACCTCTACTATGACACTGCATGAGGAAAAAACACCTATATTTTATCTTACCTACTTCTCCACACCAGCAACGTTACCTGTCTAGTTCAGTTTCTATCTAGGAATCATTTTCTTTTTAGAGTTAACAGAAGCTAATCTAGTAATCTATGCCAACAGGTTTTTAACCATTCTTTTCTCTTATAAAATATATATAAACTTTTTAAGAGTGTACTTCTAGATAAAAATAAAGTAATTCAAAAGAGGAGTTCTAATTAGATTATCTTGCTTTCTTCATTTACTATACATAGCTTAGATCACCAGTAATTGCCCATTTTCCCCACTATTAGGATTTTTCCAGATCCTCTTGAAGTCTCCACCATTTTCTTTGCACATGTGCTCTTTTATCTACTGTAAAATTCACCTGAAGACATCCTTAAGGACACATATCCTAACTTAATCTCTAACCCTGATTAAGCAATTCTTAGTGTTTATAAATCTTCTCTAATAACAACTGGCTTTTTCAGACTTCTAAATAGAAAAACCTCATTAACCAGCATGTCTGTTTACCTACAGTTCACTAATAGTTGATTCTCATGGTGAGAAACCAAGGGGCTGCAAGTTTCTGAAATATTAAAGACTGAAAAAAGTTTGCTTACTGTACTGACATTTAGTTCTTATGGCTGCTATAACAAATCACCACAAAATTATTGGCTTAAAACAACACAGATTTATTACCTTACAGTTCTGGAAGTCAGATTTCCAAAATAGAGTTTAATAGCCTAAAGTCAAGGTATTGGTAGGGCTGCATTCTTTTCAAGAGGTTCTAGAAAAGAATGTTTCCTTGCTTTTCTAGCTTCTAGAAGCTGTCCCCATTCCTGGCTTGTGTGCCTCTTCTAGACAGCAATCACATCTCCTCCTCTCATTCTCCTGCCTCTTTCTTTCCTTTATAAGAACTCTCATGATTATGTTGGGCCCACTAAGGTAATCCAGGATAGTCTTACCATCGCATGATCATAATTTAATCACATATGCAAAGTCCCTTTTGCCATGTAAGGTAACATATTCACAGGTTCCAGGGACTTGGACATGGAAATCTTTGGAAGGGGGGACATTATACGTGCATATGAGTGTACTTGATAAATTTATTAACTAGTTCTCTAATCACACTGGATAACAGACATTTCTAACTTTTTATTTTATATGTATGCTTTAGTCATTTATTTCATGGATATACATTTTTGTCTTTACATATCCACTATCCGGATTCACTTTTTTTAATGTCCTTTCTGCCTTTCTAGAACTTAGAAGTAGTTCTATATGTGTAAGTTTTCAATAACGTCATTGATTAACTCCTTAATTCATCTTTCTATGGCATTTTCACTTTTAGAACCCGATTTTTATGGCAAACAAACTAATTCCAAGTTTTCTGGGAACAAAACAATTAGAGGAATATGAAAAATTCACTTGGAAATTAGTTGAAATTAACACTTTGTAATTATCAGTCAGCAAGCCAGGTATTAATTCTAAGTTGCTATTTCCATGTAATCATTTATTCAACAAATACTTATTACTAGCCTATTGTGAGCTAAGACCTAGGGGTACAGTAATGAACAATAAAGACTTATTCCCTCGTTGAACAAATTTGAGTGAGAAGGACAAACAAGCAAATAAACAAACAGAACAAAGAACTGTTAAGTACACTGAGGGAAGCAGATAAGGAGCTGTGACAGACAAAAATGGCAATGGGGAGGTGTGTTGCCAATGAGTTTCAGCCCCGGGCAAGTTCACTATGGATTCAATGTGACCAAAAAATAACAGTGGAACGTTCTTGGGGTGAAAGGGTTTATACCCAACTTTATTCCCACAGTGCCAGGTGAATCAATAGAATTCCATCCAGTCAAAGCAAGTCTGCATGCAGCCAGCCAGTCTCTGCCTCTGGGCCTCTCCACCCCTGCAGCCGTCTCAGTCTCTGTCCTCAGTGCCGCCACCACTCCAGCCTCTGCTCCCCTATAGCCATGCCACCATGTGGCCCAGAACACTGGGCAGAGCTCTTTATGTATAGTCAATAGCAATGTATTGCCCACACGTGTGCAGTGAGCTAGCTGACCAGAGCCAGGAAAGAATCCTGGCTGTAGGAACCTTCATTTTATCCATAGGAAGTAACAATGTAACATTGTATGGGAAGGCCACTTTTGGAACATGATAATTAATTTAAGACCTTGTGGGGAAAATGGAAGTTCCTATGGCTAGGATCCTCACCTGCCCCTAAACTACCTGATGATGTAACTGGCCTACTGCTAGGATTCTGCTCCCACACCCATGGGCCATAAGCTATTACTGACTGAGTTATTATATAAAGAGTTCTGCCCAGTGCTCTGGGTGGAGGCAAAAAGGGAGGTAGATTATGGACCTTCAGACTGCTTCAGACTTCAGGATGCAGATGTGATTCTAATGCTTGACCTACTGCCATGAGAATAAAGCTGGGCATAAACTCTTTCAACACCACGAACATTTTGTTGTCATTTTTCCGTCTCACCAAATCCACAGTGAATTTGCCTGGGGTTGAAACACTCAGGCAAGACAGACCTGAAGATTAGAAATAGTTCATACAAAAGGGAAGAATGAGAACTTTTCAGGCAGAAGGGGCTGTGAGTGCAAAGATCCTATGGCAGGATCTTTGTTTTAAGAGATAGAAGCAGGCCAGAGAAATTGAAACCTAGTATGCAGGGTAGAGTGGCAAAAAAAAAAAAATGAAGTTGCAGAGGTACTGAAAAGTCAAATAATGCAGAATGCGGTGGCTTTAATGGGTTCCAAAAAGTAAAAGCCTCTTTGTTCTTCCAGAATTTTAAACCAAGTGAAATATAGGACTAAGGCTCAGATGAGAGGGAAGTCAAAATAGCAGCTATAGTATTACTGAATCTGCTAGTTGAAGAATGCCGCCAAATGGACTTCCTAGTACTCCTCCCATTGTCATCAAATAAACCCCCCTCCCCTGTTGTCCCAAGCAGAGCTAAACTGCAGGCTTCCCCTTCATGGGCAGGCTGTTTACTAAAAGGCAGAGGAGAAGTAAGCCACTCTGAAAGAAAGAGCTCAAGAAGTCCCTGAGTCACATTCTCAGTTCCCATTGCCCATCTCACCCATGAGATAATTCCCTCTTCCTCTCAGGGGAAGAAAGCAGTACTAAGGGCTTCAAGTGGAGAGGGCAGTTGCTGAGAGAGAATGGGAGTATTTCCATGATTTTCTTCCTGCAAAGAGGAAGTTCTCTCCCTTCCATGGGATGTGTAGCGGGGAGGAGGAGGATAAATATTACCTTTACAATCCCATCAGATGGGTCTTCTAGGCCCAGAGGTTTGAATTTCATTTTAAGTACAAACAACAAGCAATATAAAGTTTTCAGCAGTGGGATTACACAGACTGATCTACAGCTTGGCAAGATCTCCTTTGCTGCTGTGAAGACAAGTGGAAATTAGAACAGTTGATGATGAAATCTATGAGGTGGTCTGTGAGAGGTGGTGTGGCCTGCACCAGGATAGGCATATTGGAGAAGGATAAACGTAGGGGGCTAGAGGTCTAGGGCTAGAAAGGCTGAACTTGGCGATGAATTAGATTTAGGGACAAGAGTTGAGGGGGAATTAAGGGTAAGTAATTAAGGCTAATTAAGGCTGAGATTTCTGGTTTAAGTGACTGGGTGGATGATGGTGCCATGTATTCAAATGGGGAATCCTGGGGGAGAAATAAAATGGCAACAGAATCATGCTCCTTGGACTTGGCAATGAGAAGATTGTTGGAGATTCAGCAAGAATAATTTTTGTGAACACTGGGAATTGAAGTCAGATACAGAATTTGAAGAAACTAGTAGATTGCATGTATACATTTTAAAAGAACTTTTACTGTGGAGGTGAGCAGAGATATAATAAGGGAAATACAGGATTTTAAGAAGTTCTTTGTTTTTATATCGAAAGGAATGGTCTATTGGTGATGACAAGTAGAATAACTGGAGGTAGAAAACCTTTGGAAAGACAAGAGGGGATAGGACCCAAAGCTCTAGTTGGGTGATGGGCCTTAGAGACAGATACCTGAAAAGAATCTCTGCACAGGAATAAAGATACAGATGCAGGTTGGTCGGTAGATTTAATATCAGGAAGGTGGAGAGTTTCTGTTGAGTAACTTCTCTTTTATTTATGAAGCATGAGGAGATATCATTAATGAAAGGTAAGGCAAGGGGCAGGGAAGATAGGAGATTTGAGGAAAGAAGAACAGCATAAACTGTGTCCAAAATTATGAATGCAAATCTAGTGCAGAAAGAACACTGCCTGGCAGTGTTGAAAGTCCATGTGAGATTTGTACCTTATCAATGAGAATTTTCAGTTTGATTATGTTATTGTCTTCAACATTTCATTGTCAATTAGAGATTCTGATGTGTCCAAAGAACAGTTTCAGCACAGTTAATACCACAGGTGAGCTAAACAGTTAGATATTGGAAATGTATATTTCAGAAGTGGTTCAGTTTCTGAAAAGGAACAGAGGCAAAGTTTAGAAGTTAAGGAAATGAGAGGAAGGTTATAGGCTGAGTCATTCACATGGATCTTGATATTACAGAGCATAACAAAAATAGGAGTGGAGTGTGAGCAAGGGGCTAGGTCAAGAGGAATGGCTAAGAGATTAGCAGATGGCAGCATGATTTAAAGAGGAATATAGCCAGATGGCATGAGCTTGAGAGCAGAAGTCTCTGCAGGAGGACAGTGGGGAGCAAGGAGAATAACTATCTATTGGTCCTGTAGTAGGTGGGGTATGAGGGAAAAAGCAGATGTCACTTGAGAGGACTGTAGGGTAAAATCTTCTCAACTGGAAAGTTGGTTTTCAGTCAAAAGATGGAAGGCAAACTTTCCAGAAGATTGAGAATGTATGAAGGTTTTGTTATCAGTTGCTGCTTAACAGACCATGCCAAAATTCAGTGGCTTAAAATACTGTTATTATCTCTCAAGATACTGTAGGTTGTCTGGGCCCAGGTGAGTGATGCTTCTGATTCACATGATGTTGGATGGGGCTGAAGGCTTTGACTGGGCTGGAAAATCCAAGTTGGCTCATTTGCATATCTGATGCCTCAATGGAGATGACTAGAAAGCTGGGCTCAGCTAAAATGCCTAGGTCTCAATCTTTCTCTCCAGTCTCAGAGTTTCTCCCTCTTCACATGAACTTTCCAGCAGTGCAGCTGGACTTCCAACATGGCAGCTCAGGGCTCCTGAAATTACAAAAGTGGAAGTTGCTGAATCTTGAAGCTTCGATCCAGAACTCAGCATTTCTTCTGCCACATTCTATTGATTAAAATGAGTCACAGGCCCAGGCCAGAATCAAGGGAGGGGACTCACAACAATGTCAGTAACAGAAGATATGATACCTTGAGAGCCATCTGTGGAGATTAGCTACCACAAGGAGTTTGTTGAACCAGATCCAGGCTTTTTAGAGGGCAGAGTGGAAAGGCTGATGTGGGAGTGGGAGTCAGCTAGATTAGAAGATTGCAGAGCTGTATGGGAATGGAGAACAGGTTCTAATGATGGGTGGAGGGGCTTATGCTTTGTAGATGAGTAAGGTAAACAGGAATTGGGGCATGATGGGACTAGTTCTACAAGAGCAGGTATTCCAGATTTCTTTTTGATTATGCATCCTTAAAATTTTTAAATATCCCTCAATATTATAATTATATAATTATTAATCATATATATTTAATAATGTAATACATACTTACAGAGCAAACAAAATAAAAATTAAGAATGATGAGATTAAAAATACTAAACAATAGTTTTCATTTTATTTTGTTCTATTTATCAATAGTTCAACAAATTTTTTGCCCTTTCTGGTGAGAGCATTTGGTTGACAATGCCTCATCATTTTAAAAATCTTGGTTTAATACCTTGTGGCATAGTGGCTCAGAGGTCTAGTTCTAAGTTCACTTTATTTCCATGTTGATTTTAAAGGTTATTTCAGTTGAAATACCTATGTCACAAAATAAGTATAGCCAAATGGAAGAAGTGCACCATTAGTTGTGCTAGCTAAATTACAGTACTCATTTTTCAACCCCACTTCCAATTATGCAAAGGGTTTTGTTGAAATTCAGCTAGCAAACATGTATTATCCCTCATATTAATCAGTTCTTAAAAACTAATCAGAAGTTATTGCAGTTTTGTATTTTTAAGAAATGGGTTCAAAACCCATTGAAACTAATCATTTTGAAGATTTTTTAAACAGTTTTTAAAACTGTATTTCCAAATTTTTATGTGTGCAGATATTAAGAGTTTTATATTTAAATTGTTTTCAGCCACAAAATTACATAATGGTGGAACATTTCCAAGTGTCTATTAAAAAATGCTCTCTCTGTAGCACAAATGTCTTTTGAACAGCAGTTACTTTCTCCTTCATTATTAAAAATGTCACCTTTACCTTGAAGAAACTGATTAAGAGCATTATTTTGTTTTCAGAAATATCTGACGGTTACTTGTATTCATAGAAAAGGTCAGCAAATTGGGAACACTTGTCAAGTTTTTATTTTTTTTTTAAGATAAGTGTTACTCAGCTTTTAGTTGGACAATCCTTTCTGCAAGATAGCCAGTGACCTGGCTACTGTGTAGTACAAAGATTTTCATGGTCAAGTCTCTTGTTTTATTACAAAGTATTACACAGGCTTTATTATTATTTTAAAGATTTTTTTAATAAAAGTTAACCACATTGACTACATTCTGTGTAGCAAATAAATTGTGGTACAGTATAGTACATAGAAAGGAAATCAACTTGTGATTAGTACCCTGATGCTAGCTCCTTAACTAGACCTACTGTACATGCTGTGTGTTGGACTTGTAGAACAGGTGAAGATAGCAGTGTCAGTCAGTACACTGAGTATTAGGAAAGTATAAGTCCCTTCCTATTTTGTAGATACAGAGTGAAAGTAAGTATCAAGTCTAATATTTGATTCTTGCTCCCCATTGTTTTGTTTTGCATATTCCACTTTGGAAACCATATGCTCTGAGAAAGGTAAAGACGGACACTTGGTTCTAGCAATATGGTCCTCAGTAAAACAGTGACTTTGGGGTTACTCCTCCTTCTGGCCTCATCTGTTGTGGTAGAGACTTCATGCCAAAAAGTCTCACTACAGTACAATTATGAAGCACCAACTATATGCAGACAATGGTTATAACCATGACTTTTACATTGGAAGACAGGAATTAGGGAGGAGAGAAAGAAGGATGAAAGGATTGATACTGGTAGTTTATTTTTCTCACAAAAAATTCTTAGTCACCAAATCCAAAAAAATAAAGTGTTTAACAAGACCTCTAGATGATAAAGAGATCCAATCTGAATCTTGGTCTCCAGGTACATATTACATACATTTATTAATTCATTCATTCACTTAATATTTTTTGCATAATTTTTGGAATATATTTTAGAAGTGAAATAAATGAGTTTCAAGGATTTACCAAAGATTACACTTCTAGTCATCAGTGAAGTTTAAATTATTGCCCAGGTTTTCTATCTCAAATACTTCCCTCAAGTTCTTCCATTACTGAGATGAGTCATGAAACACTTAAAACAAACAGAAAAGAGAACCCAAAAGTCCCTCCAAAACAAAAAGTTCAATGGGACTTGCATCATCAGGAAAAAGCATGAACATACAGATGCTAAAGTCAAGAAGAGGGTATTCTGAGTTCAGGAATGCCTGGTAGGTGATTTGGAGCAGAAGAAAACAGTCAAGAGAAGGAAGTCATTGGAAACATTTACCTTCTTAGAACAAATAAGCTCTTTGGACCAGAGTCTCACAGCAAGTCCTAGAGTAACATAGGAAAAGGATATTATGTTGGTTGTTTGGGAACAATTATAAAACAGGCATTGGATTAGTAGTCTGGAATTAAGTAGGGAAGAAGAGGTCATGCTCTACTTTTCCTCAACTCAGAGCTCCTCTCCTCTGCTTACCTCTTTTCCCTTCTCTCTCTTCCCTTCTCTCCTCTGCATGTCTTCATTTAGTCCTGAATGTCTTCATTTAGTCCCAAGGCTGTATGTCATCTCTGATCTTGACACTGAGTTCCATATTTGTATATCCAGAGAGCTACAATATTTCCTTTTGCATGTCTCATAAATATTTGAAGTTTGATATGGCCAAAAAAGAAATTTCAGTTGCTCTTCCATCCCCAATTTGCTCCTTTCCTAATCTTTACCACATCATCTTGTTTAAACCAAAAACCTGTAAGTCATTATCGATTCTGTATTTTCTCTCTGATCCTCCCCAGCTCCTCCATTCAATCCATCTGACTCTTCCTTCTTTCAAAACATATTTCACATCTGTCCACTTCTCTTTTAATATTACCCCAGCCCACACCATTTCTCATGCCTGGACTTCTTTAAGAACCTCCTCCTATTTCTCTTGTCCCCTTATAATCTAATCTCCACACAATAGCTGGACACATCATTGTAAAATGAAAATCACTCCCCTGTCCTGCCACTCCCCTGCTTAAAACCTTTCAAAGCCTTCCTACTTCACTGAGAAGAAAATGCATACTCCTTATCCTGGCTTACAAGGCCTCCTGTGATCTATCACATGCTTGCATCTTGGTCATAATTTTAAACCCTTCTCTCCTTACGCTGTGTTTGTTTCTGCTTCTTGAACATGCCATGTTCACTCCTGTCTCCAAACCCTTGAACCAGTTATACCCCCAGCCAAGAATGCTCTTTCCTCAGGTATTTCCATAGTTGCTTTGCACTTACCCTTCAGGTCACAGCTCGATACCTCAGAGGAACTCGGTTGCTCTCTTCTCTAAAGCACAGCGACAAATCTAAAGTAATCAGTCACTCTATTACTTCACTCTGTTTTATTTCCCTTGTAGCCTTATTGTTATATGATACTTTATTGTTTTATCTGTTTGTTTTCTCCCTGTGTTAAAGTGAGAACAACGATTTTTTGCCTTTCTTGTTAACTGGCACTGTTAAAACAATGTCTGGCATGATTTTCTTTTAAATGCCAATTGCATGTTTTAATTTAGTGTATTGGAATAAAGAGCCTTAAAGATAGAATATCACAAGCTTCATTAAAAGTGTCTCATTTCTAATGCTATTTAATGGGAGAAAGAGTCATATGAAACAACAGTTGTTTGGTAGTGGGAAATGTGTCTAGTGGAACAGCTGTTTCATAAAGAATTTTTATAGCTTTAGATTTCTGATTCAGGGAATGAATGAATAGGCTCAGGAGCTCTTCTGATCATGTGCTGTGCTGGTGACAGAGATAGGATTACAGGATCTCCCCACTATCCATAAGTACAGCATTCCTATGAAACCTTTTGTAAGCCAGAATGGTGTAAAACAAGAAGTCTTCACCATTAACATGACAGAAAAACTTTTGGGTTTTCTCAGACCCAAAAAATAACCTCTCTGAGGCTTTTCTGATACCTTAGGACACATCTTGCTAATGGATGCACAAAATAAATCAGGATACAGCACACATGCTCATAGAGACAGTTCAAAGCTCTGGGGCTTGATGCTGAGATGCTGAGCGTGGTTCCTGGGAAAGGCCTTTGGGGCCAGTGTTACTGCTTGGGGTACGCACTGTCCCTATACTGGCTGGCTGCAAAACAAATGCTGAATGCTATTTTCACTTGTTACCTTTCTTCATAAAGCAAAAATCTTATTTGAGTATAACAAGAACTTTCAAAAAGCAGAGGATACCTGTATATAGGTGATAAGATTGCAGAAAGGAGCCAATTCATTTGTCTAGCTGAGTCTGCTATGAGGGATTGGGAGAATAGAACACAGAGACAGTATTAAAATAGAAATTATAGGAGAAATACAGATTAGAGATGGAGAGAATTCAAATCACATAAACATAGGTCAGTTACTATAGAATATGATTCATGCCTTCAAGAAAATTTCCAGTATAAAGGTGAAAGCAAACACACAATATATACACAGCTAAATGGAATCCAAGTTCTTCTTGGACTCACTTCTTGTACTCCTTCAGCCCAGGCCACACAGTTTCAGCCCTTAAATAACTGCAACTGCTATAGTATTGCTTAGAAATATTGACTTACTAAAGGTTTAATGAAGAAACAGAGAAAGGACTAATACAGCAAAACAGGTTAAAACTGCTCTTTCTGAAACGTTTCTTTCTTGTAATTGATTAATTCTTTCCTTAGACCTCCCAGCAGCATTTCTAACCACCTTGTTCAGTCTTTTTTCTGCTTCCTCATCCTCCAGCCAGATTGCAGAGGGTTCTTAGTAAACCCAAACATAATTGTTAGCCAAACTATGATCACCTATTTTGTTTATTTTTCTAGTTTACAGGAGGGTTGGTGTAGGAGTGTGGGTGAGGAGAATGGCTCAACTCTTATGCCTCAGCTATGTTTGGAAAATGGAAAATAATCCAGTGTTCTGAGATTTAAGTTTCATGATATGGTTTAATTGGAAATAAATCTGAAAAGGCAGCTCAGGACAGGAGTAGCCTTGAATGTCACTCCAAACATTTTTGCTTTGTAGGCAATGGGGACTCTTGAAGATTTTTGAACAGTTTCATGGTCATATTTGCATTATAAGTCTGGGATCAATATAAAGGATGAATTAGAGAAATGGTCAACTGAATACAGGAGCACAGGTTGCAACTACTTTAAAATAATTCAATGATGAGGATATAAAAATTCAATATGGAAATGACATAGAGGAGACAATTTCTAAATATATTTTAAACTGAAGAATCTTCTGAGTTTTCAGCTTAGATGTAGATGGTTGAGAGTTCCCTTGTTTCCAGCTTTGACAACTAGAAGAAACGTGAGGCAATTAACTTGAGTTAGGGAATGTAAACAATGAACAGCTTTGCTATTTTTGCCATGTATTTTGTGATGTGTTTTTGTGGGCAGAGATAATGATTTAGATGTCAAACCAGACAAGTGTGAGTAGGAAAGGAACACACCCACTTGAAGATCCACAGCATTTGGAAATGCAGGTGTGAGATTTAAAGGAAAGGTCAAAGCGAGAGGGAATTAGCTGTACAGAATGACGATGAAAGCAGTGGAAGCAGATAAATGATGCATGAGCAAGTGTGGGACAGGAAGAAAATAGTGCTAAGAGCATGTACATAAGGAAGTATTACATTTAAGATACTTGTGAGAAAATAAAAGCAGAGAAACTGATTGACCAAGAAAGACATTGTCAGAAAGACTGTCAATAAAAAGGAGACCATTATTTTTTTAACAGTGAGGAGGACAATGTGAGAACTTGGGAAAAAAAATTAAGGTAATGTACAAGTGGACATGGAATTCTGCTATACCATAGGTTTTTAATCACAAAGCTTAATTATGATAAACTGTTCACAGTTATAAGCCCTGATTATAATGAAGTTGGGGCAGGGTGGGGGCAGGGAGAATGGAGAAGATGAGGAAGAAGCTTTGCTGTGATGGTGAGATAGAAAGAATTCCCATTTTCAAGGTCCTTTTGCATAAGTCCAGAATCTAAATTAGGGTTCTCTGCCTTCTCTGTATATTCTTGTTCAGGGATCAGCAGTTATTCTGTAAAGGACCAGACAGTAAATGTTTTAGGCTCTTTGTGGCCTGTACAGTTTTTGTCTCAATGACTCAACTTGCAAAAGCAGCTGAAGACAAATACATGAAAGACAATATGTGAGAAAATGGGCACAATCGTGGTCCAATAAAATTTTATTTACAGATAGATGAGAGGCTACACTTGGTCCATAAGCAAAAGTTTTCTGACCCCTATTCCTGGTCAATCAACGTCTGTGAGATTGTTACCTGGTTAGGTTGGGGCAGATTTGATCTTGGTATAGTATTATTTATAAATCTTCTACAGAGCTGGTTTAGTTTTGTCCAGGTAAAAATCATAATCACTTTTATCTGCAGATTTTGGTCTACGTGTGGTAAACATCAATTTGCTCATCTTTGAAGACCTAAAAAAAGAGATGGTATTGTTAAGCCAGCTAGGACATTTTGGGTTTTGTTCAGACAAAGACCTGTGTGATTAACTGACTATCCACAGGCTTTCTGACATTCTTTCATATCTTGACAAGTGCATCCAGTTTTGTAGTTCCTTCATTATCTTTTTACTCTTTAATTGATAAATCTACATACATTAACAAGTAGATCAATCCCATTGATGTGTTTTTGTTATAGGACAACTATCTGTTTTATATGTTTCCATTAATCCAAATTTGCTTATATGCCATTATTAATCACTGTAATTAATGTGGGCCTAAACACTCAAAGTGAGTTACTGTTACTTTTTCACTATTCAACCAAAATTTTCTGTGTGCTTTATTCAATAGACCCTCTCCTACAGTCACAGTTAAAAATACAATATGCATGCATGCATTCATTCATTCATTCATTGAAATCTCACTGAATGCTGTGTGTCAAGCAGAATGCAAGGTGTTAGGAATACAAAGATGATCCTGCTCAGTCTCTGCCCTCAAAATGCTCCTGTCTAGAGATAATAGAGCTTCAAGAAGGAGGGAGTGTCAAATATGGCAGAAAGATAAACCCTGAGAAGAGAATAGAGGTCATTGGATTTAGCAGTAAGAAAATCACAGGTAACCTCAGAGAAAGCAGTTTCAGAAGAGTATCAGTGTAAATGGACATAATCTAAGAGTATTATTCTTCAAACTCTCACCTATGCTACCATGCTCAAATTCCCAGCAATACAAATCAACGGCACAGTCTTTGTGTATCAACAGAGGTTATATAATGGACTTTTTTTTTAACTTTCCAGGTGGAGTGGACCTCAGAGCTGTGTCATTCAGAATTCTTAGTTGCAAGAGATAAAAGTGGCTATGCTAGGCATCAGCAAAAAAGGATTTTAGCAGAGGATATTGGATACCTCCTAGATCTCGGGGGAAAAAGGAGAATTGGTTTTGGAAGGTACACACTGAGGAACTAAATCAGAAGTCTGAAGCCAAACTAGTCCTACAAAGACACAGCTATGTCTCTATTTATTTATTTATTTTAGGCTTTATGGAGTCTTTTTGAGCAGTTTAGGTTTACAATAAACTGGGAGGAAGGTATAGAGATTTCTTATATACCCCCTTCCCCATACATGCATAGCCTCCCCTATTATCAACATCAATCACCAGAATGGTACTTTTTTTTTTAACCAAGGATGAACCTACATTGTCATATCATAATTACCCAAGTACATAGTTTAACTTAGGGTTCACTCTTGGTGTTGTCCATTCTGTGGGTTTGGACAACTGCATAGTGTATAATGTGTAATGACATGTATCCATCATTACAAGTTCATACAGAGTATTTTCATTACTCTAAAAATCCTCTGTGCTCTCCATACTCATATCTGCCCCCTCTGACTTCTGGCAATCACTAACCTTTTTATTATCTCCATAGTTTTGCCTTTTCAAGAAAGTCATATGATTGGAACAACATATGCAACCTTTTCAGATTGTTTTCTTTCACTTAGTAATAATGCATTTGAGTTTCCTGCGTGTCTTTTCATGGCTTGATAGCTCATTTCTTTTAAGGGTTGAATAATATTCCTTGTCTGGATGTAACATAGTTTATCCATTCACTACTGAAGGGCATTTTGTTGCTTCCAAGATTTGACTATTATGAATAAAGTTAAAGTTGGTGTAAACATCAGTGTGCTGCTTTCATACAGACAGAAATTTTCAACCTTCGGGTAAATACGAAGGAGAACAATGGCTAGATAACATGGTAAAAATATGTAAGAAATTGCCAAACTTCCAAAAGTCTTCCAAAGTAGCTGTGCTGGTTTGCAATCCTCTAGCAATGTATAAGAGTTCCTGTTGTTCCACAAGCTCTCCATCATTTGTTGGTGTCCTTGTTTTGGATTTTGGCCTTTCCAATAAGTATATAATGGTATCTCATCATTGTTTTAATTTGCAATTCCCTGATGACACATGATGTAGTGCAAATGTTTTCTCCCAGTCTTTGGTTTCTCTTCTCATTCTCTTGAATTGTTCCCTTTGTAAATTTAATTTTACATATATTATATTGTTAAAATAACTTTCTATGGCTAGTATTTGCATAAGACATCTTTATCTTTTATTTTCAAATGTTGATGTGGTTTTTACGGTTAATGTATTGTTAGCAGCATAGTGCAGGATTTTGTTGTTTAATACAACTCAATAATCTCATTTATTATGTTTTTGTTATATTTGCACTGATTTTTGCCATTTTATTTTATTTTTTATGCCTACAATTCTTTTCTATCGTTTAAATTTTTTATGCATTCTCTTGGTCCAAAGTTCTCTATTATCACTTTTCATCTGCTGAGTCATTTATTACTGATTACATATTTTATGTTTTAGTTCCAACCCTTATTATTCAGCATAATATATAACTATAAATTTTTCTTACAGATTTAAAGTTATTTGGTGTTTTTATTCTTCTCAAAACATAAAATGATCTTAGCATGCATCAATTATCCATTATTATATCATCTAATCTTACAATTCTTCAACTTTTAAAAAATACAAAAGTAGTGAGTTTTTCTATAGTCAGTACTAATTAGATTTATTTTCATTAATTTTTAATACACCATTAAAAAGAATCTCATGTATCCCTGCTGGTTTTATTTTACTAACTGCTGAAAGATATCCTTTATTAGTTCTTTTAGTGAGAATATGTAAGTAGTAATCTCTCTATTTCAGATATACAGACTATATATCTGAAATAGATCTGAAAATGTAACAATTTTGCCTCACTGTTGAATGACAGTTCTACTGGACATAAAATTTTAGGCTAGCAATTATTTTTCCTCATGCTTTAAAGCTGTTACTTCATTGCCTTCTGTTGCCTATTTTTATTGAGGAGAGGCCTGCCTGTTCTACATTTAATGCATTCCTTTTTTCTTTCTGGTGCTTTTAATATTTCTTCTTTATTCTTCTTTCTAAAATTCGGTTTACTGAGGTATTTTTTACATACAAAAAAATTCACTTTTTATGTGTGTGGCTCAGTAATAGCACATTTCCAAGAAATAATAGTTCATTTCCAAGAAAGAACAAGAAGTTCTTTCTTGCTCTTGTTATTCAATTCTTTCCCCATCTCCAATCTCTGACAACAATCTGATTACTGTCTTTATGGATTTGCCTTTGCAGAATGCTATGTAAATGTAATCACATGGAATTTTGTGTTTGATTTCTATCACTTAGCATGATAGTTTGAAAGTTTATCTATATATTGTTGCATGTATTAGTACTTTGTGTCTTTTTATTGCTATGCTGTATCCCATTGTATGGATGTTCTACGATTTATTTATCCATTCACCATTTACTAATTGATGAATATTTGAATTATTTCCAGTTTCCAGGGGCTATTATAAAGAGATCTTTTATAAATTCTCTCAGAAAACTGTGTGGATATATGCTTTTATTACTGTTAGGTCAATATATAAAGATGTGATTGCTGGTTCATACAAGAAGTGTTTGTTTTACTTTATAAGAAACTGCAAAGATATTTTCCAAAACAGTTGTTGTCCAATTTTACATTCCTGGAAGCAGTGTAGGAGAATTTTAGTTGTTTCTTGTATTTTAGCCATTCTAGTTGTATGTAGTTGTACCTCATCATGTTATTAATCTTTATTCTTAATGTTACATAGACTCATTAAGATATACCTAGTATATCTTTTTTTTTTTTTTTTCATTTTCCTTTTAGGAGATGATTTCCACCCAGGCCCTAGCTTTGATCAGTGAATGTTGCTTCTGTTTCCCATCTTGCATGCATATTTTTGTCCCTGTTAGCCTTCAAAAACCAAATTCCAGCCACCAATTCTTTTAATTTTTTTCTACATAGCATTTAGAATGTTCTCGATTTGAAGATTTATGTCAGCCTTGAGTTTGGAAATTTCTCAGCTATTATTTTTTCAAGGATTGTTTCTCTGCCATTTCCCTCATTATCTTCTGTTGGTATGCTTATTGGATACATATTAAAGCTTCTCAGTCTCTTACCTGCTGTCTCTTTTTCAGTAAATAATAACTCAAGTCCTCTATCCTTTTTCTGTTTAAATAAGCATCTTTGTTCCTATGTTCTACTTTTGTGTGAATTTCTCTGTATTATTATTGAGTTTGCTAATCTTTGTATCCATTATAACCTATGTAGAATTTTATTCTGTTTATTGAGTTTTAAAAATTTCCATAGCTTAATTTTTCTCATATTTAACTTTTTCCTTTATTTTTGTCTTTAGTTTCAAAATTTTAAAACTATGCCTTTGTTTATACAAATGAAACTGCTAAACATTTATTTTACTATTTTTGTTTGCAAATATTTTAATATTTCATATGTTGTCAGATTGTTCTCTAAATTAATTTAATCTAAAATGGATTTCACTGATAATTGATTTTATTGTTGTTTTCCTTGGATACGCACACACAAATACATTAAATGTATGTATTTTGGAATTTTACTTGTATTTCTGTTCCACTCTTTCTACCTCTGTATTAACCCTCGCTTGTCTGGTGGTTGTATGATTGTCTCTGACCAGATTCCAAACCAAAATCAAGTTTTATACTATGGTTTGGAGTCCTAGCTGCCTGTTGATTGGGTAATATTGCAGATTTATTCACCAAGCCAGCTAATGCCTTGCTTTTCTTCATAGCTAAGGACCCATGCCTATTGTTCTCTCCCTAGGCCTGAGACTCCATATGTAGATGGCCCTAACACAGATACAACAGGTTTTTTTTTTTCGTTTTCCTTTTAGGAGATGATTTCCACCCCAGGCCCTAGCTTTGATCAGTGAAAGTGGTTTTTATTCCCCATCTTGTGTGCATATTTTTGCCCCTGTTAGCCTTCACAAACCAAATTCCAGCCACCAATGCTTTTTTGGGGGTATTTAGAGTCCAGCAGAGCTAGTGGCATTTCTCTTCTGCTTCTCATCCATGGAGATTTATTGTATGTTTGAGTCTAACAAGATCTTTTCGGTTTTTTCTCTTAATGTTTTGCTATATTACCTGTTTCATTTTTGGTGTTGTGTGAGTACATAAAAGCCTAAACTATGGTGTCATCTTGACTGTACATCTCTCAACATTCTTTTAAAGCCTCATACTACATATGTACTCTGCACCAGAAAAAGATATGAGAAAGCACTCTTAGATTCTCTCTGCTTTAAACTATGTTTTTCACTGATGTGAGATGTTGTTCTGTCCAACCTATGTGTGAAACAAAATGTTTAGTAGAAAGATAAAGTTGCATAATCTTCTTATAAGTTTCATGGTTTCTGTTAAGTAAAAGCTTTATTTTATGGCATTGTTACTATGGCCACTCATTTGTATGGCTCTAAAAATTCTAAAAATGTCAGATTCATCCATAAAAATTATACTCTGAATTTACAAGAATTGATTGTCCAATCCTAGGGTCATGTGCCACAACTCTCCATAGTACTGTTGGATTGCATACTAGTTACCGCCTATCTTTTATTCATTTTATAGTTAAACCCTTCAATTCTTATGCTATATATTTATGTTTTAGTTTTTCCCTTATTCCCTTATTAATTTTCATTACTTGTATATATAAGAGGTTTAGGTTTTAGGCCTAAAAATAAGGAGCTCTTTATATTCACCAAAATTTGCCATTAATTAGAAAATTAATGCATTTTAACTCTTCATTTGCTTGTAAAATAGAGCACACTAGTTTTCCATTGCTGCTATAACAAATCACTACAAACATATTGACTTAAAACAATGCAAATTTATTGTCTTATAGTTGAGGACTGAAGTAAAAATGGGTCTCAGTGGGCTAAAACCAAGGTGTTAGCCATATTGCATTTCTTCTGGAAGCCCTAAAGGAGAATCTGTTTCCTTGCCTTTTCTGTCTTCTAGCAGCTGTATTATTTGTGTCCCTTCCTCCATCTTCAAAGTCAGCAGCACAGCATCTTTAGATCCTTACTCTGACTCTCCTGCCTCCCTCTTCCACTTAGAAGCACCCTTGTGACTACATTGGGTCCGCCTAGATAATGCACTATAAAATCAAACATGTTCAAATTAAAAGAAAAAAATACATATGTTTTGTATCAGTTCAGATCTCTGTTGACTCTTCTATGTGGGATAATCTCCACATGACAAATTCATCTAATTAGCAACCTTAATTTTACCTTCAACCTTAACTTCCCTTTGCCATGTACCCTAATTTATTCACAGCTTCTGGAGATTAGGACATGGACATCTTTGGGAGATCATTATTCTGTCTCCCACAGAAGATATTACTCATTTCAAATTAGAGGGAAAAAGAAATTATAGATGATATTGAACTAAGTGGACAGCCACTTGGAAAATCAGAAATAGGGCTTTCTACTTTGCTCTTAACCAAAATAGCTAGATTTGAGACTTAAGTTTTGTTAACCAAAATCATAAATATGTAAGAAGAAAGCACGAAAGACTGAAGTAGACATTATAAATATTAGAAACCACTAAACGAACAATTCTAAAGTTACTATATAAGCATTTGTATGGAAAAATCACCATCTCAAATATAGTAAACAGTAGTAGACAATCGATAAACTGCCAACTAGAAAAAATTTTGTGACATATTTACCAAAGGGTCAGTGTCTAATATAAAGACATAAAAGAGTCAACAGAGATCTGAATTGAAACAAGACACATGTATTCTTTTCTTTTAATTCGAACATGTTTGAATTTATAATGCAGAAACAAACTTTTAATGTAGGTTTCACACTAAGTAACTTGTAAGAGTCCTTCCTGTTCTATCAAGGATTCTAAATTTTGTAAGCACTCTGTGAGATTGCTATTCGTATCAGTGCAAAATGACAGTATATAAGTACTAAGTAATGCATGAGAATTTTTTTTTTTTTAGATAATTATTTTTTATTGAAGGGTAGTTGATACACAGTATCACATTACATTAGTTTAAGGTGTACAACACAGTGATTCAACATTTATATACCTGATAATTCTAGGTACTAGTTATCACCATACCAAGTTGTTACAATATTTTGACTATATTCCTCATGCTATACATTACATACCGGTTACTTATTTATTTTACAATTGGAGGTGTGTACTTTTCTGTTTTTTGTTGTTGTGAGGGCATCTCTCATATTTATTGATCATATGGTTGTTAACAACAATAAAATTCTGTATAGGAGAGTCAATGCTCAATGCACAATCATTAATCCACCCCAAGCCTAATTTTTGTCAGTCTCCAATCTTCTGAAGCTTAATGAACAAGTTCTTACATGGAGAACAAATTCTTACATAGTGAATAAGTTACATGGTGAACACTACAAGGGCAGTCATCACAGAAACTTTTGATTTTGCTCATGCATTATGAACTATAAAGAGTCAGTTCAAATATGAATACTCATTTGATTTTTATACTTGATGTATATGTGAATCCCACATTTCTCTCTTTATTATTATTATTTTTAATAAAATGCTGAAGTGGTAGGTAGATACAAGATAAAGGTAGAAAACATAGTTTAGTGTTGTAAGAGAGGAAGTGTAGATGATCAGGCGTGTGCCTGTAGACTATGTGTTAATCCAAGCTAGACAAGGGCAATAAAATATCCACGTATGCAGAAGATTTCTCTCAGAACAGGGGGGGGTGAAGTTCTAAGCCTCACCTCTGTTGATCACCAATTTCTCACCTCATGGCCCCTCTGCGACTGTGCCTGTCTTAGGTTGTTCCTCCCTTGAGGAATCTTATGCGTCTCTGGCTAACCAGTCATCTTCCGGGGCCATACAGGGAAATGTAAAGTTGGTAAGTGAGAGAGAAGCCTTATTGTTTGAAAAGGTTAGCTTTTTACTTCTTTGCATATTTATGCCCTGTGGCTTCTATGCCCAGCATTTGTTTTGAGGTATCTTTACCATTTGGAAGAATTATGATACTTGGTAAATTTGATATGAGGCATGAATTCTATTTAAGGGTTGTAATTAGGAAGGAAGAAGAAAAGCTATAGAAGTAGCAGGCGGAAGAAAACATGGGAAGATTGATTATTTCTTTGACATATCTTCTTGTAGAGTAACTTCAGCATGTATAGGTTTTAAACTACTAATTAAATTGTGCACACACATTAACATAATAGGAGTATAGTTACATAACCAAAGCATACCTGTAATTGCCAGCCATCTCCAGTGAAATCAAGAAAACCAGTTAGGCACCTTAGGCATTTGTGAAAACTTATCTATGATATGGTGGATATTGTCCAACTGAACCTGAACAGTCTGAGAGAAATCAGACAAATTAAAACAACCCATTCCTGGGGAATGTTCACATCCCTTATGTTCTTTTAACAGTAAATAGTCTGTAGTTGTAAGATTTTGGAGCGCTACAATTTGCACTTCTCCTAATTCTTGGTTGAGTTCCAACAGTATAGATCCAGTCAAATTTGTTGTTTTACTGTATGCACAGGAGAGCTTAGATACCTCCTTCTTCATTCCCATGGCAAGTCCAGGAACTGGTGGGATGAGTGCATCTACAGCTGTAGCAGTGCGTGGATCTTTGTTGGGGTTTTTTGATGATCACTTCTGGCATGAGCCTTCCAGAGAGTGCTGATGTTGGAAGTTCTTTTTCATATCATATCTTAGTTCATTTTCGGGGTAGCCAAATTAGGCTTTGATCCTCTGTATAAACACAAACAGGCCCTTTGCCTACACTCTTATATGCCCTTTATAGTCTTGTGTAGAACTCGTTGGAGGTCACCACATAGGAACTGCCTTTTTTTTTTTTTTTTGGTATCATTAATCTACACTTACATGACGAATATTATGTTTACTAGGCTCTCCCCTATATCAGGTCCCCCCTATAAACCCCTTTACAGTCACTGTCCATCAGCATAGCAAAATGTTGTAGAATCACTACTTGCCTTCTCTGTGTTGTACAGCCCTCCCCTTTCTCCCACCCCCCATGCATGCTGATCTTAATAACCTCCTTCTTCCCCCACCCCCTTATTACCCACCCATCCCCCAAAGTCCTTTTCCCTTTGGTACCTGTTAGTCCATTCTTGAGTTCTGTGATTCTGCTGCTGTTTTGTTCCTTCAGTTTTTCCTTTGTTCTTATATTCCACAGACGAGTGAAATCATTTGGTATTTCTCTTTCTCCGCTTGGCTTGTTTCACTGAGCATAATACCCTCCAGCTCCATCCATGTTGCTCGAAATGGTAGGATTTGCCCTTTTCTTATGGCTGAGTAGTATTCCATTGTGTATATGTACCACCTCTTCTTTATCCATTCATCTATCGATGGACATTTAGGTTGCTTCCAATTCTTGGCTATTGTAAATAGTGCTGCGATAAACATAGGGGTACATTAGTCTTTCTCATACTTGATTGCTGCATTCTTAGGGTAAATTCCTAGGAGTGCAATTCCTGGGTCAAATGGTATGTCTGTTTTGAGCTTTTTGATGTACCTCCATACTGCTTTCCACAATGGTTGAACTAATTTACCTTCCCACCAGCAGTGTAGGAGGGTTCCCCTTTCTCCACAGCCTCGCCAACATTTGTTGTTGTTTGTCTTTTGGATGGCAGCCATCCTTACTGGTGTGAGGTGATACCTCATTGTAGTTTTAATTTGCATTTCTCTGATAATTAGCGATGTGGAGCATCTTTTCATGTGTCTGTTGGCCATCTGTATTTCTTTTTTGGAGAACTGTCTGTTCAGTTCCTCTGCCCATTTTTTAATTGGGTTATTTGTTTTTTGTTTGTTGAGGTGTATGAGCTCTTTATATATTCTGGACGTCAAGCCTTTATCGGATCTGTCATTTTCAAATATATTCTCCCCTACTGTAGGGTTCCTTTTTGTTCTATTGATGGTGTCTTTTGCTGTACAGAAGCTTTTCAGCTTAATATAGTCGCACTTGTTCATTTTGCTGTTGTTTTCCTTGCCCGGGGAGATATGTTCAAGAAGAGGTCACTCATGTTTATGTCTAGGAGGTTTTTGCCTATGTTTTCTTCTAAGAGTTTAATGGTTTCATGACTTATATTCAGGTCTTTGATCCGTTTTGAGTTTACTTTTGTATATGGGGTTAGACAATGGTCCAGTTTCATTCTCCTACATGTAGCTGTGCAGTTTTGCCAGCACCATCTGTTGAAGAGACTGTCATTTCGCCATTGTATATCCATGGCTCCTTTATCAAATATTAATTGACCATATATGTCTGGGTTAATGTCTGGATTCTCTAGTCTGTTCCATTGGTCTGTGGCTCTGCTCTTGTGCCAGTACCAAATTGTCTTGATTACTATGGCTTTATAGTAGAGCTTGAAGTTGGGGAGTGAGATCCCCCCTACTTTATTCTTCTTTCTCAGGATTGCTTTGGCTATTCGGGGTCTTTGGTATTTCCATATGAATTTTTGAATTATTTGTTCCAGTTCATTGAAGAATGTTGCTGGTAGTTTCATATGGACTGCCTCAAATCTGTATATTGCTTTGGGCAGGATGGCCATTTTGATGATATTAATTCTTCTAGCCATGAGCATGGGATGAGTTTCCATCTGTTAGTGTCCCCTTTAATTTCTCTTAAGAGTGACTTGTAGTTTTCAGAGTATAAGTCTTTCACTTCTTTGGTTAGGTTTATTCTTAGTTATTTTATTTTTTTTGATGCATTGTGAATGGAGTTGTTTTCCTGATTTCTCTTTCTGTTGGTTCATTGTTAGTGTATAGGAAAGCCACATATTTCTGTGTGTTGATTTTGTATCCTGCAACTTTGCTGTATTCCGATATCAGTTCTAGTAGTTTTGGGGTGGAGTCTTTAGGGTTTTTTATGTACAGTATCATGTCATCTGCAAATAGTGACAGTTTAACTTCTTCATTACCAATCTGGATTCCTTGTATTTTTTTGTTTTGTCTGATTGCCATGGCTAGGACCTCCAGTACTATGTTAAATAACAGTGGAGAGAGTGGGTATCCCTGTCTAGTTCCCGATCTCAGCGGAAATTCTTTCAGCTTCTCGCTGTTCAATATAATGTTGGCTGTGGGTTTATCACTGATGGCCTTTATTATGTTGAGGTACTTGCCCTCTATTCCCATTTTGCTGAGAGTTTTTATCATGAATGGATGTTGAACTTTGTCAAATGCTTTTTCAGCAACTATGGAGATGATCATGTGGTTTTTGTCTTTCTTTTTGTTGATGTGGTGGATGATGTTGATGGACTTTCGAATGTTGTACCATCCTTGCATCCCTGGGATGAATCCCACTTGGTCATGGTGTATGATCCTTTTGATGTATTTTTGAATTTGGTTTGCTAATATTTTGTTGAGTATTTTTGCATCTATGTTCATCAGGGATATTGGTCTGTAGTTTTCTTTTTTGGTGGGGTCTTTGCCTGGTTTTGGTATTAGAGTGATGTTAGCTTCATAGAATGAGTTTGGGAGTATCCCCTCCTCCTCTATTTTTTGGAAAACTTTAGGGAGAATGGGTATTATGTCTTCCCTGTATGTCTGATAGAATTCTGAGGTAAATCCATCTGCCCAGGGGGTTTTGTTCTTTGGTAGTTTTTTGATTACCGCTTCAATTTCATTGCTGGTAATTGTTCTGTTTAGATTTTCTGTTTCTTTCTTGGTCAGTCTTGGAAGGTTGTATTTTTCTAGGAATTTGTCCATTTCTCCTAGGTTTCCCAGCTTGTTAGCATATAGGTTTTCATAGTATTCTCTAATAATTCTTTGTATTTCTGTGGGGTCCGTCGTGATTTTTCCTTTCTCGTTTCTGATACTGTTGATTTGTGTTGACTCTCTTTTCCTCTTAATAAGTCTGGCTAGAAGCTTATCTATTTTGTTTATTTTCTCGAAGAACCACCTCTTGGTTTCATTGATTTTTGCTATTGTTTTATTCTTCTCAATTTTATTTATTTCTTCTCTGATCTTTATTATGTCCCTCCTTCTGCTGACCTTAGGCCTTATTTGTTCTTCTTTTTCCAATTTTGATAATTGTGTCATTAAACCATTCATTTGGGAGTTTTCTTCCTTTTTTAAATATACTTGGATTGCTATATACTTTCCTCTTAAGACTGCTTTTGCTGTGTCCCACAGAATTTGGGGCTTAGTGTTGTTGTTGTCATTTGTTTCCATATATTGCTGGATCTCCATTTTGATTTGGTCATTGATCCATTGATTATTTAGGAGCGTGTTGTTAAGCCTCCATGTGTTTGTGAGCCTTTTTGCTTTCTTTGTACAGTTTATTTCTAGTTTTATGCCTTTGTGGTCTGAAAAGTTGGTTGGTAGGATTTCAATCTTTTGGAATTTCCTGAGGCTCTTTTTGTGGCCTAGTATGTGGTCTATTCTGGAGAATGTTCCATGTGCGCTTGAGAAGAATGTGTATCCTGTTGCTTTTGGATGTAGAGTTCTGTAGATGTCTATTAGGTCCATCTGCTCTACTGTGTTGTTCAGTGCTTCCGTGTCCTTACTTATTTTCTGCCCGGTGGATCTATCCTTTGGGGTGAGTGGTGTGTTGAAGTCTCCTAGAATGAATGCATTGCAGTCTATTTCCCCCTTTAGTTCTGTTAGTATTTGTTTCCCATATGCTGGGGCTCCTGTGTTGGGTGCATATATATTTAGAATGGTTATATCCTCTTGTTGGACTGAGCCCCTTATCATTATGTAGTGTCCTTCTTTATCTCTTGTTACTTTCTTTGTTTTGAAGTCTATTTTGTCTGATATTAGTACTGCAACCCCTGCTTTCTTCTCGCTGTTGTTTGCCTGAAATATGTTTTTCCATCCCTTGACTTTTAGTCTGTACATGTCTTTGGGTTTGAGGTGAGTTTCTTGTAAGCAGCATATAGATGGGTCTTGCTTTTTTATCCATTCTATTACTCTGTGTCTTTTGATTGGTGCATTCAGTCCATTAACATTTAGGGTGACTATTGAAAGATATGTACTTATTGCCATAATGCATGAGAATTTTAACTACAGAAATTACCACAAGTTTTTATAGCTTGCCAAATTCACAGAACTATTTTTTTCCATTGGATACATTAAAATATAAAAACAAACATCTCAGTGATTGCTTTCTACAAGTAATTCAGAAGGTTCCCTAATTATCATATATTAACATTTTAAAGTATAAACCAAGATTAGAGGGAGAATCATTTATAGTTTCAGAAAATGACTTAAAATTAAAAAGTTCTTTTCCATGTAAACTAGTCAATGATATTATTCAATGATTTAATAGGTGCTAAAAAATTTAAATTTGGTGAAATATTTTTAATTAAGTTTTCCCTACCTCATTTGCAATTTGCTTTGTTTTTTATGTAGTGACAAAATGTAAATGTTTCTCATAGGAACTTTCATATTCAAAGTCTAAAATATTCTCAAATCCCATGGGATCTATTATAAACATAATATTTTTTAGGTTTATGTTGCCAAAGTGGAAGTCATTTCAATAATTCCATGCTTTTCAGGGGAGTTTTAGTTTAATTAATTTTATTAAAGTCAAAGGATATCATAAAAGCAAGATATTTTTTTTAAACCAAGGTAGACAAAGTAACAGTAGCTTTTTTCCAGTTTCATGTAAGGGATATACTCTTGAAATTAATTACAGCAGTTCTGAAACAGAATAATCTAAAATGAAAATGTGAAATAATTTTACTTTCATGATCCTATATTGCTCTTTTAGCATTAACATTTTGGTTTAAATTATTGAACGCAATTCATTTGATATGCTTGTTTTGCAGATGTTCTTTTCCCTGGAGGATTTTTCAGAATATTGCATCAGCTTGTTTCCCAAGTTCTCATATTTGAATTTGAAAAGAGCCTCCCAAAGAGATTATAGGTGAGACCTCATTATTTATATATGTTTCATTTGAATATGCTCTAGGATTTGAATCTATTTATCATCATACCTTTTCTGACCCCAGTTATCAAAATAGTTCAATATTTTCTAGTCATAATTTTAGAAACTGACACAAAATTTTTTTTAAAAAGGCACACTTAGCATATCAGAAATGCACTGATTCTATCTTCACTACAACTGTAATTAAAATACAATAATAATGACTTCTCCTTATCTATTTATGCAATCACATATACATTATGTTATTTCTGTCTCTTAAAAAGAGTTGAGTATTTTAGTGCATAAGTTTTCACAATTGCCTGATCAGACTCCAGCACAAATGAGGTACTCTCCTATAGATATTCTAGAGACTTGTCTGCTGCACAAGGAGATGCATGTGTCTATGGTTTTCAGATAATCAATGATGATAGTAAAATAGTAAAACAGCCAATTATAATGGCAATAGTATAATGCAAATAGTAAAATATCATATTGTAGATGCAAAACTGTTCTCTTTGTCTCTGGAAACACCCATATTTAATCAACATTCCAGTTGATTAAAAAAAATTTTTTAATTACTTAGGTTTTCTTAACAGATCTACCTGTGTTTGGAAGATTGTTGGGGATTTATGTTAAAATTTTTATTTCCACTGTAGCCTGGTTTAAAATATTTTAGATTTGTTCTAGTTTTTAAAAAGTAAGGTGTGTGTGTGTGTATGCAAAATTCAGAAGTTCATACAAGTGTTAATTTTTCAAACTGAGTTAGAAAGTAGTAGTTACTTATTTATTCAAACAGTTTTGCAGTGAGAATTACAAAACGTGGAAAATCTTTCACATTTCCCCTGGCCAATTCAATATTGAGTGATTTAAAGACAGATGTTATATACCAGTTGACCAGATTTTAAAGAAAATCTTATTTCATCTACAGGAGTTATAACTCATCCAAAGTTCACTTTGTGCAACACCTCCCCCTTTTATTCTGATAATAACTGAAACTTTATTTCATCTGAGAAATTGCTGCACCAGCTTTCCTTCACAAGGTATAAGTGAGGAGCGATTCTTTTGGGATCAAGTTTTCTTCAGGGTACAGGGAGTGTCAGCAAATGTCACCAGTCCTGTGTACTGCCACATGCAGGAGGATTCTGGCTAAGAATCTGATGATTTTGCTGGAACTGCTCTGTGATTTTGTTAGAATGGCTTTTTTTTTCTTTTCTTTTTGCCTTATTAGTCTCTTAAAGGTTGTTGCTTTCAGACAACTTCTGAAAGAATCAGCTTTCTTGTAGGCTACCCATAAAACTGAGGAAAGTGGAGGTGGAGTTTTATGGGGATAGTGGGAGAGGACACTGAGAGGCAAGTAGACATTTCCTGCTATACCTGATAATTCTCTGGACTACTGACCCAGTTGTTAGGGGCCAGCCCCATGGATATATATGAGACTTCAAAAAGGTCACTTACTCTTACAACTCCTTCAAGAGTTAGAGGTATTTGTTAAGAAAAAGTCTGGATTTGAGAGGGAAAAATGATTTATTTTATTTTTTACCAAGGAGTTCTGCTGTGGGCACTTTGTATCCATGCAAACTGCAGCAGCCCTAATCTCCCGTGAAAGCCATGATGGATAATAAAAGTTACAGGTCCGGCTCGGTGACTGCAAGACAGTGGTTAAGGAAACAGAACAACAAATAATTTCAATGGTGCTCATTCAGTGTTATAACCCAGCAATTCAGAGTGACTAAAGAAGTATGGTTGAGAAACTGGAGGGCATTAAATTTCCTGGCGCCTCTTTGGGCAGGGTCATCTCCTCACTGCCCAGACTAATCAGGTCAACTTTTCACTAGATGCCAAATCTTTACTGCATTTATCACAACTGCACTGACTACAATTATAATTAGATTTTTTTTTTTGTATATTTCTTGGTTGAAATGTCTTTTTCTCAGGTGGCAAATTCCTTGAGTGCAGAGAGCATGACTGCCTTAGTCACTGCTACAAATCTAGTGACAGGCAAATGTTAATAGTCAATACATATGTGAATGAATTAGTGGTACTAAAATGGGTAGAAGCAAAATTGCCTTGCAGCTCCTTCAAGCTTTATTAATGAAATGGAATTTAATTTATCTTCAACCTCCTGTCCTTCAAATCTGCTTGTCTTCCTATATTCATTAATATGGTTAATGGCATTATTACTTCTTTCAAATTAGAAATCTCAGAACCAACCTGCATTCCTCTCTTCCCCAAGCTATATATAATTGACTTTCAAATTTTTTCATTTTATTTAGACTGTCTCTTGATTCTGATTCTTCCTTCATAAAGCCATGCTCTTAATCTAGGATTTTATTATATCTATTATGTGAAATACTATAGCAGCCAATTACTGGAACTCTTGGACAGTAATTTCCACTCATTTCAATCTTGCAATGCCATTGGTGTTATCCTCCAAAACGCTGGCATGTGGACACCTTTCTGCTTATAATTTTTCATTGCCTCTCTATTAACTAAAAAACAGTCTTATTATTACATAAAGATGATCTTCAATGGGCATAATACTGCTCACTAGGGATATTTACAAACATGTGGGTATATTTTTGGTTGTCACAAGGATAGGGAGTTACTCCTGGCTCTTACTGGGCAGGTACCAGGGAGGCTAGATGTCCTACAATGCATGGACAGTCTTTGTTAATGAAACATTATTTCATTTCTTGCACAACTTTAAAAAGTCTCTTGAGAAATTCATTTAAGTGGAAAACCTTTATAAGGATTTAAACAGAAGTGTCATAGGAATGGAAGTATTATATAAATAGAATTATTAAATACTTCATTTTGTTCAGAGATTTAAAAGTTCTTCACCATTTTGGAGAATCATGTCACTGATGCAGATACTGCTCAGGGTATCTGAGGTGCTACAAATGTGTCTGAGCTTGTGGCTGCCATGTTCATGCTGAGTGTTTATGTAGATATAAGCACATGACTACTTCATGTTTTCTAGTGTATTGGTACCTGAGCACTGACATATTGAATACATATTATTTTATTAAAAATTACTTTCCTTAAGTGTCTTTGAGGAGGTAATTGTTGAAAACTTCCCCAGTCTGGGGAAGGAGATAGTCTCCCAGGCCATGGAGGTGCACAGGTCTCGCAACACAAGGGACCCAAGGAAGACAACAGCAAGACATGTAATAATTAAAATGGCAAAGATCAAGGATAAGGACAGACTATTAAAAGCAGCCAGAGAGAGAAAAAAGATCACATACAAAGGAAAACCTATCAGGCTATCATCAGATATCTCAACAGAAACCTTACAGGCCAGAAGGGAGTGGCATGATATATTTAATGAAATGAAGCAGAAGGGCCTTGAACCAAGAATACTCTACCTGGCAAGATTATCATTTTAATTTGAAAGAAGGATTAAACAATTTTCAGATAAGCAAAAGCTGAGAGAATTTATCTCCCACAAACCACCTCTACAGTGTATTTTGGAGGGACTGCTAAAGGTGGAAGTGTTTCTAAGGCTAAATAGCTGTCACCAAGGGAAATAAAAGCACAGCAAAGAAAGCAGAACAATTAATTACTAAGCAGATGCAAAATCAAATCAACTATTGCCAAAGTCAATCAAGGTATAGACAAAGAGTACAGAATATGATACCTAATATACAAAGAATGGAGGAGGAAGAAAAAGGAGGAAAAAAAAAAGAACCTTTAGGTTTTGTTTATAATAGCATACTAAGTGAATTAAATTAGACTGCTAGATAGTAAGGGAATTAACCTGGAACCTTTGGCAACCATGAAACTAAAGCCTGCAATAGCAATAAGTACATAGCTATTGATAATTACCCTAAATGTAAAAGGACTGAATGCACCAATCAAAATACATAGAGTCACTGAATGGATAAAAAAGCAAGACCCATCTATATGCTGCCTACAAGACACTCACTTCAAACCCAAATACATATACAGACTTGAAGTAAAGGGATGGACAAAGATATTTCATGCAACTAATAGGGAGAAAAAAGCAGAAGTTGCAGTACTTGAAACAAATACTAACAGAGTTAAAGGGGGAAATATAATGTAAGGCATTCATTTTAGGAGATTTAAACACACCACTCACTCTAAAGGACAGATCGACCAGACAGAAAATAAGTAAGGAGACAGAGGCACTGATCAACATATTAGAATAGATGGACCTAACAGACATCTACAGAACACTCAATCCGAAAGCAACAGAATACACATTCTTCTCAAGTGCACATGAAACATTTTCAAGAACAGATCACATACTATGCCACAGAAAGATCCTCAGTAAATTCAAAAATACTGAAATTGTACCAACCTGCTTCTCAGACCACAAAGGTATGAAACTAGTAATAAATTATGCAAAGAAAATGAAAAAGCCACAAACACATGGAGGATTAATAACATGCTCCTAAATCATCAACAGATCAATGACATGATAAAAACAGAGATCAAGAAATATAAGGAGACAAATGATGACAATAATTCAACAATGCAAAATCTGTGGGATGCAGCAAAGGCCGTGCTAAGAGGGAAGTATAAAGCAATACAGGTCTACCTCAGGAAAGAAGAACAATCCCATTTGAACACTCTAAACTCACAGTTAATGAAACTAGAAAAAGAAGAACAAATGAGGCCAAAAGTCAGTAGAAGGAGGGACATAATAAAGATTGGAGCAGAAATAAATAAAACCAAGAAGAATAAAACAATAGAAAGAATCAATGAAAGCAGGAGCTGGTTTTTCAAGAAAATAAACAAAATATATTAACCCATAGCCAGACTTATCAAGAAAAAAGCAGAGTCTACACACATAAACAGAATCAGAAATGAGAAAGGAAAAATCACTACAGACACCACAGAAATACAAAGACTTATGAAAGAATACTATGAAAAATTATATGCTAACAAACTGGATAACCTAGAAGAAAAGGAAAACTTTCTAAAAAAATACAACCTTCCAAGGCTGACCAGAAAGAAAAAGAAAATCTGAATAGACCAATTACCAGCAAGGAAATTGAATTAGTAATCGAAAAACTACCTAGGAACAAAACCAGTGGACCAGATGGCTTCACTGCTGAATTTTATCAAACATTTAATGAAGACTTAATATCCATTCTCCTTAAAGTTGTCCAAAAAGTAGAAGAGGAGGGAATACTCCCAAACACATTTTATGAGGCCAGCATCACTCTAATACCAAAACCAGGCAAAGATACCACAAAAAAAGAAAATTTCAGACCAATATCCCTGATGAACATACATATAAAAATGCCCAACAAAATATTAGCAAACTGAATTAAAAAATACATCAAAAAGATAAGTCATCATGATCAAGTAGGATTTATTCCAGGGATGCAAGGATGGTACAACATTCGAAAATCCATCAACATTATCCACCACAACAACAAAGAGAAGCACAAAAACCACATGATCATCTCCATAGATGCTGAAAAAGCATTCAACAGAATTCAACATCCATTCTTGATAAAAACTCTCAACAAAATGGGTATAGAGGGCAACTACCTCAACATAATAAAGGCCATATATGAAAAACCCACAGCCAACATCATACTTAATAGTGAGAAGCTGAAAGCTTTTCCTCTAAGTGGGGAACAAGACAGGGATGCCCACTCTCCCCACAGTTATTCAACATAATACTGGAGGTCCAAGCCATGGAAATCAGACAAAACAAAGAAATACAATGCATCCAGATTGGTAAAGAAGAAGTCAAACCGTCACTATTTGCATATGACATGGTATTGTACATAAAAAACCCTAAAGACTCCACTCCAAAACTACTAGAACTAATATCTGAATTCAGCAAAGTTGCACGATACAAAATTAATAGACATAAATCTGTTGCTTTCCTATACACTAATGATAAAATAGCAGAAAGGAAAATCAGGAAAACAATTCTATTCACATTTGCATCAAAAAGAATAAAATACCTAGGAATAAGCCTAACCAAGGAAGTGAAAGACCTATGCCCTGAAAACTAAAGGACACTCTTAAGAGAAGTTGAAGAGGATACTAACAAATGGAAACTCATCCCATGCTCTTGGGTAGGAAGAATTTATATTGTCAAAATGGCTATCCTGCCTAAAGCAATCTACAGATTCAGTGCAATACCTATCAAAATACCAACAAGCATTCTTCAACAAAATGGAACAAATAGTTCTAAAATTCATATGGAACCACAAAAGACCCATAATAGCCAAAGCAATCCTGAGAAGGAAGAATAAAGTTGGGGGGGGGTCTTGCTTCACAACTTCAAGCTCTACTACAAAGCCACAGTAATCAAGACAATTTGGTACTGGCACAAGAACAGACTGACAGACCAGTGGAACAGAATAGAGAGTCCAGATATTAACCCAAACATATATGGTCAATTAATATATGATAAAGGAGCCATGGACATACAATGGGAAATGAGAGCCTCTTCAACAGCTGGTGTTGGCAAAACTGGACAGCTACATGTAAGAGAATGAAACTGGATCATTGTCTAACTCCATACACACACAAAAGTAAATTTGAAATGGATCAAAGACCTGAATGTAAGTCATGAAACCATAAAACTCTTAGAAAAAAACATAGGCAAGAATCTCTTAGACATAAATATGAGCAACTTCTTCATGAACATATCTCCCTGGGCAAGGGAAACAAAAGCAAAAATGAACAAGTGGGACTATATCAAACTGAAAAGCTTCTGTACAGCAAAGGACACCATCAGCAGAACAAAAAGACATCCTACAGTATGGGAGAATATATTCATAAATGACAGATCCAATAAAGGTTGACATCCAAAATATATAAAGGGCTCACACACCTCAACAAACAAAAAGCAAATAATCCAATTAAAAAATGGGCACAGGATCTGAACAGACACTTTTCCAAAGAAGAAATTAAGATAGGCAACAGACACATGAAAAGATGCTCCACATTGCTAATCATCAGAGAAATGCAAATTAGAACCACAATGAGATATCACCTCACACTAGTAGGGGTCACCACCATCCAAAAGACAAACAAAACAAATGTTGAAGAGTTGTATAGAAAGAGGAACCCTCCTACACTGCTGGTGGAAATGTAAGCTAGGTCAACCATTGTGGAAAGCAATATGGAAGTTCCTCAAAAAACTAAAAATAGAAATACCATTTGACCCAGCACTTCCACTCCTAGGAATTTACCTGAAGAATTCAGGAATTTACCTGAAGAATCCCAGTTTGAAAAAGACAGATGCACCCCTATGTTTATCACAGCACTATTTACAATATCCAAGAAATGGAAGCAACCTAAGTGTCCATCAGTAGATGAATGGATAAAGAAGATGTGGTACATATTCACAATGGAATATTATTCAGCAATAAGAAGAAAAACAAATCCTACCATTTGCAACAACATGGATGGAGCTAGAGGGTATTATGCTTATTGAAATTAGCCAGGTGGAAAAAGACAATTATGAAATGATTTCACTCATCTGTGGAGTATAAGAACAAAGAAAAAAATTGAAGGAATAATACAGTAGCAGACCCACAGAACTCAAGAATGGACTAACAGTTACCAAAGGGAAAGGGACTGGGGAGGATGGGTGGGAAGGGAGGGCTATTGGGGCAAAAAAGGGGGCATTACTATTAGCACACATAATGTAGGTGGGGCACAGTGTGGACTGTACAACACAGAGAAGACAAGTAGGGATTCTATAGCATCTTACTACACTGATGGACAGTGCCAGTAATGGGGTATGTGTGGGGGAATTGATGATGGGGGGAATCTAGTAAATATAATGTTGCTCATATAATTGTAGATTAATGATACCTAAAAAAAAAAATTCAACATCCTTTCATGATAGAAACTCAACAAAATGGATGTAGAGGGCAAGTACCTCAACATAATAAAGGCCATATATGTCAAACCCACAGCCAACATCATACTTAACAGTGAGAAGCTATGAGCTTTTCCTTTCAGATCAGGAACAACACAAGAATGCCCCCCTCTCCCTACTTTTATTCAACATAGTTCTGGAGGTCCTAGCCACAGCAATCTGACAACACAAAGAAATAAAAGGCATCCAGATTGGCAAGGAAGAAGTTAAACTGTCCCTGTTTTCAGATGACATGATATTGTACATAAAAAATCCTTAAAGAATCCACTCCAAAATTATTAGATCTAATATCTGAATTCAGCAAAGTTGTGGGATACAAAATTAATACATAGAAATCTCTTGCATTATTATACACTAATGATGAACTAGCAGAAAGAGAAATCAGGAAAACAATTCTATTAACAACTGCATCAAAAAGAATAAAATACCTAGGAATAAACTAACCAAGGAAGTGAAAGATCTATACCCTGAAAGGAACAAGACACTCATGAGAGAAATTAAACAAGATACCAAGAAATGGAAACAAACCCTGTGTTCATGTATAGGAAGAATTTATGTTGTCAAAATGGCCATCCTGCCTAATGCAATATACAGATTCAATGCAATTCCTATAAAAATACCAACAGCATTCTCAATGAACTAGAGCAAACAGTTATAGAACTCATATGGAACCACAAAAGATCCTGAATAGCCAAAGCAATCCTGAGCCTGAGAAGAATAACATGGGAGGGATTATGTTCCCCGACTTCGAGCTCTACTACAAAGCCACAGTAATCAAGACAATTTGGTACTGGCACAAGAACAGACCCATAGACCAATGGAACAGATTAGAGAGCCCAGATATAAACCCATGTATATATGGTCAATTAATATACGATAAAGGAGCCATGGATATACAATGGGGAAATGACAGCCTCTTCAACAACTGGTGCTGGCAAAACTGAACAGCTACACGTGAGAGAATGAAACTGGATTATTGTCTAACTCCATACACAAATGTAAACTTGAAATGGTTCAAAGACTTGAATGTAAGCCATGAAACCATAAAGCTCTTAGAAGAAAACATAGGCAAAAATCTCTTGAATATAAACATGAGCAAATTTTTCCTGAATGCATCTCTTCAGGCAAGGGAGACAAAAGAAAAAATGAACAAATGGGATTACATCATGCTAAAAATCTTCTGTACAGCAAAGGACACTATCAGCAGAACAAAAAGGTGTCCTATAGTATGGGGGAATATATTTGTAAATGACATATACGACAAGGGGTTAACATCCAAAATATATAAAGAACTCATATGCTTCAACACCCTAAAAGTAAATGACCCTATTAAAAAATGAGCAGAGGATCTGAACAGACATTTCTCCAAAAAAGAGATTCAGATGGCCAACAGGCACATGAAAAGATGCTGCACATCGCTAATTACTGGAGAAATGCAAATTAAAACCACAATGAGATATCATCTCACACCAGTTAGGATGGCCAACATAGAAAAGACCAGGGACAACAAATGCTGGCAAGGATGTGGAGAAAGGGGAACCCTCCTACACTGCTGGTAGGAATGTAAAGTAGTTCAACCATTGTGGAAAGCAGTATGGAGGTTCCTCAAAAAACTAAAAATAGAAATACCATTTGACCCAGGAATTCCACTCCTAGGAATTTACTCTAAAAATGCAAGATCCCAGTTTCAAAAAGCATATGCACCCTTATGTTTATCACAGCACTATTTACAATAGCCAAGAAATGGAAGCAACCTAAATGTCCATCAGTAGATGAATGGATAAAGAAGATGTGGCACATATACACAATGTAATATTATTCAGCCATAAGAAGAAAACAAATCCTACCATTTGCAACAACATGGATGAAGCTAGAGGGTATTATGCTCAGCTAAATAAGCCAGGCTGAGAAAGACAAGTACCAAATGATTTCACTCATCTGTGGAGCATAAGAACAAAGCAAAAACTGAAGGAACAAAACAGCAGCAGACTCACAGAACCCAAGAATGGACTAACAGTTACCAAAGGGAAAGGCACTTGGGATGGTGGGTTGGAAGGGAGGGAGAAGGGGAATAAAGGGCAACACGATTAGCACACATAACATGGGGTTGGGGGTTCACGGGGAAGGCAGTATAGTGCAGAGAAGGCAAGTAGTGACTCTATAGCATCTTACTATGCTGATGGATAGTGACTATAATGGGGTATGTGGTGGGGGACTTGATAATGGGGGGAATCTAGTAACTACAATGTTGCTCATGCAACTTTATATTAATGATATGGAAATTTAAAACAATTACTTTCCTTTTCTTTCTCTTATGTGAGACATTCGATATTATATTGATTTTTTGAAACCACATGTAGGTCAGTTCCATTATACACAAATTTAATTTCAGGAGAGTAACAGGAAAAATTTTTATCATAAGAATTAAGAATTGTTAGATTTATAATTAAACATGAAGCAAGATCTCAGATTTACTCACAGCATGTATAGGAGATAAAAGAAAATGGGATTTCTTTATTTTCTCTAAGGCTGATATGATAAGCCTTCATTGTATAGGGGGGTAAAAGAAGATGTAAATTTTAATCTAAACCTATAAATGTATTTCAGTAAAATAATTTTAAACATCTCTTTGATGTATAGTTTAGTACACATCCCTACTTGTGTAGTATTTTGTGGGATGCTCAGTCACTCAGGTTTCTTCTCCCTCCACTGTTACTCTGTAAGAGTCTGTGGGCTGGGAAGAGATGGTGGCACAACTCACAGGAACCCAGTGGTGGTAAGGTGGGGGCACATTCTTGCACCCTACCTAGGTGGCTTCATCCTGCTCCTTAGTTGTAACTACCGTCTGTGTGCTGCAGATAACCTGTAGACTGATCTCTTATCTCCAGCCCTAAATTGTCCTGCTCTGCACTTAGATACCCATATCTTGGCCTAGTATTTCCATTTGGATGTTTGATTGGCAAATTTCATATTTGCCAAGACAAAACTCTTGATTTTACCTCTCTCCAAATCCATTCATCTTCTAACAAACCTCCACATGTCAGTGATGGCCACTGTGCCCCAGCTGCCCAAACCAATAGCTTCCATTCCTCTTTTTGCCTAACATCCCAATCAGATCCATCAACAAGACCCATTTGTTCTACTTCCAAAATATAAGCCAAAGCCAACAATGTCATTCACTATCTCTGTTGTTATAACTCAGCTGCTCTCATCTCTCATTTGAACTACTAAAATCACTTCCTGACTAGCCTCCTGTTTTCATTTTGTCCCTCACAGTCCACCCTATGCACAGCATACAGGATAATATTTCTAATGGTTAAATCAAATCATGTCAACTCTCTTCCTGCAACCCTCCAATGATTTCCCACTGTTATAAGAATAAAATCCAAATTCTCTACCATGACCTACCTGGCCCATTATCTTCTGCTTCTACCTCCCTCAGTGACTTCCTCTCCTGCCACTGTCCCCCTCAAGCACAGAGCTCTGGGCCAATTCAGATCTTTTCAGAGATCTGCATGTGTTGCCTCTTTCTCACCATTCAGGGCTCAAGTCAAAAATCACTTCATAGAAAGTTCTGCCTGTCTTGTTCATCTTTGTATTCCTATGTCAAAGCATCTAGTTACTCAAAAAATGTATCTAAGCTGGCTGATTGGCTAGTTTCTGCTGTGAAAAGGCTGGATGAGTGTTCACCATGGACTGGTAAGCATCAAGATACAACTTTGGGGGTGATGTGGTAGCCTCCTCTCCTGAAGCCTGATCATTTGCCCTACAGAGCATCCTTTGTATGATCCCTGGCTATGCTGGCCTCCTGGTGCTCTCAGCATTTCAAGGTCCCTTCTCTAAAGCTTTTGGAGACTTCCAGGGCCCCTGTAGGACACACATGGGCCATGAGCAGCCAGGAGATGTGCCTCAGGTTTATTTATGTGGCCATTATCTATCTCCACCTCCACCTTATACACTGCCTTGAATGAAGGGTAGGATTCTCCAAGCCTGTTGCCTCCCCAGCTCTGCTCCTAAGGAGGCCCTAGATCCAATGTCCTTAGTCTTTACAATTTCTTTTTTGACTTTTCCAAATTCCTTTCCCTCTCATTGCCCACCCTCCTTCAATCCCTCTGCTGTCTCAAAGCAGGAACCAGGAGGAGAGAGGAGATATGCCCCTGGACTCACTTTTCTATATCTTGTCTTTCTGTATAATGCACAAGACTAAGAGGGGCAGACACTTTCAACTTGGATTGGCTTCCTCTCTGGACTGGCTCTCCCTTACACAAACTGTATGGGCTAACTTTGGAAGACTAAGGGGAGAGATCAAGGAATTTAGTGTGTCCTTTTTTTCTCTCTTATAAAACCTGGCTGCTTTAATTACTATTTTTCTAAAGAAGTCAAGAAAGTCTGCTTTGAGACTTAAAGCAAATCAAAGGCCACTTTATTTTACAGTATTTCCTCTAACTTGGCATGATAAGCCTCAAGGCCTGACTTTGCAAGTGCAAGAATGCAAAGGAACATGCTTTAATGGAGACATTAAAATGCATTGATTTAGTATTTGTAAAATATTATCCCCACAATGTGGACAAAGCACATCATAAACTGATCCCAATCTGCTTTATCATCTTATCCTTGTTTCCTGCTATGTTCCATCTGCCAAACAAATCCTATTCTTTAGATACAATAAATTTCTTAACAGTTTCTGAACACAACTCCAGGAGTTAGCACAGCTGTTTATTTTGCCTAGAACATCCTTCTCCAACTTATCCTCTGCCTGGCAGTCTTTCTTTTCTTTCCAGATTTAGCTCAAATGTCATCTCCCAGGGAAGCCTTCTCTAACCAACTTCTCTTTCATAATGTCATAGTAATATGTAACTATCATAATAGCATGCATTACATGGTATAATTATTTCTTTACCTTTGGTTTGTTCAGAAGTTCAATAGCAGGGGAAGAGTTTTACTCGTCTCTTTACCATCAGCCCTTATTATTCTGGCCAAATGTATTTCTTCCGTTCTTATTTAATTTAGACAGGAGAACAAATTTAGTCTTATGGAGGAAAAGGTTACTGAATTCCTACAAGAATGTAATTCTTCCTGTAATTTGCAAAATGAAAATGTGAAGGCAATATAGTATAAGAAAGAAGATCGTTTATAAATCTAATATCCTTTCTCACATTACTTCTTTACTATTTTTTCTGTAAAGGATAAAGAATTCATGTTAGGAAAAATATTGTAATGAATTTTTAAAACTCACAATTTTAAATAAACTTCAAAAAGAATTAAAAACTAATATTTTAAAAATCCCACACATTCTATTCTATATTAATGATTAATCAGTATGTTTTAGATAAAATAAAATATTTCAATCACGCTTCAATGAATGAATATGCTGAACTAGACAGAGGAAAGATCAAGATAGTAACTAATTATACAATTTAAACATTAATTAACAAGTAAAAGGTTTCTGTTTAATGAAAAGAAAGATAACAAGCCTGCAGAATTATGTCCTATCTTCTTTTCCATATTTCCTTCTTTCATAGTGAAATAAAAGCAAGACTCATCTATCACCAGAAGGGAAAAGAGACATGTAAAAGTCACCACTCAAGGGAAGGGTGTATTCTCAAGAAGTTAATGCAGGAGCTTGGAGATCCTGCATTTTCTTTAATGCTCTGTGCTGTTTTGTTCAATCAAAACATTTTTGCTTTAACCCTCTCCCAGTGTAGCCTTGCAGCTATTATTTTCCTATTTGAGCTCCAGAATCAGAACATATTGCTTCCTTTCTTTTGCAAAACTCAGCAACTGCAAAATGTAACATTTTCTTTAAGAGATGTGAAAGCATGCTTGTGAAGTATTTAGGTTTTTACTTTTAGAACCTCAGAATGAAACCTTATTTGGAAATAGGGTCTTTGCAGACGTAATTAGTTAAGGATCTTGAGATAAGGTCAAATTGGATTAAAGCAGGCCCTAAATCCAATGACAGGAAGCCTTATAAGAAAAGGTGAAAACACAGAGATGAACAGAGAAGGCAGTGTGAAGATGGAGGTAGAGATTGGAGAGATGCAGCTACAAACCAAGAAACACCAAGGGTTGCTGGGAGTCACCAGAAGCTGAAGAGGCAAGCAAGGATTCTTCCCTAGAGCCTTCAGAGGGAGCACGACCCCACTGACACCTTAATTTTGGGTTTCTAATCTCCAAAACTAAGAGACAAAATTTCTGTAGTTTTAAGCCACCGAGTTTGTGGTAGTTTTTTGACAGCAGCCCTAGGACACTAAAATTGTAAAGTTGATAATTCTTAGCCCCTACTTTATCTTAGAAAACAGAGAGACCAGTGACTTGGTGGAGAAGCATCATTCAATGAACGGTCATTCAGTGAACTTTCCCATCTCTGTTCACAACAATATAATCCTCCTGTTTCTCCTCTTCCTATTGCTAGCCAATCAATGGATGACTGTCCCCTGGGAAATTAAGGAGTCCTTGCAAAGAGTCCCTGAAGCCATTTTGAACTAGACAGTACCTAAGAACTGAACAAATGGGTTCCCTCAAGTTTTGCTCAACTGAATCCAAAGATGTGTAGATGCTGTAGTCATGGCTACCAGAGGGGTAGGTTGTGCACTTTACAGAGGAAAAAGATCTGGCTAAAGTTATGCACAAGTCTTAGGGTAGTCTTCATATCAGTGTCAATATGCAGAAGAGTGTAACAGTGCACAATGTGAACAGAAATATGGCTATTGTGATTCATATAATTTAATGTGAAAGCATTATCAAGTTAATGGCAGTTGTTTGTTATTATGTATTTATCTTCATCATTGGATTTTAAAATTACAATGACTATCCTGTCAGTGGCTCTGACTTTCTTAAAAAGATGTCCTTACATAAAATAATATTTAACTTTGCTGCACAAATAAGCCCATTGCCTAAGAATCTCTTATTTTTCCCTCTCATTTGCTGCCCGTACCAATTAGTCCCCAAATTCTGTGCATTTCCTGTTCATAATCTTTCTTAAGTGCCAGCTACCTCTACATAACAGCTGCTGTACTCCAGGTGGTCAGGACCTCTGGCTAGGACGATTGTAACCAGAGCCCTAAGTCATTTTCCCCCATATCTTTGGACTCCTGTTAATTTGTGATGGCACTGCAGATTAATCTTTTTAAAGATAGTTTTTATTATGTCCATTCCCTGATCAGAATAGCTCACCGACTTCTTTTTACTTGTCGAATTAAATCCTAGTCATTCAAACCTCTGTTTACTTTTTCTATCTGGTCTCTTTTCTCACCACTTCTATCACTGGTCTTTTTAAGTTGGTGAACTGACTTTGCAATAATATTGAATAGCTGCAGTGAAATTTTGATTTTCTTTGTATTGCTTCCCTTCTATCTTGTGGCCTGTCACCCCTTCAAAGGAAGTTCTAGAAGGACATATATGAGGAATACAGAGGAAAAAGATCTGGCTAAGATTATGTTTTTGCTTTTGTTTTTAGCTTTAGAAACCCTGTTTTCTAAAAAAGAAATAAAAAACTAAATGTAATGTAATAAGTAATTGTTCTTTATCAGAGCTGATAACTATTAAATAAGTAAAAAATTGTTGAGTTACCTATTTATGAATAATCTTCAATTATTATATTTGAACAGAAAATATTCAGGTTATAAAGCAGGTAATTAAAATTAGATTTCAGGAGGCTTTCCATCCATATTGCAAATGCATATATCTTAAATTTAAGAACCTATTTTTAAAATGTTAAAAACTTTAACATTTCTCATGTAATAATATTTTTGAAAGATTTGTATAGCATTATTACCATTTCCAATAAGTATTATGATAGCAAGTAAAATTTCAGTCTTTTCCTTTTATATCTCAGATGAAATAGATCTTCACATAAAAAGTGGTAGCATTCCTTCTGAGTCTAGTTGAATATTAATTAAAGTTCTGTTGTTAATATCTCGTGATTTCTACATTAATAGTGAGATTTATTATGTATGAAATATCATTCATAATAGATATCATCCATTACTCAATATACTAAACTACAAACTTAGACAAAATTGATAAAATAGGGAATACATTATTTGAACTTAAATTTTCCCAAGGAATACACCATGTGTTGGTCACCTGTCTGTGCAGGTCCATAAGCACATTTTAAATGTATTGGAGGTAGGAGGATTTGATGCAGAATCTGGACACTCTCTGGCAAAATAGGAATTCCAAAGGTTTTGTAATAGAAAGAAATACTGAAAGGTAGATCATGAAGAAAGGAAGCTCTGCTAAGATCTGTCCAAATGCTCAAAACCTGAAGGCAAACAGAACCAACACGAGTGCAGTGATGATCTGGAATGCTATTATCTGACAGTGCCCAGCAAATCACAATACTGATCACCATAGCAATATTTTCTTTCCTGAAAGCTTTTGACTTAGGCAATCAGAGAATTTGCTTTCCATGGAAATATCTCCAATTCTGTTATTAAAATTTCAAATAGGATTTCATCAAATTAGCTTTTCACACAGTTTTAGAGAATCTTATTTGTCCTTAAAGAATAGGGTACCTAGACAATCATTTTAATGCTCTCTTAATATAGTGAAAAAAAACTGTGTTTTGGCTGAAGCAAACTATATTTATTAATTGGAACTGCAATACTGCTACTGACATTGGCAGAGTAGGAAAAAAAAGACATATGCTATTTGGGCTGGTTCTGAATATCTGTTTTTTCCCCTTTAGTGTTTATCCACTTGGAGCTGAAGAAAGTATAAAGGCCAAATGGAAATATGATAGTTTTTCAGCCAGAAGATGTCAACAAATCAGGAAGTTTTATCTAGAAAACTCTTCTCAGAAATAGATGTTAGATATAAAGGCAATAAAGGTTAGAAAAAGCATGAAATGAGTTTGGACATCAAAAAACTGACATGTACACCTACATACATTGTTTTATTCCTTGTGAAAATGTCAGGAATGCCATCATTTGTTATTGCTTATGTGTTAACAACTCAGAGTAACCTATCATAGTAGCAAAGATGAAAAGTATTCAACCTAGACTTGAGAGGTGGGAGTAATGGCCAGAGAAGTGGTACTCAAGACTGGTGAGAAACCAACCAATGGGGATGAGGGGTGGTTGACAGACAGATAAGAAATTCTTCCTTATAAATCTTACCATTTGTAACAACATGGATGGACCTAGAGGGTATCATGCTAGTGAAATAAGTGAGACAGAGAAAGACAAACAAACACCATATGATTTTATTGGTATGTGGAATCTAAAAAACACAGACCGAAAATAGATAGACTGATAAATACTAACAACAGACTGTTGGCTGCCATTGGAGAGGGGACTGGGGGGTAGGGGTGAAATAGGTGAAGGGAATAAAGAGATACAAGCTTCAAGTTATAAAAAAGATTAGTCATAGGAACAGAAGCACAGCATAGAGAATATAACCAAAAAATATTGTAATATCTTGGTGTAGTAGCAAGGGATAACTACACTTAGCATGGCAAGCAGTTAGTAATGTATATAATTATCAAATCACTATGTTTTATATCTGAAACCAATATAGTATTGTCTATCAACTATATTTCAAACAAAAAAAAAGCCAACAACAACAAAAAAGAAATTTCTCCTTGCAAACCATGTATGTCCCCAGGATAATAAGAAACAATATTCCCATGTATTCTGGCCTGTGTGGCACCAAAAGTGGGCCTATTGAAGGTCAGTAAGAAAAAGTTTAACAACTTCATCTATTGTTTTGTAGTTGTTATATTTGTTGTATGATGTGAGTAAATCTTCTGAGCTAGTATGCCCCTGCTCACACAGCCCTAAAACATATAAAATCCATAATAATTTTATAATTTCATAAAAAAAGCATAGCAATAGCAACAGCAGCCAGTTTTTATCTTTAACTCTAAATTGGATGCAATACAGTTCTTGATCTTCTTAATGAAGTTAATTTCTATTGCATATACTATTTTTTTCATATCTTTTCCTAAGTGATAATGTTACTCGTACCTGGGAATTGGTGAAACATTAGCCTGATGTTCTTTCCGTAGAAGACCAGCTTTGTGCGCCAACTAAAGAAGACGATGGATCACATATTAAATCCCATGAGGTAGTTAATGGGAATGCAGGGAGGAATAGCAACCAGACCAAATGCAAAGGGAGTCAGAGAACTGTGAATAAAAACCAGGAAAACCAAATCTGTTATCACTTCCAAGAGTTGATCCTGGACCAGGAATGGGAGACAGGCATACAGGACTGGAGTTCAAAGCCACTAGTGGAGAGACTGCTCATGGAATGGCACTGGTACTCTATAAGATTTTATTCTTTTAATTTAAATTATTATTACTATTCTAGAAAATAGTAAATAGAGGTCTAAAATGAAATGTAAAATCTAGCTTATTCACTTCTAATTCCATTCTCCAGAGATAATCATTGTTAATAGTTTCTTATATCCATCCAGAAATTTTCTATCAACATACTACTACACAAAATTTCTACTTTGAGAATTATTGTTATATATATTATGAAATTATATTAAAATGTAAATGTAAGGAATGTAATACCTTTTAAAAAAGCAGAGTTCCCCAGTATAAATGTACAAAATGAACAAGTTCTAAAAATCAAGCATGCAGGCAAAAGGAACCATTCATTACTAATAATCTTTTATTAATTTCAGTGAGAAGTACAGGGAACAGTCATCAGATTGGATTAAAGATGGTGGTGTGAGAAATAAGACAGAGGCCACCTCCTAAAACTACATATAATATGAAAATGTAATTAAAACAACTAATACTGAAAGAGCAACAAGAAAGAAGGCTGCACCAGAACAGACCTCACAGAACAGGGTAACATACCAAAGCTGTGATCAGTGGGACCCAAGCCCTTCCCTCACCCCAGCTCACCAGCAGGAGGAAGAGAAATGGGGCAGCGAGGGAGTGGAGGCCTGGAATGCTGAACACCTAACCCTGGAGATCTGCTCTGGGAGCACGAACCTACATTGCATGGTGCTCTCTTGATTAGTGGGGTTGGAAAGCTAAGACAGGTGGAACACCTGGAGAGACTGAGATTCTAGCTGCTTGTAGAAAACTGAGATCCACATCTGGCTGTTCTGGGACAAAAGAAAGGTGGACAGTCTGAAAAACTTCCTAACAGCAAGAGGGCTGCTAAAGGGACAAGGATTACACAGAACTTACTGCTCAGGAGAAAGGACAGGTAGACAAAATTGTCTGGGCTCACTCTGCCCAGCAGGTTGGGATCTTTCAGGAGCTACAGGCACTCCATCCCCCTTGGATATTCAGCTCCAAGGCCCCCCACCATGATATGCAGCCTGCTGTGCCTTTCTCCTAGCCAGCCTGCATCTGGCTTGCAAACTGGCAGCCCCTGCCCTGGCATAAAGCCAGCCAGAGGGACACCCTGCCTATGGCAACTACAAACACAAAGCATAGAGGCTTACGCCTATGTGTTCCGCCCACTGGTTCTGGCAGTGGAGACAGGCATAACAGCCTGGAAGTAGGAAACAGCTCTCTCCTCCATCCAGGCATCAGTACCACTCCCCTGCGACCCCTGACAAGGTCTGTTTCACTTCACCCCTCTTCAGGTGTTTGAGAGATTTTTGTTTTAACCAGGTTCCTGTGTCACTCCAGGGACTGAGCTGTTCCAGAGAGCAGAGCTTCTGGGCAGTAGAGGGCTCCACATACAAATATGAAATGACACAGGAACCTGGTTAAAACAAAAATCCCTCAAACACTGAAAAAGAATCAAGTGAAACAGACCTTGTCAATCTTCCTGAAAGAGATTACAAAATAAAAATCATGAACATGCTCATCATACAAAAAAATATTCAAGAACTCAGGAATGAATTCCAGTAGGAAATCCAATCATTATGGAATATAATGGAAAGTTTTAAAAGCAGGTTAGATGAAGTAGAGGAGACAGTAAGTGAAATAGAAATTAAATTAGAAGAATACAAAGAAGCTGAGGCACAGAGAGAAAAAAGGATCTCTATGAATGAAAGAATACTGAGAGAAATGTGTGACCAATCCAAAAGGAACAATATTTGTATTACACGGGTACCAGAAGAAGAAGAGCAAAAAAGGGATAGGAACTATTTTTGAGGAGGTAATTGCTGAAAACTTCCCCAATCTGGGGAAGGGAATAGTCTCTCAATATATTTAATGCAATATTGCAGAAGGGCCTTGAACCAAGAATACTCTATCCAGTAAGATTATCATTTAAATTTGAAAGAGGAATTAAACAATTTCCAGATAAGCAAAACCTGAGAGAATTTACCTCCCACAAATTGTCTCTACAGTGTATTTTGGAGGGTCTACTATAGGTGGAAGTGTTAATTAGTAGAACAGTTAATTAGTGAGCAAATGCAAAATTAAATCAACTACCCCCAAAGTTAGTCAAGGGATAAACAAACAGTATAGAATATGGTACGTAATATATAAAGAATGGAGGAGGAAGAAAAAGAAGGAGAAAAAAAAGAGAATCTTTAGATTGTGTTTGTAATAGCAACTAAGTGAGTTAAGTAAGACTCTTAGATAATAAGGAAGTTACCCTTGAACCTTTGGTAACCATAGATGTAAAGCCTGCAATGGCAATAAGTACATACCTATCGATAATCACCCTAAATGTAAATGGTTTGAATGCACCAATCAAAAGACATAGAGTCACCAAATGGATAAAAAAACAAGACCCATCTATATACTGCATGCAAGAGACTCACTTCAAACCCAAAGACATGCACAGATTAAAAATGATGGGATGGAAAAAGATATTTCATGCAACTAATAGGGAGAAAAAAGCAGGTGTTGCAGTACTTGTATTAGACAAAATAGACTTCAAAACAAAGAAAGTAACAAGAGATAAAGAAGGACATTACATAATGATAAATGGGTCAATGCAACAAGAGGGTATAACCATTATAAATATCTATGCACCCAACACAGGAGCACATACATATGTGAAACAAATATTAATAGGATTAAAAGGGGAAATAGAATGCAATGTATTCATTCTAGGAGACTTCAACACTCCACTCACTCTGAAGGACAGATCAACCAGACAGAAAATAAGTAGGGAGACAAAGACATTGAATGACATAGTAGAACAGATGGAACTAATAGACATCTATAGAACTCTACACCCAAAAGCAGCAGGGTACACATTCTTCTCAAGTGCACATGGAACATTTTCAAGAATAGATCCTCTACTAGGCTACAAAAAGTAGCCTTAGTAAATTCAGAAAGATTGAAATTGTACCAACCAGCTTCTCAGACCACACAGGTATGAAGCTAGAAATACATTATGCAAAGAAAATGAAAAATCCCACAAACACATGGAGGCTTCACAACATGCTCCTAAATAACCAATGGATCAATGACCAAATAAAAACAGATCAAACAATATATGGAGACAGATGACAACAATATTTCAACACTGCAAAATCTGTGGGACATAGTGAAGAGGGAAATATATTGCAATACAGGCCTACCTCAGGAAAGAAGAACAATCTCATATCAATAGTCTAAAATCATACCTAACAAACCTAGAAAAAGAAGAACAAATGAGGCCCAAAGTCAGTAGAAGGAGGCACATAATAAAGATTAGAGCATAAATAAATAAAATTGAGAAGAATAAATCAATAGAAAGAATCAATGAAAGCAGGAGCTGGTTCTTTGAGAAAATAAACAAAATAGATAAACCCCCAGCCAGACTTCTTTAGAAAAAACGAGTGCACCCACATAAACAGAATCAGAAATGAGAAAGGAAAAATCACTACAGACACCACAGAAATACAAATAATTATGAGAGAATACTATGAAACATCATATGCTTACAAACTGGATAACCTAGAAGAAAAGGACAACTTCCTAGAAAAATACAACCTTCCAAGGTTGACCCAGAAATAAACAGAAAATCTGAATAGACCAACTACCAGTTACAAAATTGAATTGGTAATCAAAAAACTGCCTAAAAACAAAACACCTGAACTGGATGGCATCATTGCTGAATTTTATCAAACATTTAGTGAAGACCTAATACCCGTCCTCAAAAGTTTTCCAAAATGTAGAAGATGGAATACTTCCAATCTCATTCTATGAGGCCAGCATCACTCAAATACCAAAACCAAGCAAAGACACCAAGAATAAAGAAAATTACAGACTAATATATCTGATGAACATAGGTGCAAAAATACTCATCAAAATATTAGCAAACTGAATTCAAAAATACATCAAAAAGATCAGTCATCATGATCAAGTAGAATTTATTCCAGGGATGCAAGGATAGTACAACATTAAAAAACCCATCAACATCATCCACCACATCAACTAAAAGAAGGACAAACACCACATGATCGTTACCATAGATGCTGAAAAAGCATTTGACAAAATTTCAACATCCATTCATGATAAAAACTCTCAACAAAATGGATATACAGGGCAAGTACATCAACATAATAAAGGCCATATATGAAAAACCCACAGCCAACATCATACTTAAAAGTTAGAAGCTGAAAATAGAAAGCCTTTCCTTTAAGTTTGAGGAACAAGACAAGAATGCCCATTCTCTTCATTTTTATTCAACATAGTACTGGAGGTCCTAGCCATGGCATTCAGACAAAACAAGAAATAAAAGGCATCCAGATTGGTAAAGAAGAAGTTAAGCTGTCACTGTTTGCAGATGACATGATATTGTACCTAAAAAACCCTAAAGAATTCCACTCCAAAACTACTAGATCTAATATCTGAATTCAGCAAAGTTGCAGGATACAAAATTAACACACAGCAATCTGTTACATTCCTATACACTAACGATGAAATAGAAGAAAGAGAAATCAGGAAAATAATTCCATTTACAAATGCATCAAAAAGAATAAAATATCTAGGAAGAAATCTAGCCAATGAAGTGAAATACCTATACTCCGAAAACTTCAAGATACATGTGAGAGAAATTAAAGAAGATACCAATAAATGGAAATACATCTCTTGCTCATGGATAGAAAGAATTAATATTGTCAAAGTGGCCATCCTGCCTAAAGCAATCTACAGATTCAATGCAATCCCTATCAAAATACCAACAGCATTCTTCAATGAACTAGAGCACGTAATTCTACAATTAATAGGGAACCACAAAAGACCCCGAATAGCCAAAGTAATTCTGAGAGGAAAGAATAAAGTTGGGGGGATTACGCTCCCCAACTTCAAGCTCTACTACAAAGCCGCAATAATCAAGACAATTTGGTACTGGTACAAGAACAGAACAATAGACCAATGGAACAGACTAGAAAGGCCAGATATAAACCCAAGCATATATGGTCAATTAATATACGATAAACCCAAGCATATACAGTCAATTAATAAACGAGCCATGGAAATACAATGGGGAAATGACAGCCTCTTCTACAACTGGTGTTGGCAAAACTGGACAATTACACACAAGAGAATGAAACTGGATTATTGTCTATCCCCATACAGAAAAGCAAACTCGAAATGGATCAAAGACCTGAATGTAAGTCATGAAACCATAAAACTCTTAGAAGACAACATAAGCAAAAATCTCCTGAATATAAACACAAGCAACTTTTCCTGAATGAATCTCCATGAGCAAGGGAAACAAAAACAAAAATGAACTCATGGGATTACCACAAAATAAAAAGCTCCTGTACAGCAAACGACACCATCAGCAGGACAAAAAGGCATCCTACAGTACAGGAGAATATATTTTTAAATGACATATCTCACAAGGGGTTCACATCCAAAATATATAAAGAACTCACATGGCTCAACCACCAAAAAGCCAATAACCCTATTAAAAAAATGAGTGGATAATGTGAACAGACAATTCTCCAAAGAAGAAATTCAGATGGCCACCAGGCACATGAAAAGATGCACCACATCGCTAATTATCAGTGAAATGCTAATTAAAACCACAATGAGATATCACCTCACACCAGTTAGGGTGGCAAGCATTGAAAAGACTAGGAAAAACAAATGCTGGTGAGGATGTAGAGAAAGGGGAGCCCTCCTACACTGCTGGTGGGAATGTAAGCTAGTTCAACCATTGTGGAAAGCAGTATGGAGGTTCCTCAAAAACTAAAAATGGAAATACCATTGGACCCGGGAATTCTACTCCTAGGAATTTACCCAAAGAATATAATTATTCAGATTCAAAAAGACATATGCACCCCTATGTTTATTGCAGCACTATTTACAATAGTCAAGATATGGAAGCAACCTAAGTGTCCATCAGTAGATGAATGGATAAAGAAGAAGTGGTACATTTACACAATGGAATACTACTCAGCCGTAAGAAAGAAACAAATCCTACCATTTGCAACAACATGGATGTAGCTGGAATATATTATGCTCAGTGACATAAGCCAGGTGGAGAATGACAAGTACCAAGTGATTTCCCTCATTATTTGTGGAGTATAACTGTGAAGCAAAACTGAAGGACCAAAACGGCAGCAGACTCACAGACTCCAAGAAGAGATTAACGGCTATGAAAGGGGTGGGTTATGGGAAGGTGTGTGTGGAGGAAGGGAGAAGGAGACTGAGGACTATTGTGATTAGCACACATGGTGTGGGGGAGATCATGGGGAAGACAGTGTAGCACAGAGAAGGCAAGTAGTGACTCTGTGGCATCTTAGTACACTGATGGACGGTGACTGCAATGGTGTATGGATGGGGGCACTCAATAATATGTGTGAATGTAGTAACCACATTGTTTTTCATGTGAAACCTTTGTAAGAGTGTATATCAATAATACCTTAATAAAAAGAAAAGTACAGGGAACAAATCAGTTAACTGGAACCATGTGTAGAGAAAATTAGTATCCTCAAAGAAAATACACATATGCCTTTTTAATTCTTTTAAATAGCAATGGAATTATATTACAAGCTGCTTTTGTATTTAGCTCTATTTTTTTTAACTAAAAATATATTTTGGAGATCTTTCCGTACCAGCCTATATAGAGCTACTTAAACTTTTTGATTACTGCACAGTTTCTATTGTATGAATTTGCTGTAATTTACACAACCAATCCTATATTAGTGAACACTCAGCAAAATGCTGAGTTTTTAGTATTTCAAACAATGCTGCAAGAAGCAATTTTACAATACATTTTTGCACATTTGTGGAGTAGATCTGTATGTTAAGTTCCTTTTAAATACAATTACTGCATCTATTTAAAAATTTTAATAGATATTGACAAATTGTCCTCCAAAGAAGTTGTACCAATTTACTTCTATTAAAAGCAAAGAAATTTGTCTGTTTCCCTAAAGATTCAACATCATTGGATGTTTCAACTTTTTAATCTTTGCTAATATCCTAGGTGAAAAAAATGGTACATCAATTTTTTAAAGTCCTTTGAATTAATTACAGCTGAAGTTGATTATTTTTTCAAAAGATTCTTGGCTATTTTTATTCCTTTTTTCTGTTAACATAAGATAGATCATATCAATCTTCTCTCAACACCCTCCTGCGGTTTTCCATTTTATCCAAAGTAAAACTCAAAGTTCTTATCATGGCCTACAAGACCCTAAAAATCTCTGTCCTGGCTTCCCCTCTGACCTTGTGTATCACTCCTCTCCCTTAGTCTTTTCCAGCTACTGTGGCTTTCTCGCTACCTCTCAACCATGCTGAACATGCTCATGCTTCAGGGGCTTGCTTTTGCTGTTCCCTCTGAAGTTCTCCTCCCTCTATAGCAGGACAGTTCACTCACTTCAGGTTGCTCCTCAAACATCATAGTTTCAGAGAGCTCTTACCTTACCACCCTACTGAAATTATCATGTGTCTCCCTCCATTCTGCCCCTCTCCACCTAACTTTATTTTTCTTTATAACTCTTCCTAACACTCTATCTGCATATATATGTATAATATTATACATTATATGCATAATATAATGTATAATATTATATACATTAGGGGTTGTCAACAGGGGGAAGCACGTTTAATGATGTCTAGAAACAATTTAGGCTGTCACAAACAGAGAAGGAGGAGCTACTACTACTGGCATCTAGTGGTTAGAGGCCAGAGAAATTAAACCTTCTAGTATATACAGGACAGCACAAAGAACCATCTGATCCAAAATGTCAATAGTGCAGATGTTGATAAATTGCCTTATTGTCTGTCAGTCCCCTACAAGAATCCCCTATAGAGGCAAGCTTAGTATATCCAAAGTCTTGAGGAAAAACATCAGGTTCTAAGACTTGCCCCCAAGAGAACAAGTGCCTGAATATCTTATGTGAGAGCAAAAGAGAGATCTCCAAGGGAACTGGCTACCTAAACCAAGAAATTCTGCCTTTGTCAATATTCTAAATTCAGACACACCCGCAACTCTCTTACACATGCAAGGTAGCAAAAACTGAAAAAGGCCAGAAGGAGGTATGAGTCTGGGGAGAGAGAAATGGGAAAGTATGGAGGCATTTGCCTAAAACTTCTCTTGGTGCTTCCAGGTTGTCTTTATGGTGTGTGGGTGGATCAACCAGGTGTAAAAGACTAGAGACAGAAGGGACACTATATAAATATAATGAGTCTAGTATTCAAGTTGTTAAAACAGTCCTCATAAGCTATGCTATAACTAGGATACAAATGCCACCCCTTTTCAACATTAACAGAATTATATTTTTCTGTCCTCATACATTGCTTTGGGCATCTCATTTACCAACACATTTGGACATAAGATAGGCATAAATTAAAGTATATAATTTATAGAGCATAAAAGTCACAGAAATGCTTATTGATTCCTAAATTAGGATAATATATTTTAGCTGGTGCAGTCTTTTATCAATAAATGTTAATTGAATTTTCAAGTTAGACCCTGCAGGGAAAATGTGCTCTAGTTTTTTTTTTTTTTAGGTTTCCAGAAACACTGAGCCCAAAATATTGTGAGTGTTTCCTGACTAAATGTAACTGGATCACTTTGCAACAAAGATGAATCAATTCTCTTAATTTGTTCAAATAAAAATTATTCACATATTCTAGGTCTAAGGTTTTCAATTACTCTGTAAAAATAATTAGATTTCTTGTAAACTACATTCTAACCAGTAGAATATTACTGAATATTAATCTTCTTCTTTTAAATGCATTCTCAAATTTCAGCACTATCTTCAGTGCAAACACATTCTAAACCTTTACCTCTGGGATAAACAGAAAGATGACTTGATATATTAAAAAGACTATTCTCTTTAGGGAATTCTGCCAACATTTTTGTGGAAAATAAATAATGTATGCCAGATACATTAATAGCATGGAAAGCCATGGAAATGATCCCAAAATTCAAAAAGTAAAATACAATATTTTAGGACTTTAAAAAAATGGCTGAAGAATCCTCTTTGGAATTATAGTTTTAAATGCCCATTTTCATCTTAAATGCTCCTTTTATCTCAAAGTATGTGTGTGATATTTTCTTGAGATTGGGCTTCCATTAATGTGGTCTGTCTGCCTTGGGTTCTCTCAAAAGCCAACTCTGAAACAAAGCTTGGATGCAGGTAGTGTGTTTGGGAGATGATCCTAGATAGCAGGCAAATTGAGGGAGCCAAATTTTGTGACAATACATTATTCTGCTTTATTACACCAACCTGCTGGGGTAGATATCAGTCATCACCCTTAATTTCAAGCAACTGAAGTTAACTTTCTTTACTTGATTAAGCAGAAAAGGGACTTTATTACAGTGATATTGGTCGGTACACAGAATTGTCTGGGAGGCCTGGAGAACTAGACCTGAACTTAGAACTCCCAGGAGTACATGGCACAGTGGGCCCAAGAGGAAGCTGCTACTTCTCTTACAGAGCATTAGGGAGGGTGCTGCCAGTTCCCACCTCCCCACCAAGGCCACTTCATGGTAGGAACTTGACTTTGACACTACTGAGACACCACATACACTTTTTCTGCTGCTACCATCACAAGAAGCAGCACTGCTGCCTCCCATGGCAGCTAAAATGGATTCTGACAGGAGTCTCCTTCCTCTTGCTGCTCACCTGTCAAATTCTGCTGTGTGAGTCTGATGGAAAAAGCCAAAGCTACTACCATATCCCAGGGCCCAGCAGGAAGAGAGGCTGGGAATTTAGTTTTCTGCATTCTACCTTGTGGAAGCAGGACTCTTGAAACTGGAAAATTTCCACTATAGTAAAGATATTCTCAAAATGTGCTGGGTAGTCACAGCAAAATATCTGTGTCCAAGATAACATAACATGTCCAACAAAAAACAACAAATATACAAGTCTAAGATATTAAGCAACTTTATTTTACCCACTGTGGGTAAAATTGCATTATTTCCAGAATCTCTCCCCTGACTTTAGTGCACCTCTATATCAATAGTTGTTTCTAAGGGGTGGAGAGAAGTAGGCCATCTCCATATCAGTAGAGGGTGACAGGGCAGCTGGGGAGGCAGCTGGCACTGGGACCGGGAGAGGTGTGGTGGGGTCCTTTGGCAGCTGGGTCATGAGAAACACGGTCAAGCAGAAGTAGACAAGTGCCTGTAGGCATTAAGTCAGTTTTTCCCACTTTATTTCTCCCAGTGACTGATTTCAGCTTCAAAGGTTACTTGCCCTGGGCTGGGAAAATATTTTCTCCCAGAGTTACACCTGGTGATAGTCAGCAGGCCCTCTGAACCTGAAATCTGTCTTCATGTGTGTGAAGCTTGGGTGGGATGCCCCTAGAGATGGTGGGGATATACTCCGGTGGATGATGGGGAGGCCCTGGTGGCTGCTGCGGTGGGGGGGGATGACTCACCCTTAACTCCGGCAGCACTGGAGGGTGCGGCTTCACCTGATAACACCCAATATGAGGGGCTTCCACTCAGGGAGCCCCTACTGGGGGAATTGCCTAGGGTAAAGCACTTACTAGATGGATGGGCCCTTCCCAGCTTCTGTGGAATTAGCCCTCCATGAGCTAGAAGACTACTTAGAGGCCCTTAGTGGCTATGTGGCAGCTGGGATTGTGGGATGTTTGTTTCTTGAGATAGTGGAAAGGGTTATTGAGGAGAGATACACACTTTGGTATCACTTGGAGGAGTTGGAGGATTACCTGTGGGATGCTCTTAAGAAAGAGAGATCATTATTGAGAAGAGAGGTCACACTTCTGGAAGATATGTTAGCAGCAAGGGAGGAGGCAGCAGGAGAAGCCATGTTACAGGAGACCGTGGGGAAGGGGAAAGAAGGAGTGGTGCCTTCAGCCCTGGAGATGGTAGAGATGTTAGGGGAGAATGACGGGGTAAAGATGAGGGCAGTACTGTTGCCAAGGCCACCGCCAGAGGCACCAGGCCCTCCTGTATTAAAGGCCCGCCCTGTTGTAATTAAGAAAATTACCACAGGCTCATCAGGGGGAGGAGAAGCTTCCTCCCCAGGTTGTGGAGCACTCCATGCTCTGCCCCTATACCCAGAATGAGTTGGTAGACATGAGCATCTGGTTTTCGCAAAAGACACTGGAACCTCTGCCTACATGGCTTTTGTGTGTTTGGGATATGGGAGTGGAAAACATTGTTATGTCGGGTTCAGAAATGGGTAGACTGGATTCCCTGATGACCCACCCTTCCCTCCAGCAGTGGTTGCAAGGTGCCCATCACACCTCAGGCAAGCAGGCGCTTCTGGATTGGCTGATAGCAGCCATCAGGGCAGTTTGGCCTAATCAGGGTGATTTACCATACTTACCCACTAGCTGGAAAATGTATGCAGAGCTTCAGCAGATGTTATGGGAGCTGGGCATGAAAAATATCATCTATAATATGGTCCCCCAGGTCATCGATGACGAGTTGTTCACCATAGGAATGAGAAATCTGGTGCCCGGTACAGCTCCCCCATCTGTCTTTGGGTCCCTAATGACTATTCTTGTCCCCCACATAGGGCAACCCACAAGTGAGGCTACTTGCACATTTAGCAGATCTGGGGGAGGTTAAAACAAGAGCACAAAAGGAAGTACATAAGGGCTATGATTGAAATGAGAGGTGCGAAGGGCCCTGTGAAGGTCTTAAGGACCCACATGTAGATTGATTTGATAAAGGTGGGAGTAGTGAAAGAAAAACTTGATGGGAAGCCTAAAAGGATCTTGTTAGAACTGTGGCACCAATTAAGGCCAGAGCAGCAGTTTCAACTGCTGAGGTCAGGGACATGAAAGCTGGAGGCAAAGCTGCATGTCTGGCCTGTGTCCTTGAAAGACTTCCTAGGGGACAGTACTCAGGTTCTGTCTGGGCTCTCACCCCCATGGGATGATGATTGGGCTTTGCAGTTTGACTGAGAGGGGTGTTAAGGCCTCCACCTTGGGTGATGTGGTAGGGACCAGAGGTCACATGTAGAATTAGCAATTCATTGGTCCCCCATGAATGTATACAACATGTCTTTTGCGCTGTTGGACACAGCAGCTGAATGTTCTCTGATTTATGGCAATCCTGAGCATTTTCCTCAGACCCCTGCTGTGATAGACGGCTATGGGGGTAAGGCAATTAGAGTGAATAGAGCCCAAATCCCATTGGGGATAGGGTGTTTATCCACAAAGGTGTATATTGTGTACATTTCTCCAATCCATGAATATATTTTGGGGGTGGATATACTGAAGGGCTTGTAGTTATAGACCACTGCAGGTGAGTTCAGACTGAGGGTATGTGTGGTAAAGGCAGTTTTGAGGAGACATGCTAAGCACCCACCTGTAGCTCTGCCTATACCTTGGCGGGTGACAAATACTAAACAGTATAAATTGACTGGTGGCACAAGGAAGTTGGAAAAACTCTACAGGAATCGGAGAAGGTGAATATCATAAAGCCCACTCATAGTTCTTTAAAAATTCCCCAGTGTTAGCCAGTGAAAAAGCCAGGCAACTCCAGGGTATGACTGTGGATTCCAGGGAATTGAATAAAGTCACACCACCTTTGCATGTTGCTGTCCCCTCTATAGCAGCTCTTATGGATACACAAAGTCACAAACTAGGGACGTATCATTATGCTGTGGAATTTGTTAATGTAGACCAATAGTCTACAGGGCTGATTAGTTCACTTATGGACAGTGTTACAGCATTTGAATAAGAAGCCCTGAAAAGGAGCCTTGAGCCCTGTAGACATGCTAACACACATTGCTGCCTCTCCTATACACCTGTATGTGAAAACCAAAGAGAAGTTACTGAAGCCAGGATATGGCCAACAGAGCAACATCCTGTTGCCAGCCCCAACTGCCAGCCCCTGGAGACACTGTTGAGTAAATGTGGCCCTGGACATTCCTACACATGGACCAGTGATGCCTGGCCCTTACAGCACCTTGTGGAAAGGCCCTGGAAGCTGGCCTCATGTGTATTCCTGGAATAAGAGCAGAATGGCTCCCAAAGTTCATTGCCATATATCCATAATGGCTGGGAGGTAAGAGCATCTTACAGGGAAGTTTTGTTTTATCTTTATGGCCAGTGCATATACTTCCCATAGTCTTATATATTGACCATCTGTAACTCCCACAGGCAGGGTGGGTAAAGGTCTGGTGTACTAAAAGCAGGAAGAGATCCCATTCCTACCACTCTCCTATCACAGGACCACTTTCTTGCATGTATCCTACCTGATGGACAAGATTTGCCTATGCTGGTGTCATTAAAACATGTATCTTACTGCCCTTAAAGTTATTTTCTTCTACAGTCCCTGCAGCCTGGATGTGCCGCCTGGCTTCACCTGCTGCATGATGGTTGTTCTGAACTCCTTACCTGTTAGGCTACTGACTGCCTGTGGAATGGATGGGCTATGGACTTAATCTGCATAAGATTTTGAACCTACCTGAATCCTCCTGCTTGAGCATTAATATGATTTTATTCTTGTTGTTATTGTATGTTATTAGTTTGGTTACAGTGCTCTATTTTCTCATACAAGGGCCATTGTGGAAGATGGGGAGCAAATAGATTTTGAGGCAAAATTTTTGGAGGGGTGGGCTACAGGTAAAATTGCATTATTTACAGAATCTCTTGCCTGGCCTTAGTGCATCTCCATATCAATAGTTGTTTCCAGGGAGTATAGAGAAGTAGTCCATCTCTATATCAATAGGTAATTACAAAGGGGGCATGGAGCAAGAAGGCAATGGGACCAGAGAAGTGTGGTGGGGACCTTTTGCAGCCCAATCATGAGAGTCATAGGTGAGCAGAAGTGTAGATGATTGTTTGTAAGAATAAATGGGTGTCTCCCACTTTATTTCTCCCTTTGACTGATTTTGGCTTCAAAGGTTATTTGCCCCAATCTGGGAACACATTTTCTCCTTGGAGTTACAGCCAAGAGGAAACTGAAAACCAGGACTTTTCAGTATCATATCTGATGTTACACAGCCAGAAAGGATAGAATCAGGCTATAAATTCCGGCTTGTCTGACTCATAATTCCATGCCCTTATTCATTGTTTTTTTTGTTCAAATCAAAAAAACATATAGACATGTACACACTCTCATACATAGAATTTTAAAATAAGAACAGTTCTTCTGTGTTATAAAAGTGTTGACAGTGTGGTTTAAATATGTAGTGGGCATCTGTTGTGTTTGTTTTTTTGTTTGTGCCTATTCACCATCCCCTTCATTTGGGGAGCTTTCCCTCTCCAAATTCCTATGGACCTGGTGGGATCATTGTTACAGCATTTTCATTCCATCCTCCAGGAGAAAAGGGCATGCAAATTATGCTGACCAATCCTTGGCATACCTTTGGCCATGGTGATTGGCTTAGTGATGGTCATGTTAAAAAGGGCATTCCCTGGATGGGATTTTAACATGGGCAAGCTGGGCCAATAAGAGTTCTTCCTATGACTTTACTGCTAGAGTTGTTGAGCAAGACATCTTGTGTGGTTGGCTGAATAATGGCACCTCAAAGATGTTGATGTCTAAATCTCTAGAACCTGTGAATATGTTACATAGCAAAACACATTTGGCAGCTATTATCAAGTTAAGATCTTGAGATGAGCAGAGTATCCTGGATTATCTGGGTATTCATTTTAGGTGGGCCCAATGTAATCACAAGAGTCACTATTAAGTGGAAGGCAGGGCATCAGAATGAGTAGAAGGCAAAAGTGACAATGAAGGCAGAGATTGGAATAATGGAGCCATAAGCCAAGGAATGCTGGCAGCCTCTAGAAGTTGGAGGAGATGAATGAATTCATCTGATTCTCCACAGAAACAGAAAAAAAAATAAATTAAGCAATTTATTAAAAGGAATTGGCTTACATGGTTATAGAGGCTGAGAGACCCTAAAATCTTCAGTCTGCAAGCTAGAGAGACCCAGGACAGCAAATGGTAAAAGACTGAGTTCTAGTTTGAGTCTGAAGTCAGAAGACTGAAGTTCTGAAGGCAGAAGTTCCATCTGGAAGATAGGCAGACAGAACAGATTCTTCCTTATTCTGCCTTTTTGTTCTATTCAGGCCTTCAATAGATTGGATGAGACCCATCCAAACTGCGGAGGCAATCTGCTTTACTCAGTCTACTGAAACACCCTCACAGACACACTCAGTGAATAACAGCCAAACATCTGGGTATCCTGTGGCCCAGTCAATTGACACATAAAATTAATCTTCATGGTAAGAAACAGATTCTCCCCTCAAACCCTAAGAAGGAATTATCCTTGTCCACACCTTATCTTAGCTCTGTAAGTCTTATTTTGGACTTCTGACTTCCAGAACTTTAAGACAGTAAACTGTTGTTTTAAGTCATTAAGATTGTGGTTGACTTGTTGAAGCAGCAACAAGAAACCAACACTTTTTTTTTTCCCAGAGAGATAAGAGAGATGAAGGAAACAGAGAAAGAGACACAAAGAGATCAGTGAAGATGACAATGATGATTGTGATGAAGCAGTTTGAAATGCTTGATTTATTTGGCCAAGACATTTGTTTTGAGACCAAATAATCTGTATTATATTTCTACTATCTACAACTGAAAGAGTCTTAAGAACACAATGTAGCTATCTCATTTTCAAAATTTTTCATTTGTAAAATATAAATGGAAAATGGAAGTATAGAGCAAAGAAGTTTATTCTCTTACATGCACATATGGAAAGTTGGATTTCTTGAATAATAATATTTTCTGAATGCATTTGGTGCAGATTAACTGAGCACATTCAGATGGAGAGAGTACTAGAGTTAAAAAATGTTCAAAAAATCTTTGAAGGTAAAAGAAAGTAAAATCAAAGCTTCAGACAGTCAGTACTGAGTATAAACTTGCTTTTTATCTTTAGATAAAACAGCAAGCATTTAGCTTTTGAGTCATTAAAGTTCACTGGTTTTAAGAGTGAAGTTGTTATCTTGGCTACATACATATTTTGTTCTTGTGCTTTAAGCTACTGTTTTTTTATTCGTAGAAAAAGCTTTTCTAATGTCACATTTAGTCTATAAACATGTAATGTGTAGTTTCCAGGTGTCAGACACAATTTTTATGCATTGGGAATATATCAGTGAACAAAACTGACTCTTTTGCCTTCATAGAGCTTACTTTGCTGGGAATGTTAGGTAGAAAGATAGACACGAATAGCTGGAAAATGGAAGAGAAGATTCAAAGAGAAAGCCACCCAAACCCTGCCCAGATAAGGGGTCTCATTTGGAAACACAAATGTTATTTTGCAGGGAGATAACTTCCTTCCCAACCAGATCCCAATTAGGTCATGATTGAATGGAACTAAGAACTGCCCAAATCACACCTCATATGTAGGAAGACCTGTAAAGTGGATAACCCCACCTTGTCGGTCGAAGAGGCGACTCCTAACCAGAATGTAACATATAAGCCTCCCACATAAAACTAGACCTTTGTCTACCTTGACTCTGGCCTGCTCCTCCCTTGGAGTGTATTCAACAAAACTTCCACTCTGCTTTGCTGTTGTATCTCTGCCTTTCAATTCTCTGTTGTGGTGGGTACAAGAACTGACAGAGAACAAACCCAACCTGTAACACTTTCAAAGAGACAGCCATATAAAATAAATAAATTATATGGTAAGTACTTAAGATATATTGTATATTAGAAAGTGACAAGGGCTATGGAGAGCTCTTTTTTTGTTTAGTTGTGCTCATACATTTAGAACAATAAAATATGTGTTATTTTATTTTAAATTGGGTTCATTTCATTTCTCTTCTGTATTATAGTTAGGGCACTATATTGTCTTCTTTTGGCAAAATTATTTGTCTGTTGGTTATGACACCAATGAATTACACTTCAGATGGTAGTGGTCATTTCAAAGTATTTGTTTTAAAAAGAGTGTGAAGTCTGATAGGCTTAAGAACCACTAGTTTTTCTCACCTCCATCAAGAGTTCTAAATAGTCTTAGTATCCATTTTCAATCTGGGATTACCTTATCACAAATGTAAGACATCTTAAGAAATTTCCTATTTATTTGGGGAGGAAAATACATGAAACATTAGAAAACAGTTGCTCTTGATGAGATACTGACTAATGCTTTCTCTGATTTTGTTTTGTTTTTAATAGACAGATGACCATGTAACATGAACAACAAATGTTGACAACCAAGATTTCAGATATGAGCATCATAAGCACATAGAATGTGTAGATGGGTTCTAGTTGGAGATGGTGACATAAGAGTCTTCTAGACTCACCTTCTCCCCTGAAGATACTGACTCTACAGCTACACATGGAGCAATTCCCTCTGAGAGAAATCCAGAAACTGAGTGACTCCTATACATTGGGTGAATAAGAAAATACCTACATTGAAAAGAGTAGTAGAGACTGTGACACAGTCTCATATAAACCTCACTTTTGATGTGGAAGCACACAAGGGAGGGAACTCACTACTCCCAGCTTCAGTCTGAACAGTGAAGGGCTTAGATTCAATATATAGTGCGCAAACTTTACAAACTTGCACCTGAGGGGAGGGCCCCCAAAACACCCTGCTCTGAATTCAATGGGGCTTCTGTCTGTGCGCCCACAGGACTATAGTAAGCAAAGAAAGATCTTGGCTTGCTCACAGGGACTGGTCATAGCTGTTGCCTCAGAAGTCAGGGCTTTCCCCCAAGAAGGAGCAGAGAGAAACATCCATCTTCCAGTCTTTCCCTGAAAGAAGCCAATTTGCATACTTTAAAAACTGCTGCCTGAAGGTCAGGTTTTTAATTTAGCACACATCTAGGGGCTGACTCTGATCCTCCATAAACCTAGAGAGGCTGAGGGTGCTGCCTCTGCATTTTTCTTCTGGTCTACTGAAGTGTATTAGCGTCTCTGTGAATGGAAGTTGTGCCTATATCTAAGACCCTAGCTTTTGCTGCTGCCATCCAGGGGACACACTCCTTGATTGCCTGGCTCTGGTGATTAGTGGGACTCTAATTGGTGGGTAACACAGGACTGTGGCAAACAAAGAAACAGTTCTTAGCTGGTTCTTTCCTAGGGCCCAGCATAGCAAGAGCAGACAAAAATCCCTATTTCCCAGTCTTTCACCGAAAAGAGACCTATATGTATACTTTAAAAGCCACTACCTCGGGTTCTGGCTTCCAAGAAGTCTGCATCTAGGTGCTAACTAAGATTCTCTCCTTTGGAACAGAGACAGGTCTTGGCATACCCTCAACTACTAGGAACCATTACAGACAAAGAAGGTGACTTGTACAGTTACAGTGGTTTGAGAAGCAATCAAGAGATTGGTCTGGTTGAATGATAGATTCATCTTCTATATGAGATCACTCAATCTGGACTGTTCTACCTAATGCACAGAAACCAACAAAGAGAGTCAAGGAAAATGAAGAAATTGAGGAAATGTATTTCAAACAAAAGAACAAGATAAAGCTCAAAAAACAACCCTTAATGAAATGGATATGAGACTACTGTGAATAACATGCCAACAAACTATAACCTATAAGAAATGGATAAATTCCTAGGAACATACAACCTATCAAGACTGAATCATGAAGAAATAGGAAATCTGAATGAACCAATTACTAGTAAGGAAATTAACTCAGTAATCAAAAATCTCCTAGCAAAGATAATACCAGGACCAGAAGCCTTCACTGTGAATTCAACAAAACATTTAAAGAGGAATTAATACCAATCCTTCTCAAATTCTTCCAAAAAACAGAAGAAGAAAGAACACTTCCAAACTCGTTTTATGAGGTTAGCATTACCCTTATAACAAAAACAGACAGGGACACCTCTAGAAGGAAAATTACAGGCCAATATTATATTTGAGGGGTGGAAGAAATGGGTGAAGGTAGTTGAAAGGTACAAACTGTGAGTTTTAAGATAAAAAGATTCTGTGGAAGTAATGTACAGCATGGTGACTATAGGTGACAATATTATATTTGAAATTTGAAAGTTGCTAAGAGAGGAGATATTAAAAGCTCTCATCAGAAGAAAAAATTGTGACTATGTGAGGTGATGGATCTCAACTATTGTGTTAATCATTTTACAATATATACACTTATCAAACTATTATGTTGGAACACCTTAAACTAATACAGAGTTATATGGCAATTAATTCCCAATAAAATGGGAAAAAATAACTTGCAAACTAACTTTGGTACATGCTCAACAAAAATGTATAATTGTTATTGACCTGAATTATAATTAGAAATCTGTGGTAAGCAATGGTTTTCTTGCAGTTATATTACTGATATAGTAAAACTATTTTCCCTCTTTTTAAAAATTAATTTTATTGATTTTTTTGAAAAAAATGATAATATTAAAACTATCTGATCCTATAGGCAATTTAAACTTCATCACACTCATACTGACTGGTTTACAGATTAAAAAAATCCAAGATCTTAGATTTCTATTTCACAGACTTATGGGGATTAAATGGTTCAAGTTCATGTTGTTGAAGATGAATTGTATTCCTCAAACTTCTTCCCTTATTATCCAGTCAAGATACAGAGCATGCAAGCACCTCCTACCTGTATCCCCTGCCATAGGTGACCTCATTACATGAAGAAAAGGAGCAAGGTGAACAAAATGGATGATGGGAAAGGTCTGGGAAAGAATGTATTCATGATTTTCATTCACAAATATTTGGGTACCATTCTTAGTGCTAGTGTTCAAGCATTTGGACAACATGTCTGTTCTCTCTTTCCTTAAGGGTTTGCCTGAGAGTACAAGGCAGCACAGATGGTTCTGAAGCACTGGATATGCCCAGAGTTGGGAAATCTAACTCAGTTTTTGCATAATACAAGTGTTAGCTCTTGTTTTTAGCTGAGATGTATACTGGTCAGATTACTGGCCAACTCCTATCATACTTTCTTCTAATGACAAAGGTTATAACCCTAGGCATGTGGCTCAGACCAGGTCAATCAGAATATTTCTCCCTTTAGTGAGGTAAACCATATGATCCAAGTTACAGTATTTCACTAGGATTGTTCTAGATGGAGACAGCAAGGAAAGCCTTGCTTTTGAATACTAGAATTAAAAGTGAAAACAGGTGCCAGTGGTCCTATTTCTTATCTTATGGGAAATGCCTGTTTCTGGTAGAAGATAATGAAACCACCACGGAAATAGCAGAGTTAGAGGTTTGGAGTGTGGAGAGAGAGACAGAGACACAGAAAGACAGTGACAGAGAGAGACTAGGAAGCATTGAATGCTATTTCCAGATCTCAGGTTCTAAAACTGACATTCCTTAGGGTGTTAGATGAGGAAAGATTATGGGCAGAGGTGGCTGGCTCCTCAACTCTGTATCACGCTTCACCATCTGGAGATGAATGCAGTACTGTTCATACTCTGGGCTCAGAATGTATCTTATATAAACAATTCCTGCAACCTCTGGCCCCAGGTCCTTATCTTCTAACACCAATGTCCTCCATTCACATCTCCCAAGAAAAGCAACCCTTTTCAGGTATAAAGGAGCCTTAATCTCAGGGGGGACATTCATTCAAGGGAACTAAATATGTGGAAATTCAACTCTTGTCTATCAAGTGAACAATCTTTAACACCATTAAGCAAGATCCTTCTTTTTTAAAATTGCAGTCTCTGCAGTATATTTACATAACAAAAAATACAAGAGGTTTAATGAGAACAAAGGGCTGTTTATCTCAAATACGCTTCCATGTTTTTGTGAAACAAAAAACTATTGAAAACTTTGAGATGGCATTATTTTCAGCTCCTACTCTTCTAAACCAAGATGTCAAGATTCAGTCCAAGTGCAGCTCAAGACACCTCCATTTTTCTTCTCCTAGTAGTCTGTGCAATAAGCTTTTCATAGCTTATGCCCTACAAATTGGAATTTAACCCACAGGGATGGTAGTACAAAGGTGACTTTCTTGCTCAAATAGCACTATAATGTTCCTATGCAGGTCATACACATCTGAATAGGGTTATTTTGTAAGTAGTTAGAAATGAAATAAAATGAAATGTCCAGGAAAGAAATAGAAACAGGAGAAATTAGAGTGGAGTTAATTAGTTGAACTAATCTGTCACATGGTGGGTTCAGAGTGCTGTGACTTTAAGAACATCCCAGGCACATTCTTTGGGGCAGGACCCTAAGCCTTCAAAAGAGACCAGGTTAGAGCACAGTGCAGGTTAGACCATAATGCGGTCCTCAGAGCTTTATTTGGGTATAGTGCAAGCCCCTCTAATTTCTTGCCCTGCTTTTTCCCATTGTTGCCAAATAGTAGCTGTAATCTTGATCAGTCCCCTTCAACCTAAATTTTCACAATAGCCCTCTCTTCAACATCATCTGCTGGCCAATAAGACACTAGAAGCAGACACTGGGGAAGTTTCAGGGTTGGGTGAGATACCATAAATCCATAGCATGGTTAGGAAAGTCTAGAAGGTTGAACTTTAACAATGCCATTGGACACCCAGGCTCTTTCTACCCTCTTAATTTATCCTTCTCGTGCTATTGTTTGTCCTCTTGTTGCCTCATGGTACCAAATGGCATCAGTATTTCCAGGCCTCCAGTCTAAGTCAGATAAAAAGAAGAGAGAAGTGGCACCAAATCTCATTTGCTTATACATCATTAGCCAAAATGACATCATATGGCCACTTTAGTTTCAAGAGAAGCTGGAGAATTGAGTTTCTAATTTTCATAGCTGCTGTAATAGACTCAAATTAAAAAGACAGCAAGGTGAGTGGAATCATTGCTATGGGCACCAATCCATAATATCTGACATATCAAGATACCAAGGAGACAATATTTAATACAGCCTTTTGTAGAAGAAGTTCATTAAGTCTTTGGAGTGGACACTTAAGATATGAGAAATTGCCTTCAGCTGGAACTGCCTATCCTGGGACTTGCATCAGATGAGAGTGTAAACCTCTGTTTCTTTAAGTCATCCTTTTACATTACATTCTCAGTCTTTTATTACATCTTGGCACACAAGGAAATAATAATAATTATATGCTACATGTAGGTAGATGGACAAAGCTGCTTAAGACTGGAGACAATGTCTCATATCTTAAGTATCCACTCCAAGGACTTAATGATCACTGTCTCAACTTACTTTGAAAAATGTGCAGCTCTCAGAGAATTCTTTAAGCCACTTCTAGTTGGGGTTTCTTTTCCCTAAGTTTAATACATCACTGATGAAACAACGAGTTTGAAGAGAGTCTTGGGAGGCAAGGAGGTAATTTTTAACTTGAGAAAGAGGGAATGGTCAGGTAACTGAAAGTTGTGGTGAAGATAAAAACCAGGTTGTCTTCTGTAAGATAAGAGCAGAAATGTGGCATTTAAAAGAGAAATTCTGTTAAGAGAGAGATTTCTGATTTAAAGATTCTGAGGGCTGCTCATTGTGATAAAGAGAAGATCCAAGTAAAGGTTCTGCAAGTGCCTGGGTGATGGAATAGAGATGAAGGTCTACAGAGTCAAGGAAGGAAGAAATAGGGACTCTGCTAGAAGACAGCTATAAATCTGTGAAATAGAAGGAAGGCATTTAATCTGAGGATGTACATTCCAAATGATGAGATTGGAAGGGAGGGTGCTTATTCTGTTGACTAGAAGTAGTACTGGGAATCTAGGAGAGTACCAATTCTGAGGCAAGAACCATGTATTTTCTTCTTCTCTTAGCCATGCCAGCCTCTCACACCTTCCCACTGACCTTTTCCTCCGGGCAATTTAGGTCAGACTGGAGCACTGCAAATGAAATATATACATGAGATTTTTCCAAACCTCCTTTCCTGATGACAAAGATTCTCTCCTTGGCCAGTGTCTTGCCAATGGGTTTCATCCCCAGGCAAGTTTGCTATGGATTCAGTGTGACCAAATGATTTGACAGCAAAACGTTCTTGGGGTGAAAGGGTTATACCCAACTTTATTTCCAGTTAGGTCAGTCACTAAAATTCTGTTCACTTAGAGCGAGTCTGCGTGCAGCAAGCTGGTCTCTGCCTCTGGGCCTCTCTGCACAGTTGTCCCGCACAGCTGTCCTCTGGGCCTCTGTCCTCAGCGCTGCTACCACTCCAGCCTCTGCTCTGCTCTCCTGCAGCCTTGCAGCCCTGCCACCGTGTCACGCCCAGAGCACTGGGTGGAGCTCTTTATATAGAGTCAACAGACATGTATTGCCCATAGGTGTGCAATGAGCTAGTCAACCAGGGCCAGGTGAGAATCCTGGCCACAGGAACCTCTTCTTTTAACTACAGCCAGTCTCTACTCAGGCTACCCTGAATTCTATTCAACTAGGCCTGATTTTTGGACTTCAGTGTTCCTCTCTGCATTGTCCAATTTTAGCAAGAATCCTGATAAATCAGTTTAAATAGAATCTCCAACCTTCCACATCTGATCACCCTCAATATCTAAGGCAGTCCTTATCTACCACCATCTCCTAGGTGATGTCTGATCACCGTGGTCTGCCTTCAGCAAGAATCTTGTCAGGTTGGTTTAGCCAGAATCCCCCTTATTCCTGATGTTTTTTTCTTAGCAATGACCCCCTTGGCTATAAATTCTTGGCTCCTTAGCTATAAATCCCCTTACTCATTGTGGGAAGTTGGGGTTCCTATGGCCAGGATCCTCATTGAACTTAAACCACCTGATGATGTAACTGGTCTGTTGCTAGACTACCTTTAGGCAATAAGCTATTATTGCACTACATAGAAAGCTGGCCCAGTGCTCTGGGTGGAGGCAGAGGCGTTAGTGCTCGACCTACCACTGGGAGAACAAGCCGGGTAATAAACCCTTCACCCCAAAGAACGTTTTGCTGTCAATTTCTTTGGTTACGTTCAATCCATAGTGAACTTGCCCAGGGCTGAAACCCATTGGCAAGACACCCATGCTATACTGGGAGTTGAGTCCAGTCCCTTTCCTCTACTCCAAGACACTATTGCAGTTGTCCCTACACCCATTGCAATGGCCCATCTAAAATAAAATCTGCCTTAACATCTTCAATGAGTGTCTCGAACAATTTTTTCTTTAACAATTTGAATAATATTATTCCCTAGCATTGATCAAGAGTTAACAACAATTAAGTAATAATACTTTTTATAGACAATATTACAGATTATACATTGTTAACACATAGTAGATGTCTGGCACAACTTAAAGTATTATACAAATATTAAGTCCTTTAATCCTCATAAAAACCAAGTGAGCTTTGTGTTAAGGCAGCACTGAGCTTTATGACTTGGTGTGGGAAAGACAAACTGCACTGGATAATTAAGGAGACTTTTTTTTTTGATGATTGCAATAGAGAGCACATTTATTAATGAGGAACATCTTGAAGAAAAGGGAGGGACATAGGGTTTTGCAGCAGCAGATTAATAAGGGAGTCATTTGCCACATGGGAGTTATGAGGAAGGATGGAAACATCTTGGAATGTGTGAGGCCAGGATTGTGCTTTGTCATTAGCCATTTCCTGAACACAGAAGGGTACAGGGATTTCTTAAGCATTGCTGCTCAAAACACAGGGCTCATAAAAGTTCAACATTGTCAGGTGATAGAAGAATGAAAGAAATATGTGAATGTAGAATGAAAGAAATATGTGAATGTAGTGAACAATTTAGTGACAACTTTCAAACTTCATGCCTCTAATTCAAATCTTTTAACATGAGTTAAAGGGAAAGCCTATTATTCTACATGCAATTTAAAATTACCTTCTGTTAAATTTAAGGAGAATGGGAAATTCAGGATCATCCTCAGTGCTCCATTTTAAGAAAAGCTGATATGTGATAGATAGTTGGGAAGTAATTATTTTTCATACAAACTGATTATTATTTAATGTTTTTAACAAGCTTTCCAATGACCTACTTTTGGGAATAGTGACACAGTCAGAGGCCACCCACTAACTTAATAAGAATAGTACAATTGCCCTCTGGAAAGGGAACTCTTACGGCATTGGGAATAAAGTGAATGTTCCTGTAACCAGGATTCTCACCTGGCTCTGGTTGTCTAGCTCACTACACACATGTGGGCAATACGTTGTTATTGACTCTATATAAAAAGAGCTCGCCCAGTGTTCTGGGCGACACAGTGGCATGGCTGCAAGGCTGCAAAGGTACAGGAGAGCAAAGATGAGACTGGATTGGTGGCAGCACCAAGGACAGAGACTGAGACGGCTGTGTGGGGCAGAGAGGCCCAGAGGCAGAGACCGGCTTGCTGAACTAGCTCTGAGTAGACAGGATTCTAGTGATTGACGTGCCACCATGGGAATAAAGTTGGGTATAAACCCTTTCACCCCTAGAAAGTTCCACTGTCATTTCTTTGGTCTCACTGAATCTACAGTGAACTTGTCCAGGGCTGAAACCCATTGGTAAGATAGACATTAAAAAATAAACAGAAACAGTGTCTAAGTCATTGGTTATCTCAAGAATATTGAATAGTGCCTTGCATGAAGTATATATTCAAATGTTTGCTTAAATTAGTGATTTTGTAGAAATAAACTCTGAGATTATGTAGAACTGCAGGACTAAAGAGTTTGGGAATTCCTCAAACTCTAATCGAAATAACCTAGATAAAATCTTGAAAGGCACGTCTAAAATGTGATTAAAATTATTATATTGCATTTAAAGAGCTGATGTAAATGAAGGGGTTCAAAACATGCCATCCCAAAATATGTTGAGGTGGTATACGGACTATTTTGAGCTAAAAATACTTGAAAAACAACAGGTACAGGGAAGGCTCTATGACCTCCCATTTTCTTCCTGAAAACAAGGGAGAAAACTCCCATAAAGAAGATGCCCTTCCTGCACCTGGAGGAAAAGAACATTCTTATCACCTGAGACAGGGAGCTGAAGCTGAAAAGAATCTGTACAAACAAACCTTGTTTAAAAACTCTCATCTTCCTTTATGCATTTTAGAGACACTTGTCCATAATTACTACACTTTATTCAACCTAGTATCCAAGCACTTATGCCTAACTACTTTATGGGTCTTCATTTTCCAGAGAAGACTCCCATGTGCATGTAAAAATAAAATTCGCATCCTTTTCTTCTGTTAATCTGCTTTATGTTAATTATCAGCTCCAGCTGGAGACCCTAAGAGGGTAGAGGAAAAGTTTTGCCTCCCTTACACAAACAAAAAGGTAAATTCTTTTTGGAATAGAGAATATGGAAACCCAAAATGAAAAGGTGCTAATGTCCATCCCAGCACTGTCTAGGCAAAGAATGCTCAGACTGACAAAATGGCTGGGGTGCTGAGAGCTCTAAGCTTCTTTAACATGATTCTTTTGACCATTTGAATTATATGACTCATGTCCCTATTCTAATTCCATGCTTACTAAGCAACATTGTAATTCTAATTTGGCTCCCTGTGGCTGTCAAAGGAACAAATCTTGGACTTAGTGAATTTTTTATTGTTTGTACTAACCCTGGCAAAACTGAACTGCAACAGTGCATTTAGCTATTTATTTACAGTTGTATCATTAACTATTCCACCTTGGAAACTGAGAAGCTGGGAAACACAAGCTATAATATGGTTAAAATAATTTTTAAATAGGTTTCTCAGGCTGCAGAATGGAGACTGGATTTAAGAAATAGAAGGCTGGGATTAGGCAGACAATTTAGAAGGGCATTATTGAGATTGCCCAGACAAGAGACAATGAGGCCCTAAATTAGGAGGCTGTGGAAATGTGGAGCCAAAACAGGAAACATCTCTTTGTACTGTTACTCTTACAGGGTATTGTTTTCTAAATCTGTTTATTTGATAGGTGGGCAATGTTATTTTATTATTGTTTGGATTTCCATGTGGGGATAAAATGAGAGTTCCTGTGGCCAGGATTCTCACCTGGCCCTGGTTGACTAGCTCACTGCACACCTGTGGGCAATACATGGCTGTTGAGTCTATAAAGAGCTCAGCTCAGTGCTCTGGGTGTCACGTGGTGGCACGGCTGCAAGGCTGCAGGAGAGCTGAGGCAGAGACGCTAGTGCTCGACCTACCGCCCGTGAACAAGCTGGGTAATAAACCCTTTCACCCCAAAGAACGTTTTGCTGTCAATTTCTTTGGTTACACTGAGTCCATAGCGAACTTGCCGGGGGGCTGGAACCCATTGGCAAGACACCATGTATTTTATTACTAATGAAGATAAAAAATTATCACTTGATTAATACTTTTGTTTAACTACTGTTTAATTTAAAAAATTTTTCGTTCATATAATGCTTTAGCCTTTAAGTGTACAAAATATTTAAACTACCTAGGATCAAACAACAATGGTAATAGGGACATTTAAACAAACAAAACCAAATAGCACCATTTGAATTGCAAATCAATTCTATTTTACTTTAATGTAATGCATTAACTTTGGTCTGACCTTCGGCTTTGATTTACACAAAGTTAGTTGCCTGGGAGACAGAATTTATTGACTCAGCATAGATCAAAGGATTTGTGTTGTAAAAAGAATCCAAAAAAATAAATTCAAAGAAATGGAGTAAGTTTAACAAGAATTCAATCAGTTCCAAGGTTCTGGAAAATAATTTTTTAAATGAGGCTAGGAGAGCAATACATAAGCAAACTCCATTGAAGTATTTTTCTTTCTGACATTTATTTAAAATAAGCAAAGATAATAGTAACAAGGGACTTTTAATCATTAAAAGAAAGTGAAATCATACTCAGTCTCACCACTGTATCACATCTTATTTTAACTTTTTTATTCTTTGATTTTTGTATCTGTGTAGTAGTGTGTTTGATTCCTCTATAGTGTTTGAGAATTCACTCAAATTAATTTTTTCCCTCTTAAATACCTTTACTCTAGAGAAGTAAAGGGAAAATGGAAATTCCATGGCCAGGATCCTCACTTGATCCTAATCTTGCCCATTGTGTACTTGGGATGATGTAATACTTAGCCGACTGCACAGGCAGGCACATATTTGTATGCCCATTGGCGGTAAGCCATTACTTTCAGTATTGCTATAAAAAGCGGTTCCCCAGTGCTAAGAGCAGAGCCTAGAGAAAGAGCAGGAGAGAGGAGAGCAGAGGCTGGAGGTGAGGGCAGAGGCTGAACTAGAGGCAGAGATGGAGGCAAATGGGATTCTAGTGCTCATCCTACCACTGTGAGAATAAAGCTTGGTATGAGCCCCTTTTCATCCCCAACATTCTGCTGTCATTATTTGGTCTCACTGAATCCAGAGTGAACTTGTCCAGGGCTAAAACCTTCAGGTGAGACAGAAGCTACTGGATTTTCTATAGCAATAATAGACATAACTATTAGTAGTATATAATCACTATTGATTAGTAGTATATAATCACCACAGTGATACTAAACAATGTTTTTTCCAAACAATTTCTTTCCATGGACGAAAAATTCTTACAACCCAAATTCAAATTTGAAAGATGTGCAAATAGCATTTTAAAATCACTTTGCAAATCATTTGATGTTAGTCATTTTGTTTTCTGCTGTTGTCTCAAATTCTTGCTAGTATGAATGCACTATGTAAGCACAGTAGCACTGTGAAAAGGATTCTGGAATTAGAACTTGGCTTTTATCTTTACCCTGTAACTTATAAGTCATACAGTTATCACCAATCTTTTTGAACTTCAGTTTTTTCTTCTGTAAATAAAAATTTTACAATTCTTCTAAAGATTAGATGGTGCCAAAATAATAGATTGTGCACTCAGTGAATATTAATTCTTATTCTATGAGCTGTTTTTAAATATGCTTCTTTATACTGAATTATGATTGACTTTATGAGTGGTCAAAAAGATCAGTGTAGAAAAATCCATGCTTACTTGAGATTTCCTGAGCACATGTGAAGTTGTTCTTTGATTGATGTCTATCCAGTATACAAAATACCTTTACCTTTTCCTCCCCACAGTACTGCCTTAACTCTGAAAATTGCTGGATTAAAGACCAAAAAACAAAATAAAACAAAACAAAAAAGCAATGTAAGTCTTATAACAAGCAATGAGGAATTTATGACATCATAAAAATTCTCTGAAGCTAAAATTGTAACCAAAGTTCTAGTCAGAACAATTAGTCAAGAAGAAGAAATAAAATGTATCCAAATTGGAAAGGAAGAAATAAAATGATCTCTATTCATATATAATATGATTACATATAGAAAACTAAAAATTTCATTCAAAAACTGTTAGAATTAATAGATGAATTTGATAAAATAACAGGATAGAATGTCTACACACAAATAAGTTGCATTTCTATGCAATAACAATGAGCAATCTGAACAGGAAATTATGAAAACAATTCCATTTACAATAGCATTAGAAAGAATAAAAATACTTAGGAATTAACCAAGTGTTGATAAAAAATTAATCAAAGTCACCTTGAAATAAAAACAGTTTTATTGGAGTCAAATCAAGAACTTAAACCCAGAAATATTAACTCCCATGGGTAGGAGAAATTTTTCAAGGAACCCAAGTCTCATAAAGGTTTTCATATACTCAGGAAGACAGGCAAAAAGACAGAATTTCAAAGGAGTACATGTATTTACATAAGAAATGTGATGCTAACAAGAGGGTTGGGGTGATATACATATTGGAACCAAAGAGTTTTAAGAGGAAGGGCAAACATTCTTGTTTATCCTATCTCTTGAACAGAAATCCAGATGACAAAGGAGAAGAGATATGCCGACATACTGTGTTTTAACTTGGTTTCAATTAATAGATGGTATTATAGAGTTAGAAAACTTAAGTTTTGAAGGGTGGCCATTTTGGGACTCCCAGAGTTATTGAAACTTTCAATACTTAGGCCTTAGAAATCTTTTTGGTGGTCCCTAGTATGGTGGTCAGCTTTCCTTTATTTCACAGAAGTGTGTGATAAACTTGTACAATGAAAACTACAAAACAATGCTGGAAGAAATTAAATAAGACATAAATGAAAACACATTCCATGTTCATGGACTGAAAGACTTAAATCATTAAGATGTCTGTGCTACACAAAGCAATCCACAGATTAAATGTAATCTCCATCAAAATCCCAGCAACATTTTTTACAGTAATAGAAAAGCCCATTGAATAACAATAGAAAACTCATATGGAAACTCAAGGGAACCCAAATAGCCAAAATAATCTTGAAGAGGGAGGAAAACCTTCAGGATTCACATTTCCTGATTTCAAAACTTATTATAAACAATCTTGAAGAGGGAGGAAAACCTTCAGGATTCACATTTACTGATCTTGAAACTTATTATCAAGCAACAATAACCAAAATAGTCTGGTACTGGTGTAAAGACACACATATTGATCAAAGGAATAGAATAGAGAGTCCAGAAATAAACCCTCTCATTTATGGTTAAATGATTTTTTGAAAAGAGTGCCAAGACCATTCAAAAGGGAAGGATAGTCTTTTTAACAAATGGTGCTGGGAAAACTGAATATCCACATTTGGAAGAATGGTGTCAGACTATTAGTAGTACCATGTACAAAAGTTAACTGAAAATTGATCAAAGATGTAAAACTAAAAAATTCTTACTAGAAAACATAGGGCAAAAGCTTCACAACATTTGATTGAAAATGATTTCTTATATATGACCAGTCATAGCAAACAACAACAAAATAGACAAACTAAACTTCATGAAAATTAAAAAATTTGTGCATCATAAGACAGTATTAACAGAGTAAAAAGGCAAACCACAGAATACTTAGACATCATGTAGTCAGTAAGGTATTAAAATACAAGACATATACAGTGCTCCTAAAAACTAAATAAAAAAACCAAACACCCAAATTAAAAAGTGAGCAAAGGATTTGTACAGACATTTCTCCAAGGAAGATAGATAGATAGCCAATACACATATGAAAAGATGCTCAACATTGCTAATCATTATGGAAATACAAATCAAAACTATAATGAGATCTATCTTACAGCTATTATGATGGCTATAAAATTGTAGAGAAATTGGTACCCTTGTGCACTATTGGTGGGAAGGTAAAATGGTACAACTGCTGTGGAAACAGTATGATGGTTTCTTAAGAAGTTAAAAATAGAATTACCATATGATCCAGCAATTTCACTTCTAGGTATATATCCAAAAGAATTGAAAGCAGAGGGAGCCAAGATGGTCGCGTGAGTAGAGCAGCGGAAATCTCCTCCCAAAACCACATATATCTATGAAAATATAAAAAGACAACTCTTCCTAGAATAAAGACCAGAGGACACAGGACAACATCCAGACCACATCCACACCTGCGAGAACCCAGTGCCTCGTAAAGGGGGTAAGATACAAGCCTGGGCCCCTCGGGACCCAAGCGCCCCTCCCCCAAGCTCCCAGTGGGAGAAGAGTAGGCACAGCGGGAGGGAGAAAGAGCCCAAGACTGCTGAACACCCAGCCCCAGCCATCCGGGCCAGAGCGCAGACACAGTGCGTGTGCGAGGGGCCCTGGATACTAGGGAAACAGGGCAGAAAGAACGGTGAGTGGGAACCGGAGGCCTGGCGACGGAGGACATAAGAAAAGTGAGTGGCCATTTTTTTTTTTTCTGTTTTGTTTTGGCGAGGGCTTTTTGGAAGTCTTAAAGGCATAGGGACCCCAATACTATGGAAACAGGGCAGCAAGACCAGTGAGCAGATGCCTGAGGCTGGCGACAGAGAATAAAGAAAAATGAGCGGCCATTTTATATTTATTTATTTATTTAATTTTTGAAATTATTATTATTATTATTATTTTTTTTTGTGTGTGGTCATTGTTTTGTTTTGGTGGGTGCTTTTTAGAAGTCTTAAAGGGGCAGGGCGGGACACTTAATCCACAGGTAGGGAATCCGGGGATCTCTGGGCATCCTAATCCCCTGGGCTGCAGGGAGCAGGGAGGCCCCTTATGGAGATAAATAGCCTCCCAGCCGCTCCCCCTCCAAGGCGAATCCACCACTTTGGAGCAGCAGCCAGAGCCAGGCCACGCCCACAGCAACAGCGGAGATAAACTCCATAGCAGCCCAGCAGGAAGCAGAAGCCCTGTCTGCACGCAGCTGCCCAGCACAAGCCACTAGAGGTCGCTGTTCTCCCAGGAGAGCAGGGCCACAAACCAACAAGAAGTGAAGTTCTTCCAGCTGTCACTCGTCCCAGCTCTGCAAACTATTCCTATCACCATGAAAAGGCAAAACTACAGACAGACAAAGATCACAGAGATACCACCAGAGAAGGAGATAGACCTAACCAGTCTTCCTGACAAAGAATTCAAAATAAAAATCATAAACATGCTGACAGAGATGCAGAGAAATACGCAAGAGATATGGGATGAGGTCCGGAGGGAGATCACAGATGCCAGAAAGGAGATTACAGAAATGAAACAAACTCTGAAAGGGTTTATAAGCAGAATGGATAGGATGCAAGAGGCCATTGATGGAATTGAAACCAGAGAACAGGAATGCATAGAAGCTGACAGAGAGAGAGATAAAAGGATCTCCAGGAATGAAACAATATTAAGAGAACTGTGTGACCAATCCAAAAGGAACAATATCCGTATTATAGGGGTCCCAGAAGAAGAAGAGAGAGGGAAAGGGAAGGAAAGTATCTTGGAAGAAACAATTGATGAAAACTTCCCCAAACTGGGGGAGGAAATAATCGAACAGACCACGGAAATACACAGAACCCCCCAACAGAAAGGATCCAAGGAGGACAACACCAAGATACATAATAATTAAAATGGCAAAGATCAAGGATAAGGAAAGAGTTTTAAAGGCAGCTAGAGAGAAAAAGGTCACCTATAAAGGAAAACCCATCAGACTAACGTCAGACTTCTCGACAGAAACCGTACAGGCCAGAAGAGAATGGCATGATATATTTAATGCAATGAAACAGAAGGGCCTTGCACCAAGGATACTGTATCCAGCACGACTATCATTCCAATATGATGGTGGGATTAAACAATTCCTGGACAAACAAAAGCTGAGGGAATTTGCTTCCCACAAACCACCTCTACAGGACATCTTACAGGGACTGCTCTAGATGGGAGCACTCCTAGAAAGAGCACAGCACAAAACACCCAACATGAAGAATCGAGGAGGAGGAATAAGAAGGGAGAGAAGAAAAGAATCTCCAGACAGTGTATGTAACAGCTCAATAAGTGAGCTAAGTTAGGCAGTAGGATACTAAAGAGGCTAACCTTGAACCTTTGGTAACCACGAATTTAAAGCCTCCAATGGCAGTAACTACATATCTTTCAATAGTCACCCTTAATGTTAATGGACTGAATGCACCAATCAAAAGACACAGATTAATAGAATGGATAAAAAAGCAAGACCCATCTACATGCTGCTTACAAGAAACTCACCTCAAACCCAAAGACATGTACAGACTAAAAGTCAAGGGATGGAAAAACATATTTCAAGCAAACAACAGTGAGAAGAAAGCAGGGGTTGCAGTACTAATATCAGACAAAATAGACTTCAAAACAAAGAAAGTAACAAGAGATCAAGAAGGACACTACATAACGATAAAGGGCTCAGTCCAACAAAAGGATATAACCATTCTAAATATATATGCACCCAACACAGGAGCACCAGCATATGGGAAACAAATACTAACAGAACTAAAGGGGGAAATAGACTGCAATGCATTCATTCTAGGAGACTTCAACACATCACTCACCCCAAAGGATAGATCCACCGGGCAGAAAATAAGTAAGGACACGGAAGCACGGAACAACACAGTAGAGCAGATGGATCTAATAGACATCTACAGAACTCTACATCCAAAAGCAACAGGATACACATTCTTCTCAAGTGCACATGGAACATTTTCCAGAATAGACCACATACTAGGCCACAAAAAGAGCCTCAGTAAATTCCAAAAGATTGAAATCCTACCAACCAACTTTTCAGACCACAAAGGCATAAAACTAGAAATAAACTGTACAAAGAAAGCAAAAAGTCTCACAAACACATGGAGGCTTAACAACATGCTCCTAAATAATCAATGGATCAATGACCAAATCAAAATGGAGATCCAGCAATATATGGAAACAAACGACAACAACAACACAAAGCCCTAACTTCTGTGGGACACAGCAAAAAAGTGTTAAGAGGAGACTATATAGCAATCCAAGCATATTTAAAAATGGAAGAACAATCCCAAATGAATGGTCTAATGTCACAATTATCGAAATTGGAAAAAGAAGAACAAATGAGGCCCAAGGTCAGCAGAAGGAGGGATATAATAAAGATCAGAGAAGAAATAAATAAAATTGAGAAGAATAAAACAATAGCAAAAATCAATGAAACCAAGAGCTGGTTCTTCGAGAAAATAAATAAAATAGATAAGCCTCTAGGCAGACTTATTAAGAGGAAAAGAGAGTCAACACAAATCAACAGTATCAGGAACGAGAAAGGAAAAATCACGACGCACCCCACAGAAATACAAAGAATTATTAGAGAATACTATGAAAACCTATATGGTAACAAGCTGGGAAACTTAGGAGAAATGGACAAATTCCTAGAAAAATACAACCTTCCAACACTGACCCAGAAAGAAACAGAAAATCTAAACAGACCAATTACCAGCAACGAAATTGAAGCGGTAATCAAAAAACTACCAAAGAACAAAACCCCAGGCCAGATGGATTTACCTCAGAATTTTATCAGACATACAGGGAAGACATAATACCCATTCTCCTTAAAGTTTTCCAAGAAATAGAAGAGGAGGGGATACTCCCAAACTCATTCTATGAAGCTAACATCACCCTAATACCAAAACCAGGCAAAGACACCACCAAAAAAGAAAACTACAGACCAATATCCCTGATGAACATAGACGCAAAAATACTCAACAAAATTTTAGCAAACCGAATTCAAAAATACATCAAAACCATCGTACACCATGACCAAGTGGGATTCATCCCAGGGATGCAAGGATGGTACAACATTCGAAAGTCCATCAACATCATCCACCACATCAACAAAAAGAAAGACAAAAACCACATGATCATCTCCATAGTTGCTGAAAAAGCATTTGACAAAGTTCAACATCCATTCATGATAAAAACTGTCAGCAAAATGGGAATAGAGGGCAAGTACCTCAACATAATAAAGGCCATCAATGATAAACCCACAGCCAACATTATATTGAACAGCGAGAAGCTGAAAGCATTTCCTCTGAGATCGGGAACTAGACAGGGATGCCCACTCTCCCCACTGTTATTTAACATAGTACTGGAGGTCCTAGCCATGGCAATCAGACAAAACAAAAAAATACAAGGAATCCAGATTGGTAATGAAGAAGTTAAACTGTCACTATTTGCAGATGACATGATACTGTACATAAAAAACCCTAAAGACTCCACCCCAAAACTACTAGAACTGATATCGGAATACAGCAAAGTTGCAGGATACAAAATCAACACACAGAAATCTGTGGCTTTCCTATACACTAACAATGAACCAACAGAAAGAGAAATCAGGAAAACAACTCCATTCACAATGCATCAAAAAAAATAAAATACCTAAGAATAAACCTAACCAAAGAAGTGAAAGACTTATACTCTGAAAACTACAAGTCACTCTTAAGAGAAATTAAAGGGGACACTAACAGATGGAAACTCATCCCATGCTCATGGCTAGAAGAATTAATATCATCAAAGTGGCCATCCTGCCAAAAGCAATATACAGATTTGAGGCAGTCCATATGAAACTACCAGCAACATTCTTCAATGAACTGGAACAAATAATTCAAAAATTCATATGGAAATACCAAAGACCCCGAATAGCCAAAGCAATCCTGAGAAAGAAGAATAAAGTAGGGGGTATCTCACTCCCCAACTTCAAGCTCTACTATAAAGCCATAGTAATCAAGACAATTTGGTACTGGCACAAGAGCAGAGCCACAGACCAATGGAACAGACTAGAGAATCCAGACATTAACCCAGACATATATGGTCAACTAATATTTGATAAAGGAGCCATGGATATACAATGGCGAAATGACAATCTCTTCAACAGATGGTGCTGGCAAAACTGGACAGCTACATGTAGGAGAATGAAACCGGACCATTGTCTAACCCCATATACAAAAGTAAACTCAAAATGGATCAAAGACCTGAATGTAAGTCATGAAACCATTAAACTCTTGGAAGAAAACATAGGCACAAACCTCTTAGACATAAACATGAGTGACCTCTTCTTGAACATATCTCCCCGGGCAAGGAAAACAACAGCAAAAATGAACAAGTGCGACTATATTAAGCTGAAAAGCTTCTGTACAGCAAAAGACACCATCAATAGAACAAAAAGGAAACCTACAGTATGGGAGAATATATTTGAAAATGACAGATCCGATAAAGGCTTGACGTCCAGAATATATAAAGAGCTCATACGCCTCAACAAACAAAAAACAAATAACCCAATTAAAAAATGGGCAGAGGAACTGAACAGACAGTTCTCCAAAAAAGAAATACAGATGGCCAACAGACACATGAAAAGATGCTCCACATCGCTAATTATCAGAGAAATGCAAATTAAAACTACAATGAGGTATCACCTCACACCAGTAAGGATGGCTGCCATCCAAAAGACAAACAACAACAAATGTTGGCGAGGCTGTGGAGAAAGGCGAACCCTCCTACACTGCTGGTGGGAAGGTAAATTAGTTCAACCATTGTGGAAAGCAGTATGGAGGTACATCAAAAAGCTCAAAACAGACATACCATTTGACCCAGGAATTGCACTCCTAGGAATTTACCCTAAGAATGCAGCAATCAAGTATGAGAAAGACCAATGCACCCCTATGTTTATTGCAGCACTATTTATAATAGCCAAGAATTGGAAGCAACCTAAATGTCCATCGATAGATGAATGGATAAAGAAGAGGTGGTACATATACACAATGGAATACTACTCAGCCATAAGAAAAGGGCAAATCCTACCATTTCCAGCAACATGGATGGAGCTGGAGGGTATTATGCTCAGTGAAACAAGCCAAGCGGAGAAAGAGAAATACCAAATGATTTCACTCGTCTGTGGAATATAAGAACAAAGGAAAAACTGAAGGAACAAAACAGCAGCAGAATCACAGAACTCAAGAATGGACTAACAGGTACCAAAGGGAAAGGGACTTTGGAGGATGGGTGGGTAATAAGGGGGCAGGGGAAGAAGGAGGTTATTAAGATCAGCATGCATGGGGGGGTGGGAGAAAGGGGAGGGCTGTACAACACAGAGAAGGCAAGTAGTGATTCTACAACATTTTGCTATGCTGATGGACAGTGACTGTAAAGGTGTTTATAGGGGGGACCTGATATAGGGGAGAGCCTAGTAAACATAATATTCGTCATGTAAGTGTAGATTAATGATACCAAAAAAAAAAAAAAGGCAGTTCCTGTGTGGTGACCTCCAACGAGTTCTACACAAGACTATAAAGGGCATATAAGAGTGTAGGCAAAGGGCCTGTTTGTGTTTATACAGAGGATCAAAGCCTAATTTGGCTACCCCAAAAATGAACTAAGATTCGATATGAAAAAGAACTTCCAACATCAGCACTCTCTGGAAGACTCATGCCAGAAGATGATCATCAAAAAACCCCAACAAAGATCCATGCACTGCTACAGCTGTAGATGCACTCATCCCACCAGTTCCTGGACTTGCCATGGGAATGAAGAAGGAGATATCTAAGCTGGCCTGTGCATACAGTAAAACAAGAAATTTGACTGATCTATACTGTTCGAACTCAACCAAGAATTAGGAGAAGTGCAAATTGTAGCGCTCCAAAATCTTACAACTACAGACTATTTACTGTTAAAAGAACATATGGGATGGGTTGTTTTAATTTGTCTGATTTCTCTCAGACTGTTCGGGTTCAGTTGGACAATATCCACCATATCATAGATAAGTTTTCACAAATGCCTAAGGTGCCTAACTGGTTTTCTTGGTTTCACTGGAGATGGCTGGTAATTACAGGCATGCTTTGGTTATGTAACTATACTCCTATTATGTTAATGTGTGTGCGCAATTTAATTAGTAGTTTAAAACCTATACATGCTGAAGTTACTCTACAAGAAGATATGTTAAAGAAATAATCAATCTTCCCATGTTTTCTTCCGCCTGCTACTTCTATAGCTTTTCTTCTTCCTTCCTAATTACAACCCTTAAATAGAATTTGTGCCTCATATCAAATTTACCGAGTATCATAATTCTTCCAAGTGGTAAAGATAGCTCAAGACAAATGCTAGGCATAGAAGCCACAGGGCATAAATATGCAAAGAACTAAAAAGCTAACCTTTTTAAACAATAAGGCTTCTCTCTCACTTACCAACTTTACATTTCCCTGTATGGCCCCGGAAGATGACTGGTTAGCCAGAGAAGGGTAAGATTCCTCAAGGGAGGAACAACCTAAGACAGGCACAGTCTCAGGGGGGCCATCAGGTGAGAAATTGGGGATCAACAGAGGTGAGGCTTAGAACCTCACCCCCCTCTGTTCTGAGAGAAATCTTCTGCATACGTGGATGTTTTATTGCCCTTGTCTAGCTTGGATTAACACATAGTGTACAGGCACACACCTGATCATCTACATTTGCTCTCTTACAACACTAAACTATGTTTTCTACCTTTATCTTGTATCTACCTACCACTTCAGCATTTTATTAAAAAAAATAATAATAAAGAGAGAAATGTGGTATCCACATATAAATCAAGTATAAAAATCAAATGAGTATTCATATTTGAACTGTTTATAGTTCATAATGCATGAGCAAAACTGAAAGTTTTTGTGATGACTACCCTTGTACTGTTCACTATGTAATTTATTCACTATGTAAGAATTTGTTCTCCATGTAAGAACTTGTTTGTTATGCTTCAGAAGATTGGAGACTGACGACAATTAGGCTTGGGGTGGATTAATGATTGTGCATTGAGCATTGACTCCCCTATACAGAATTTTATTGTTGTTAACAACCATTTGATCAATAAATATGAGATGCCCTCACAACAACAACAACAACAACAACAAAAAGTACACATTTTCAATTGTAAAATAAATAAGTAACCAGGATGTAATGTATAGAATGAGGAATATAGTCAAAATATTGTAACAACTTGTTATGGTGATAGCTGGTACCTAGAATTATCATGTATATAAATATTGAACCACTGTGTTGTACACCTGAAACTAATGTAATGTAATACTGTGTGTCAACTACCCTTCAATAAAAAATAATTATCTACAAAAAAAAAAAAGAATTGAAAGCAGATATTTGTATGCCCATCTTCAGGGCAGTATTATTTGCAATAGCTAAAATTGGAAGCAAACCAAGTGTGCATTACCTGATGAATGGACAAGCAAAATGTAGTCTATACATACAATGAAATATTCAGCCTTTGAAATGAAACAAATTCTGCTATATGCTACAACATGGATGAAACTTGAGGACATTAATAAGCCAAATAAAATAAGTCAGTCACAAAAAGATAATACTATATGATTCCACTAATATGAGAGGCTAAAAGTAGTCAAAACCATAAAGAAGACAGAAAGCAGAATGGTGGTTTCCAGGGACTGGGGGGAGGGGTGAATTGGGAGTTACTGTTTATAAGTTGAAAAGGAAGTATAAAGATGGATAATGGTGATAGTTCCACAACATTATGAATGTATTTAATAGCACTGTACTGTACACGTACACTGATTAAGGTGGTAAATTTTATGTTGTATGTATTTTACCAGAATAAATTAAATTGGAAACAAAACTGAGCAATAATTATCCCTAAAGTTTCTTGAAGTCTTTTTGTTTGTGTCAGTGATTTGTTGTTTTCTAGCACCATGCTCCATCTAACAGATATGACCTGAAGAAGCTTCGTAGATGTGCTCTTTGCTGCCCATCTCATGGAGGGAAATAGTAAAGAACATCCAACACTATCTGCAAAACTAAGTTCTGGCAGCTTCTTCCACTACTGGAAGAACCAGTCCAATCTCTAGTCCCTTATAGTTATTGAAGGGTGCCAGTACATGCCACCTCTAAATATGCCCCTTTGGCATACAGATCATTTTAAGCTAAAGGCCATTGCGAACCTGCAGCTGTAGGAAAAACTCTAAAAACAGGACACAAGTTTTCATACCAACGAAGTTTACCAAAAGGAAAAGGTATTTGGGGCTTTTGGGCAGAGAAAGCAAGTTATGTGAAAGTGGCCAAGAAAAGTATGGTAAACAGAGGTTGTTTAGTGAGGTTTGTTATGCAGATTTACATTGATGCTTTCTCCACTGGTTAGTTGTTAAAGAGTCCTAGCCTTCCTGGTAGGAGAGAGGGAGACATCTGTGTAAATGAAAATTTCTTTTACATGTAATTTCCTTTACGAAGTAGAGACAGACATAACCGGCCTGTACTCTTAAAAAATACCAATATCATGAAAAAATAATGAATCATTCCAGACTAAGAGAGACAAAACATACATAAACACTAAATGTCCAGTATGACCAACAGTGGATTTTGACCCAGATTTTTGTTGTTGTTATAAAATACATTATTAGAACATTAGTAAAATTTAAAGAAAGTTCTTTAGATTAGATGATAGTATGCAAGCTTAAATTTCCTCATTTTGGTCATTTTATTGTTCTGTCAATGAATTCTTTGTGAAATATTAGTCACTGAGGTATTTAGGGGTAAAGGGGCATGTCTGAAACTTTATTTCAAATAGTTCTGAAAAATTGTTATATATATTATATATATATTTACAGAATATATATATCTTAATATATATAATAGTATATAATATATATTCCTCTAACATACATACATATATATATATGTGTATATATATATATATATATAGCTATATATAATCTATATAGTGAGAGAGAGAAAGCAAATGTGGCAAAATATTAATAATTGGTGTGTCTGAGTGGATGTATCTGGGAGCTTTTTCTACTAATAATTTCTCTGTACATTTGAAATTATTTTTTAAAAAGTTAAAATTTATCACTAAAGTTAGTAACATCAATACTTTCACAAACAAATAAAAATACCAGACATAATTTCCATGAAGCAAGCAAGAAAGCAAAAGTCATAAAACCAGTGATTGTCAGACTTTCTGCAAAAAGTCAAATGGTAAATTTAGGTTTTGCAGTCTATGTTGTCTCTGCTGCAACTATCCAACTCTGGTGTTGTAGCTGGAAAGCAGCCATCTATGATATGAAAATGAGTAAGTGTGGTTGTTATAATAAAGGTTTATAAAAATAGGCAGTGGACTGGGTTTGGCCCTGGAGGGTTATAGTTCCCTACCCCTGCACTAAACTGTCATGGATGCTAAGGGTAGTTGTCTTCTTATTTTCTCTGTTCCTGGTGCCCAGAACAAGAGTTAGCACCCTGCAGGTCTTCAACAAATATTTGACTGGTAAATGAAGATGTTCCTTCTCTACCTTGGTCTTTGATTCTCATAGGTAGTATAACCTTGACTGGATCACTTGCTACTTTTTTCCATGGCCTCAAGATCTCACCCTTAAAGAGTAATAGTGACATTAGCTGTAACTACATTTAAGCCTGCTGTGAAAATAAGAAGAGTTTTGATACTCTTCATGTAAAGGGCCAAGTTGACAGAAATACCCATGAGGTCATGGGAAAGAGCATATTCTGCCTAATTGCTGGTAAACTGCCTGGAGTTTAGCTGTAATTCCACTCCAGAGTAAGTGATGGTGAGAGTTTCTTTTTTATTACAATCTTCCCATGAGTCCCCAACCAGAAAGAAGTTAGTAACCTGGTTGGGAAAACAAAACACAGATAGACATGAAAAAATTACAGAAGAGCAGCAAATTCTTCCATACACCTGATAACATTTATTTTCTTCCTCCTTGCATCAAGGCTTATACGTCATTGATCAATTAGAAGTCATTTCATTTTTCTCTTAATTCCCATGGTACTCTGTCTGTTGGTTGAATTACCATAATTTCTTGCATATTTTCTCTATTGGTTTCCCCACCAGGTAAAGCCCTGCCAAAGAACAAGTATATTCATCCTTGTGTTAGGGGGGGTTTGCCTCAGTGATTCCCTTTCACTCTACTTCCATAGCCAAAAAGAACACACACTGTTTTTCCTATCTTACTAAGGTAAACTATCCTAAAAAGAGACAACTGATTAACTTGTTGAGCTGATAGATGGCAACAGCATTATGGCTAGAAATTTGGAATTTCTTACAAGTCTTTATGTAAAATGTACTAGAATTTGGCAGATACAGGGATGATATTGGTTCAGCTGTTAAAGATAAGTAACTTTAGATGTTTGGGAACAGCTTTCATTAAGAAACCACTGTCTACTTAACATTACCATTGAGGAGCTCTTTAGGGACTCATTAACTTTCAAGGATCGCTAGCACTGCTTTAAGAGTTCCCCTATAGGACAGGTGCAACTTCCTGTTCTCTCACTCCCTCGGTCCTTCCACCACCCTGCTCTGTCTAGTTTGTGGGAATGTAAGGGCAGTCTGGCTAAAGAATGTCACTCTCGTAATATCTAGTACAGCATGGGACAGTGTAGCTAACATGGTTATCTCAAGTTTCTCATTTCATTTGTGAAGCTGTTCCTTCAAAAGCTGTTTCTTTTGCTAGAGAGGATGACTTTCCTCTGAAGAGAACTTTTCACTAGGCAAGAGAGTCTAAGTAGAGACACTTCCCTATTATAATCTCTTAAGTAAGGATATGCCACACTGATTGCACCAACTGGCAGTATTCACTTAATAGTTAAGTAAGGCTTCTTCAAGAGCCTGAGCAAGGGTTGGGAGGTGGTCCAGGTGAGGTGTACTTCTGCTTCTTAGCCTGATACGCTGTCTTGTATGTCAAGACAGAGTTCAGGAGCTAATACACTTTCTGAATGATAAATAATTCCAGGAAATGAGGTGAGACTGAAATCATTAGATAGATTTGGGGGACTTTTGCCGTAAAGATAATATAAGAGCAAATAAAAGGTCAATTGGATAACTACATCAGGTAGAACGTAATCGTTTTCTATTATTTCTAGGTCAATTTTTTTCATTTTTAAGAATGAGGAAACTAAGGTCCCAATTGGTTATAATTAGCTTAAGGCAAATAGTGAAGTAAGAAAAATTCAGACTTTTGAACTCAGTCTTATCTAGTACATAGTTAATGGGATTACCAGTCCACTTTACTGCATTATAATTTTGTTATGATATTAGTGATATCAAAAAAGTATACATTTGATAGAAATGAATGTTTAAAATCCATAAATTTTTTGACATATTTTTGTATGGAGAGACTGCTATTTTCTTTGGGTTACTTAAATTATTCATCCAATGCTGGAATTCTGGTTACTGTGTTCATAAATAAGGACATAAAACATGGATATTGGACATATTATATTCTCATGAACTTTTCATTTTATTATTATATAGGTTTTGTGTTAAATTACTTAGTATAACTATAAAGCTAAATTATTTGTGAGAGGATGAATGCCTTTATTAGCATAAATTGGTGAAACTGTGCCACCTAGTGCCTTTTACTGAAAAACACTTGCATTTTGTTAAAAAAATTATTTTTCGGTTCCCAGAATTTAAAAACCTTAAAGATTAAGTATGAGTCTAGAAATCTATTTTTTGACCCCATAAGTATTACAGAAAGAAATATGAATACAAAAATGAAAATAAAATTGGGGGACATGTTACTGGAAGAGTGTATTCCAGGTACAAGAAAAAAATTCTAGTCAATCCCTAGGAATTGGTGTGGTCATTCCAAGCATTTCCTGGTATTTCTTTACTATATCTACTATAACATTCTCTGTGGAGTGTGTCTATTAGTGGGGAGTAAATGAAAGTGACTGAAGACCACTAGATAATGAGTTTCTTGGTGGTGGTAAGGAAGGGAGGGAGGATCTTGAAGTTTAGGGCTTGAAGGTTCTTCTCCCCTTTCAGGCTTTCCCCTTGTCTGCGATATTACCACTACCAGGCTCTTTGCTGAGAACTAAGAGAAGCAGAGTTGTATGTGGGTGCTCCTGTGTGTATTGATAAGAGGAAGCAGAGGTGTCATGCGTAGTATTAGAATAACAAGGGGAAATGTGAGGGAGAAGGCAGAGAAAATTAAAGATTTATACTGAGATGTTCTGGTAGCTGAAATCAACTGACTGAAAGCTTTGGAATCAAATTCATCCAGGTTTGGGTTTGTGTGAATTTGGAATTACCTGATTACTTTGGGGACTTAATTTCATACATTAAAAAAAAAACTATTATTTAAAAAAATAGTTGTGCAGAAACATAATGCTGAAATAAATATCAATGCCTTTCAACAACAAATATATCAGGAAAAATTTCTTCAACTGCCTACCTCTATATGTGAGACATATACATATCACTTGTGTTAGTTATTATGCCTATTCAATTAGGCCTAATATTTATTTTTTCTAGTAACCTTCACTTAACTATCAATCATATACTATCTTGTAACTTCTATGATTTTGTTGAACATTTTTTTTTGTATATTGAACTGCAAATAATGTTTTTAGGACTTGTGTTGACAACTGTATCTATATCCATATCTATGTATCTTTAAAAATGTTTCACATACATGTCAATGTTTATCTCATAGTAGGCAATTCAAATACTTGTTCACTTATTTACTGGCCTTCTGTAGAATTTTCCTTTACCTAGGTCAAGACATGTTGTCAACAAATCCTTCATAAAATTACAACCATGCAAGGAAAATATATGCCATCAAACGTTTGAGATTTCACAAGCAGTTATGTAACTTGAGGTAATATATTTTTTTACTTTTAAGTATGACAAACACATAACATAAAATTTACCATATTAACCATTTTTAAGTACAGTCCAGTAGCGTTAAGTACATTCACATCGTTGTTTATGGGATCTCTAGCACTTTTCATTTTGCCAAAGTGAAACTCTACACCCATTACCAACTCCCTATTTTCCTTTCTCCCAGCTGCTAGAACCCATCATTCTTCTGTATGAACTTGACCACTTTAGATACCTCAAATAAGTGGTACCATACAGTATTCATCTTTTTGTGATTGGCTTTTTTCGCTTAGCATAATGACCTCAAGTTTCATCCATGCTGTAGCATCTGACAGGATTTCCTTCCTTTTTAAGGATGATTAGTATTCAAGGAACTTATTTTTAAAGTACTTAGATTACAGTCAGAAGATCTACTTAATCCATGAGAGTTGCAAATCAGCTTAATAAGGTCTGCATATTTAACAGAAAAATATAGTTACTATATTTAGTAAAACAATGTATAATGCTGAGAAAGAATTCTAATAATAGAGAATCTTCCAAAACTATAATAAAGCTTTTTTGGGAACATTAGGCAAGACAGTTTTTAAAAACTGCCGTGTAAATATGTTCTTAAACTTTTTATCAATAATTTATAACTTGAGGTACATGATATTCAGGCTTCAAAACCATATACTTTCCACTCTTAATATACTGAATTTAAATGATAAGTGACAAATGTACTGATTTCCAATCTTTTAAAGGTACACACCACATTTTAAAAAGAATTCTCACTTAGGATTATACTTCAGAAATTAAATTATCCTTTCAGTCATAGAATTAACCTGTTTGGTCTTACTGTTTTACCCTTTGAAAGTACTGCTAGACTCTGCTATAATTTCATTAGAATTTTTGCATACCTATTTATTATAGAGATTAACTACTATCCTTTTTTGGTAGAATATTGATATCTTTTGGTAATAAGTTATACTGGTTTTATGAAATGAAATGAGAGGATTCTATATAATATGGAACATTTAAAATAATACTGGAATTATCTATTTTTAAGGCTATATAAAACCTGGCTGTGATTTTCATGCAGTATGTATTCCTGTTTTTTAAATAAATTTTTAATTTTTGAACAGTTTTAGACTTTCAGAAAAATTGTTAAGTACAGAAACCTTGTCTATCCCCCACAGTGTTTCCCTTAACATCTTACATTTAGACATATTTGTGATAATTAATGAGTCAGTATTGATACATTAGTATAATACATACTTTATTTGGATTTCTTTGGTTTTTACCTAGTGTCCTTCTTCTATTTTAGGATCCTGTTTGGGATACTACATTGCATTTAGTTGTTATGTCTCCTTAGGCTTCTTTTTGCTGTGACAATTTCTCAGACTTTGTTTTTGATGACAATGACAGTTTTGAGGAGTACTGGTCAGCTATTTTGTAGAATTCCCCTCAAACTGGCATTTGTCTAATGTTTTCATGTTTAGACTGTGGTTATGAGTTTTGGGGAGGAAGATCATAGAGTGCTATTTTCATTGCATCATATCAAAGGTATATACTAGCAACATAACTTATCACTGTTGATGGTAATTTTGATCACTGGCTGTGGTGATTTTTCTACTGTAAAGTTACTGGTCTTTCTTCTCTGTTTCAGTACTTTCTCCTGACTTGAGAGAAGTCACTTTGTGCAGCTCAACATTTAAGGAATACTCCTCTTTTAGGGAGGGAGGATCTACATAAAGTCCTTGGTAATTGATAAGTTTGTATTTTAAAATTTGTTAAGGTTTCTTTGTGGTCAAATGGAAGATTTTGTACGGCAAGTCTAATGATTTTATGCTTCACAATTATTTTCCATCTGTAATACTCTGTCTAATTCTGAAAGAGGTGCTTTGAAGTATCCATATAATTGTGTTTTGATCCTTGCATTTCTAATAACTTTTGCTTTATGTCTGATGCATATGATTTTATTATTGTATCATCCTCATGAACTTGATTCTGTCCCTTTTCCCCATTTTATTGAGATGCAAGTGACACGCAGCACTGTATAAGTTTAAGGTTAAGGTGTGAAGCACACATACACTTGGTTTTTTTGTCAGTACGTGATACCTTAGTCTTGTTTGGTACTTGTAACCTTAAACTCTGCATAGTCTGTTACCTTGCTTCAGTATTGTTTTAATTTTTCTGATATGATCTGTCCCATTCCTTTATTTTTAATGTGCTCTCATAACCAGCATCTATTTGAGAATTTTGAAGAACTCAATCTGACAATTTCTGTCCTTAATGGGACAATTTAATGTTTTACACTTAGTGCAGTGATTCATATGCTTTTCTTTTATTTAACTGATTTTTATTATTTGTATTACATTTTTATTTCTTCTCCTTTTACTCATTCCACTTTGTTGTTGTTAATGTGGAAGTCCTACTGTAAGATTTTCATTCTATTATTGGTTACTTCTCCTTTCCTGTGCTCCAAAAGACATTCTATTTGCCTCTTAGTCACTCTCCAAGGGAAGATAAAGCCTTTTGGGTATTTTCATTTGCTTTATTCTTTTCTTCTCTTCCCTATCAGCCATGACATTTGGGACACTACATCACCTCTCCCCCTAGGTTACAGTTCCTACTTTTTTCTATATAATTAGTCAGACTGTTACTAGTCTCTCATCTACTATGTCTTCTTAGTTTCTAAAGTCCTTATTTAGAATGTGTTTTATTTGTACTTGTTAGGTTTGTTATTGCATATTAATATATAATCTATGGTATTTACCGAAAATGTTCATTAACCATCACTATTTCTTTATTGTGTTCTACCTGACACTTTCATATAGATCATTTTTCTTTTGATTAGAACCACTTCATGAATTTTTATTTGGTACATGTGGATAATAAATAATACTTTCTAAATTCTCATGTATCTATATATGTCTTATGCCCTAATACATGAACAAAATTATTAGAGGATGTAGGCTCCTTTGATTTCCATCCACCTCTTTTTAGTACCCTGCATTATTTTTCTACTTTGTCTACTACCTATGGTTTTGAGAACTCTGATTTCATTCAGATTCCTTCCCTTTTTAGGTAACTTATTCTGTCTCTTAACTTTTGTGAGAATTTTTCAGATATGTCTAGATATACATAATTTCTCATTAATCCCAACTCGATCTTAGTTCTTTTTATCTGAAAAATCAGGTCCTGTTCTCATGAATTTCTATCTTCTTTCTGTTTTTCTTTGATCCTTCTCCCCCATCGCCCAATGATCTTTTCTGCTTTTAGAATATCTATTATTTGCATATTTATTACTGTGAATCTATCTTCCTGGTCTCTTATCTCTTCCTCTAGATTTCTGTGTTTTAATATTTTTTGTTCTCTATTTTGAAATATTTCTCTCATTTGGTCTTCCAAGCAAATCTGGGTCTCAACAATGGTTAAACTTTTTTTTTTCAGGTAATCTACTTAATTATTGAATTGAGATATCATATGTTTAGCTACAGAATCTCTTTCCTGTGTTGTACTTGAAACTTCTCAAATGCTCTTATTAATTTACTAGCTGTTATCTGTCTCCTCTACGAACTTTATTTCATTTCTAAATTCTATTTTTTGGCAAGATCTTCCTCTCTCTGAGGATGATCTTGGATGTATTATATTTTAATTTGTTTGCTTAATGGGGTCAGGTGGCACTCCATAGGCACCCTCCAAGATAGTTGAAAATGGTGGAAGGCAATACCTTTCCCATGTGGAAGAAAGCCCTCCTCCCATTTTCCCTGATAGAACATTCTTAGAATACAAGCCTTCACCTGTACGTCGCTGCCCAGAGGCCTCAGAAACTGTTTTACTTAGGGTGTAATATAAACTAAAGTTGGTAGTGGAGGATAGAGAAGCCACATTTAGGTTATCATATTCCCAGATTCCGTGCGTAAGAGTCATTCTTTAAATTAATTTTTTAAAAAACTATATTATTTCACTGGACTTCCTGGAAATTCATTTAATTTAATAAACATTTATTGAGCATCCTGCTATACTTGTAAGAATCATGATAGTGTGAAGGGGTAAGTGGAGATAATCAATCCAATATTCTTTGTTTTTCCCATATCCTTTTTTAAATCTTTATTTTTAATTTTTTACAGCAGTTTTAGTTTTGCAACAAAATTGAGAGGAAGATACAGAGATTTCTCATGTGCCCCTGTCCCCACACATGCATAGCTTCTCCATTTATCAACATCATTCACCAGAGGCAAGATCTTCCTCTCCTGGTACATTTTTTTTTTAAACCAGGGATGTACCTAAATTGATATTCATAATTACCTAAAGCCCATTGTTTACATAGGATTTACTACTGATATTGTACATTCTATGGATTTGTACAAATGTATAATGATATATAGTTATCATTATAATATTATTAAGAGTATTTTCAGCTGATCTTTTCATTGTCTCCATAATTTTGCTATTTCTAGAATGTCACAGAGTTGGAATCATACAGTATGTGGCCTTTTCAGATTGGCTTCTTTCACTTACTAATATGTGTTTAAAGTTCCTTTGTGTCTTGATCGCTCATTTCTTTTTAGTGCTGAATAATATTCCATTGTCTGGATGTACAACAGTTTATTCAATCACCTACTTGAGGGATATCTTTGTTCAAGTTTTGGCACTTATGAATAAAACTGCTATGAACAACTGTGTGCAAGTTTTTGTGTGGACATAGGTTTCAATTCCTTTGGGGAAATGCCAGGAAATGTGATTGTTGGACTATACGATAAGACTATGTTTAGTTTTATAAGAAACCACCAAATTGTCTTTCAAAATGGCTATTCCATTTTTTATTTTCACCAGCAATATATGAGAGCTCCTGTTGCTACACATCCTTGCCAGCATTTGGTGTGATCAGTGTTGTGGATTTTGGCCATTCTAATAGGTATGTAGTGATGTGATGGTTAATTTTATGTCAATTTGACAGGCCTAAAGGATGCCCAGAAAGCTGGTAAAACATTATTTTTTGGTGCGTCTGTGGGTCTGTTTCTAGAAGAAAATAGCATTTGATTCAATAGACTGAATAAAGAATATATACCTTCACTAACTTGGGCAGGAATCATTTAATCCATTGGGGGCCTGAATAGAATGAAAAAGCAAAGGAAGGATAAATTATTTCTTCTTGAGTTGGAACATCCATCTTCTCCTGCCCTTGGACATGAGAACTCCTAGTTCTGGCCCTTCAGATTCTGAGACTTACATTAGTGGGGCCAGAATCTCAGGTCTTTGCCCTTAGACTGGTAGTTATGGCATTGTCTCCCTTGGTTCTCAGGCCTTTGGACTCAGGCCAAGTTAGACCATCATCTTATCTGTTCTCCAGCTTGTAGACATCAGATGATGGGACTTCTCAACCTCCATAACTATGTGAGCCTATTTTTATAATAAATCTCCACTTATATATATCTTTACACATTTTCTATTGAATAGTTTCTTTGGAGAACCCTAATATAAGTGGTATAAGTTTGGTGTTTTTTAATTTGCATTGCCATAGTCACATATGTGGAGCATTTCTTCATATGCTTATTTGCCAACTGGATATCTTCTTTGGTGAGGCGTTTAGGTCTCTTGCCCATTTTTATATTGGGTGTTATTTTATTGTTAAATTTTAAAAGTTCTTTATATGTTTTGGATAGCAGTCTTTTTTTCAGATATTTCTTTTGCAAATATTTTCTAATAGTCTGTGGCTTATCTTCTAATTCTCTTGAAACAAAATGTTTTTTTTGACATATAACCTCATATATGGTAATACTAATAACTGGTACTTAACTAGCATAGACATACTTAGCCCATTCCAACAAATAGAAAACTCTGTGTTTCTTGGTACTACCTCTAAAAAATCTTTCAATTCCCAAACTTTTCCTCTTGGTCTCCTTGTCTCCTTCTACCTGACAGACAATACCTTTTAAAAAGCTAACAAACTACCAGCAAATATGGATGACAATGAATATAGTAGGTATGAATTAACTACTATAAGCCTGGTGCATTCTTTTTCTGAAGGAGTAACTAGTATTCTTTTGTTGTTCCAAACCATTAAGAGAATTCGTTATTTCTCATCCAGTATAAAGTACTAAGCTGGTATCCAAAGCAATATTGCTTGGATAGTTTTTCATTTTACATTTTACAATCCTTTTAACAGAACAATTATACAAACATTAAAAATGTACTTTTTAAAATGTGCTATGCTAAATGCTGGGAGGAATGAAAAAATATGATGCTGTAAGAGTGAAGCATTCATAGATAAGAAGTGAAGGGAGGGAATTTCCAGGCAGAGATAAGGTCTTGAACAAAAGCACAGAGAAGGAAAGACAAGGTTTGTGTGACCAATACGTAACTTGTGTGAATGGGGAAGTAGTGGAAGATAAAGAAACTGAAAGGTAGGTTGACTTGTTTGGAACACCCAATGCCAAACTTATTCAGTAAGCAATAAGAAATTTCTGAGCAGGAGTGATATTCTCAAAATTATACTTATAAACTAACCGCACTGGGTGGGATAAACTATAAGAGAGGTTGGAAAAGGAATCACAGATGAGGTATTAGAATAGACCAAATCAGGAGGGCTGAGAGCATCAACAAAATGGCAGTAAGGATGGGGTGAAGGGCTGGATTTCAGAAAGATCACAGAGGTGGAAACAAAAGAACTTAGCTGCGGTTTGAATGTGGGAGCACAAAGAGTAGACGTAGTCTAAGAGGTTTCAAGCCTTATGTATGGGAAGATGTTGCTCTTCTGAACAGATATAGGAAATTAGGAGGATGGTCAGGTTTTCCAGAGAAAAAAGTGACTTAAGATTTGGGAATATTTAATTTGAAGTGTTGGTGGACTGCTTAAAATTAAGTGTTAAGCAGAAACTTGCAGATAAGGTTTTTGTGTGGACATAAGGTTTCAATTCCTTTGGGGAAATGCCAAGAAATGTGATTATTGGATTATATGATGAGACTATGTTTAGTTTTATAAGAAACCACCTAATTGTCTTTCAAAGTGGCTATCCCATTTTTCATTTTCTAACCTAACTAACTCCTTTTAAGTTAGGTTAGGCTCACTGGCATGAACCTCAAAGAGAATACATGATTTATGAGAATGGATGAAACTACCAAAGGAGAAATAGAGAACAGAATGGGAGAAGAAAGAAAAATGAGAGGTAGAAACAAAAATTAGAGGACACAGTAGGTGCCATCAAGAGAAAGATCAATGAGAACTTGGAGAATAGGGTACCTTGGACAAGAAGTGAGGGTAAAATTTCTCAAAAGGATGATTGTGGAAGAAACGGTGAGTACTTTTCTTTACACTGACTTCCTTTTTCTTAATGATAGAACCTGGTACCCAGGAATATGTTAATTTACCACCCTCCTTTATAGCTAGATGTGCTTATTGACATAGTTTAGGCCAATGAAATATATGCACACATTCTTTGTATTACTTCCAGGAAGTCTCTTTGATAGGGAGGGGGCACACTTTTTTATATAATACAAAATACTGAATAGAAAATATACTTTGTAAGCTTCAAATCATTACATAAATATTTTAACCATTTTAATTGAATTCATATCACTTTATAATGTGACTTCTAATAACAGTGACAAAATATATTTAGTTGATTTTGATACATGCTAAATGATTTATTACCATTATTTGATTTTTATTTTTAAAAAAAGCAAAAGGAAGGAAAACCAGTAATATATAATGGTTTTAAGAAATCAGTCTCAAAACCAGTTCAGTTTTATAATATTTATAAGGTATTTAATGCTATTTAAGGCAGAACACCCTCTCTTCATTCAATACTCCTGGTATCATATGTTGTTATCTACTTAATTCTTAAACTGTTATAAGGAAAAACTGGTGACTATAGGGTTCTTCATTGTACCTAATATGTGATAAATAATCAATCTGACTTATTAAAACTTCATTTTAAAGTTTCTTATAGTGGGAGCCAGCATGGAGAAATGGAAAGAACCCATATTTTATAGTCAAACAAATCTGAGTTCAAATATAGGTTCAGTTTCTTACTAATACTGTGGAAATAGTTGTACAGTGTGGTTAATTAGCATTAAAAGTATTTTGCAGGAATTGAGAAATGTTGAACCAACTTATTTTGTGCTCATGTGTAATTAAAATTCTGTATATATAATTTTATATGTATGTGTGTGTGTGTATATATATATATATATATCATTCTGAACTTTTCAAGAAATATTTACCACAGTGAGAGAAAATGGAAAAGATTTACTGTTATCATTTAAAAAGATTTTCCAATTCTAAAATACTGTATACCATTTTGGTTACTGAATGCTAAGAGAGAAATAAAGAGGGAAAGGTGGTGAGAAAACAGCCAAAGATTATACAAATTATGAAAAGTGTAGAAGATGTAACTCTATTTAGATACAGAGGTGTGATATTTAGATGGGGGATCTGGCTGCAGGACCCAGGATAACACTAAGGTCTTGCCCTTATCAGTTACTTTTCTTTATGAGGTCCCTGAGGAAAGAACATGCACTGAAGAGGCAGGCAAGATCACGAAACACCCTACTCCTAGCTGGTACAAAGGTCTGATGGTCACAAATATCCCTTTAGAGATCTGTAAATAAGTAGGATAGATCCTATGAAGAACTCCTTAAAAGTTAGATTAGGCTCACTGGCCAAACAGCAAATCAGACAGAAAGTAGGTAAAGTCTGCTTTTTCACTTTCATTCTCAATCTCAAACCCAAGTCTGTTCAAGGAAAGAGTAATCTAGGCTGTTGCAGATGAAGAGACAGAAAGGGGAAGTGAGAGTCTGCACCAGTGCCTGCAGCAAAAATGGCCTAGACCTGAATTTGCTTTCTGGGTATATATTATTGTTTGGATCAAGGACAAATGATGTCCTTGAGGAATGTTCAATAGGAGGCTAATTTACAAGCACCACTGGATCACTGAAAGCATATGTTTTTTTCTTTTTATCTCTGTAACTCTTTCCTTCACACTATATCAGTTAATAGTAAATGTGATCCAGATCTCAGGAGGTATCTGTGGAAAATAACTTTGAGGGTTTCTGTAAGAATACAAGACCTGAAGTTGGTGGATGGATCACTGATTAGTATATAGTTTCTTAGTAGAAAAAGGTTTCCAAAGTACTGCAATGTTTTTTAAAATCATTTTATACATCAATTTTGTCCCCTCTTGTAATGGATTATACATTTCTCTTCCTCCATTAGATATAGAACGCCTGAGGATGGGGATTTTCCTATATCTTTGTATCCACACAGGCTAGCAGGGTACTGAACCTAAGGTATATACCAATAAATGTTTTTAAAGTGAATAATTAATCAGCTAGCTACTGAGTAGGAAAAAAAAAGTACTATAGATACCATTCTTGAGGAGCATGTAGCCTTGTATGGAGAGCATTGTAACATATATGGAACAATTAAGCTACAATAAATGATGACCCACAGAATTGAGTATCAAATCGGGTTCTACAGAGTATAAATATTATACAAATTTGTAGTAGCAACAAATTAAAGTACTGTAAGTCATCTGAGGGCAAGGCATGGTCGAAGTAGGATTTAAACCTTTAAGGGTGATGAGAATCTGGACAGGATTCTTGCTGGAAAAACAGCCGGAGACAGCTTTGAGGTGGATTCTGACATGGACTTCTTATAACCTTTGCAGAAGCCAGGTAACTTTTGCCTAAGGTTAAGAGAACGACTGGTATAGCGGGGGTGGACTGGGTTTTCTCAGTGCCTTCACTTTACCTTATCCACAGAATAGTGAGTCAGTGGTGCGTTTGCCTGGCATCTGACAACAGAAGCCGCTTTCAGTTACCTGCATTTGCACTGCTTTGGTTGGTGAGATTTTCGTCTCCTTCTCCCGGTTCCCAGTTTCTTGCCACTACCAGCTCCTGGGTTTCTTTTAGCATAGTTTGGATTATCTATGTCATAAAGTCAGAGGTGCTTTTCCTGTGGGCGCGACTGAGATGTAGTAGGGGTGGGGAGTCGGGCTCGCGAAACCCAGGCTCTGCTTCGCGCTAATGCTTTTCTTTTACAGTTTTTGCTGATCTTTTTCCAGGCGCCCTAACTGATTTATAGGGCAAATGGATCACGGCTAAGTTAGCCCTATCCCCTTCTTATGCGTTTTCTAGAGTTTATCTGACAAGTCGAGGACCCAAATGGTCTGCGCTGAAGGAGGAGCTCCAGGCTCGCCCCGCCCTCTCGTCTTGACGCGAAGCGCCAGGTAGCGCCCTGGGGTAAGGCTCGCGGCTCGGTGCGCATGCTCCCAGGGCCGGGACTGCGGAAGGGAACTTAAGCTTCTCTCCCAGTGGCACCCGGCGCGGAGAGCAATGGGCGGAGTTGGGGCCGGAAGCACTGGGCAGGCGCAGACTCCTTAACCTCCCGCCTTGGGGCAACTCCTCAGCTCTCAACTGGTGGATAGATAGGTGACTGTATGGCACGTCTTACCTCTGGTCGCGCCCCACGCCTCCTCTAGCCGCCCTGTTTTTATACCATTTCAGCCACGCCCCTGCACACTTCCCCGGCCATAATGTATGATCGGGCACCCCGCTTGCTCAAATTGGCTGAAGGTGGCAGCACTGAGGATCACGTGGGTCCTGGATCCTACCAGGTACCTTTTCTGAAGCAGGTAACAGGTAAGACGTAGGGAAAGGCAAGCATTCTGTGACAGGCATCTCACGTTCCGCCTGCTCCCCTTTGTGCCTGTCAAAATACTTATTCATAAGAAAACAAAACATGACGTAGGGAGAGAAAATACTCTTCTTAGTTTACATACGATAACTGGTAAAATCATTTATGCAATTCACAAGCTCAGTAGGCATGTATCTAGGACTTTTGATTCTACAATGGTTTTCCACACCGTACTTTCAACAACAGTACAGGTTAAATCTGGGATTTTGATTTCCTGGCTCTGTTGAGTATGTGTCTCCAAATCCTATGTACTTCCTACCGCCTACTGTATCTTTTCGTAATCCTGTCTGCCCCACACACCTTTCCTACCACTAGCCATAGAGACATTTATTTTCTAAGGTGTAACTTTCGTGTTTCTATTTTGCGATATCATTTAAAGATACCCCCATGTATTCTTTCAGATAGATGCTTCCTATCTGACCATACCCATCTTCTCTTTGAACATGCTTAATGAGAGCCTCTTTATCCCACATTCTGTAAAAAAAAGCTATACTCCTGAGAGATGGAGTAGGAATGGGTATGTTAAATAATTATTTGCTCTCCTCATTTGTTTGCAGTTAGTGACTTAGGGAAAACTTTCAGCAAATATTTCCAATTTGCTTTCTGCTTTTTCTATTCTGATGATGTTTTGCAGCTTCATGCCATCCAAATAATAGTATTTCCCCTGTTAACCTGTATTTTCCCTATTTCCACACTATGTCTGTATTTTTAAACAAATGTCAGTATCCATTACTTTGTTGACATGACCAGATTAGTGTATTAGGTTGATTAAGGTTTCTTTGGTCAAGTACAGATTTGTCACTTGTCATTGTTTTAATCTTGAATTTTACTGCTTTTAAGCATCTAATATCAGTATTAGTATTCTTGGAGCTTATTATGTCTCTGTTTATTTAATGCCATTGCGTTGTTATAAGCATTAACTCCCTAACATTTATTAACCGTCAGTAACCATCCAAAATGCTCACACCTATGATATTTTTCAGTCATTATTTTATGTTGACACACCTGACCACTCTCTTTAGAAATATTTTTTCCTGTGGTATCTGTCACATAAACATTTTTTTCATGACTCTTTTTCCAGCTATTGTCTTGGACCAGTGCCTGATGCATGGTTAGGACCTAATAAATACTTGTTAAATGCTGAATCAGGGAATCATTTTCCCCTCACCAACCAATCTTTCCTAGTCTTCTTTAAAGACTTTTATTTTTCTAAACACCTTTTAAATGTTTGTATAATGTACTTTCCATCCTTGTTGCTTTTTTCATGTTTGCTTTCTTATTAAAATCCATAGCTTCAACTACTATCCATATTCTGATTCTTATGACTCCCAGAAGAGTCTTTTAGGTGCTTTATATATCAATATGAGCTCTGAAGGCCATCACATTGCCAATTATTTTTTGGATACCTCCACCTGGGTAGTTTCTGGTATCTGAAATTCCAAATGTCTGAACTGATAATTTTCCCCATCACTATTGGCCCCTTTGAAAAAAATTCCCTATCATTCAGTTATAAACTTTAAGCTTTGGAATTGTTCTAGACTTCTTTTCTAACTGACCACTCTCATTGATCATTAAGACCTATTGATTCTGTCTTCTCATTATCTCTTAAATTAGTGCCCTTTCTTCATTTAACTGCCCTTGACTTAGTTCAGGCCTCATTATTGATTTATTCTGAAGTAACCAATAAAATATTACTGGTTTTCTTCTGTTTCAGACTCCAATCTAACTTCTGTCTTATGGATAATGTGACCTTTCTAAGATATAATTACGTTTTTTGTTAAAAAAAATTCCTTCTAACACTTAAGTTAAACTCTGAACAAAAACCTGGTGCATAAAATTCCTCATGATCTGATCCCTGACCTGGTCTCCCAGTTTACCTGATCTTTCCCTGTACCTCCACCTCCACCAACACTTAAGCTGGTATCAGCAATTCTGGCTTTGCATTTTCTGTTAAGTTCATGCTTACTCACCTGCTGATACCTTTGTCCGCTGGGCACTCTCTTCCTTCCTCACATGGCTAATTCCTGCTTATTCTTTGGGATACAGGTGAAGTGAAGTTGTTCTCTGGTTTTACTCTTTCTCAAGCCTTTCTTCTTTGACTCCTTAATGACTCTTTCATAGCACTTTGGTACTGTAATGATCTGTTAACTTATCTGGGTACCATACTAAAATGTGAGATTATTGAGGGCAATGACCTTGATCTTTATTTCATTATTTTCAGTTTTAGCTCAATACCATAACACGTAAGTCCTTAAAAAATAAAAAACAATAGTTCTTGAAGTAAAATTTAAAAAATCTAATGAGTTGCACATAGCAGAATTAAAAACTCATTTATAACATGATTTGTGTGAACTTTGCTTAGCAGTAAGTAGGATGGTGCAGGACCCTTCTCTTACTGCTTTGTAGAATTGTGCTTTGTTGACCTATGAAGGAAACCAAGAAATTCCATGCTTGGAAACTTTGAGCAGCTTCATTCTGTAGACCACTGTTTTAGCAATACTCAGCAATGTCATGCTGAAAGTCTATAAAAGGTACAGGTGTCTTTTTAGTACCTGCTGACACCTTGGCAAGATAATTTAAAAGCAGCTATTCACTCTTTCCTGGGTACATTCTACTTTACCCTTCTTTAAGATCAGTAACACACACACTGGACTATGCAGAGATATACAGTTATTTTGGTTAAGGATCAGGTAGATTTTATAGACTAATGTATGAAGAGCAGATGTTGGGACTTTATATAATTTACTTGTTACCTTGAATTACACAAGAGGAGAGGACCTTAGAGTCTTAGGTTTTGAAAAGAAAGATGTAAATACTCTTTATTCCCAACTTTTCTCTTCCTAATTTCCACTCTCCCTTTACTTTTGCTTGCTTGGACAGTCCTCCACTGTATTGTGTTTACATTTTCCTCAGGAAATTCCACTCCAATTTGCAAACTTCATTGCCTCAGTATTTGGCCATTTGATCAGGGAGATACTTTTCTGCCCAGGATTTGCATCCTGACAGCACTTCTGAGTTCATGAGTGACAGAAAAAGGATATTCCAATTTCAGATTAGTGAGAACAATCGTTGATTTTCTCACAATTATAACTGAGAACAAGCATCAAAGGAAGCAAAATCTTACCTCATCAGAGCAAATTTTCCCTAGAGACATCCAGCCAAGTGAAATATGATAAAAACATAGTCCTTTGGATAATGTGACTGCTCTTAACATTATTGTTGTAAGGAGTATTCCATTGCTTTCGAAGTTGATTTACATGATAATTGCACCCCTCATTAGCTATGTATTAGTTATCTATATTGGTTCTAAATTATCTATGTTGGGCAATACCACCTCCCAAATGTATTACTTTCCAGATTTCTTCTTTGAGGGTGGAGCTGTTAGCTTTATCTGCCACAGAAGCATGAGCCATCCATGGTCTTGGACTTATGCCTATCTGCTTAATGTGAATAATAATGATTTTGTCTTATTAGCCAGGCAGAATTTAGGAAGACCACATCAGGGAATGCAATCTATCTTTATTTAGGTTTAAATAAACAGTAAGTATATGATTGATCTATATGTTGATGTCCCTGAAGATGACTACATATTTTTACTAGTGCCTCAAATTTCAAAGATTTAGTTATTGTCTTTATGTGAAGAATGCCCTTTTCTTTGTTTTGTGGCACTAAAGGTGACTGCAGAACTTGCCCTTTAATCACATGCTGCTCACCTTTCTCAGAATGGACCCACTTTTATTGCTTTATGCCAGTTTATCTTCTACTGTTGGTGTCTCAAACTCAATATATCCCAAACTGAACTTATTTCTATCTCTTCATATCTTTTCATCTGTTGTATTCTTAATTTCTTCTTTCTACCTGATAGTTTGATTTATCATTGGCACTTCACATGTCAATATATCCATATGTACGAAATCAAACTTTTTGTCTTAGACTTCACCAACTCTAGTTCCCTGGAATGCTCTTCTCCTATATTTTATGCTTTAATTATTGGTAGCACTGTTTGTAGTGTAATTACGTGTTTGTCTGGCTTCCACACTGTTTGAGGCCAGGGTTTTAGCTTACTCATTATTTATTGTACCCTCACCGTCCCTCTCTAATACATAATAAAGCATTCAATATTGTTGAATGAATTATAAAGGGTCTAGTAAACTATACCTGTTCACTCTGTTTTTATGGTATAATATGCAGGGCATGGTGATAGGGTGACCAACTATCCTGGTTTATCTGGGAATGTCCTGGATAAGCTACGACAGTTTGTCACCTTAACTAAACATTAGGTTTACAGTTATGAATAAAATGGACAAGTCCTTTCTCTTATGGAGCTTATCGTATAAACATTTAAATTTTCTTGTGATTTTACTTGAGTTCAATATTTCATATAAACTTTTAGCTTATTAATAAAATATTCTATATAATTTTGGAAAACTTTAATTTTATGATTTTATGAATACTGGTTTTCTTGAATACATGGGGCTATTGTGTGTTTCTTTCCATTTTTATATGAATTTTAGAATTTTGCAATTAATTATGTATTTGTTAGATAGATTCAGTTAGAATCTCTGCCATGTTCTGATGACAGCTGCCTCAGAACTAGCTTATTAGCTTTCTTAGTTTCCATATGTATCTCACATTATTCTACCTCTGTATGAACCTAAATTAAAAAAATATACCTTTAATTGTGAGATAAAATAACTTATGGAGGAAATTGCATAAAATATAAATTACAGCTTAAAAAATAAATATTCAAGTCAAGAAATATAACATTGCCAAATTTTCCTTTTCAATCTAATCCTCTTCCTCCTTACCCCCACCCCACCCCCACCCCAGCCCAGGTAAGCATTATTCTGATTTTTATGGCAATCACTTCCTTGCTTTTTTTAATGGATTATTAAGTCCTCTTGTTGAAATGACCCTCTTAACATAATGAAATGTGTCTTTTATCCCTGGTATTCCTTTTTCTAAAATCTGCTTTGTCTGATTTTCTCTGCAATAATTGGAATCCTACCTTACCTGCCAGTGATATGATTTTATTTTTATAGGTGGCTATGCACCATTCCTTTCTTTGGCTGCCAGGCAAAGTACTTTTACTAGTGCCTCTAATTTTGAGAAAGCTGTTCCAGGTCCGGGACACTATACTGTTTCAGAAGCACAGGTAAATTTTTAATACTTATTATTATTATCTGAGTTAGTAAGAATCATGCTTTCTTCCTCTAATAAACTAACATTTCATTTGTTAAATTTTATTTTTTCTTCATGTCATCTGCTTTCTCCTTTTAGTCTATATTTTGTAATTAGAATGAAAGAAAATAAATGTGTTTAATGTTGGTTGCCTGGCTAGATGGTTTATCATTATTATTATTATTTTTTTTATTAAGGTATCATTGATATACAATCTTATGAAGGTTTCACCTGAGCAACGTGTGGTTACTACATTTCCCCCTATTATCAAGTCCCCACCACATAGGTCATTCAGTCACTGCCCATCAGCATAGTAAGGTTCTTCATTATTCTATATATTCTGTAAGACAACAGACATTGTTATGTGCTTCATGGTCCTTGAGACTCTTGAATGGGAGAATAGGACTACTGAATGAATTATGGTCCATGACACTTGTGAAAATGATCAAGATATGTAGCAGAAGGGTGGTAATAGGTGAAGGAATTAGTTTGTATGCTATACTCTAAAGTTATACCTGTTGTCTCCTCTGTCTCCTATTTATATACAGTCTTGAGATTTTGTGGCCACAGTATCTTTGATGGTCCATTCATTTTCAGAAAAAACTGTCTCCAATATCTTCATAATTATGAATATCATCTTTTACTCTTTTTACATAAATTTTACATTCATGCATAATGATGCCTCTCTGACCATCGCCAACTTTTATTTCCCTGTTGGAGGCCTAGATGCAGTGATGGATACATTCATTTTTGCATTAGACTTCCTGAATAGTTAATAAAAATCATTGTATCAGTTAGGGGTTTTTGCTTATAAGAAATAAAGAAGGTTTTTAAGACAGATACAGGTTTACAATAAAATATTTATAGGAAACATGATTGGGTGGCTTATAAACTTGAAATAATTGAACAGCTAGGTCTTAAGGAAAGGACTAAGATGATTCCAAGTATTTCAGTAGTAGAAACTTCTGCATCATTCAATGGGAACTGCCATTAGATAACAATTCTATGACTTCCTTCCATTTTTTTTTTAATGTGTGACTCCACTCAAGATTAAAATTCCCAGTAGAGAGAATCTGATTGTCCCGTTTCATTATGGATGCACACCTGTAGTTCCTGGGATAGGGGATCCTGCGTTTGGAGCTCCTTTAAAATCAGAAAGTATGGGAGAGGTTTGACTATACGGGGTGGCAAATATACTGTTATAAACAAATAATAGAAGGGATGCTAAACAGAAAAAAACAATGGATTTCCCTTACATTTCACCCCTTGACTGCCTTGTTTGTTCTCTTGTCTCTCATTCATGTACATGTGTATGCACACACACACACACACGCACACACACATATTCTTCTTCCCATTTTTATAATTAAAAAAATGCAATTATTTTATGTATAATTTTCAAGTATTTCCTGGAAGGAGGCAAACTAATGTCTAGCTACTGCATTCACTGGTGATAGTACAGTGTCCTTACCAAATGAGTCCTGCGTCTCTAAATTAAGGCCATTTCTTCTCTTGTTTTCTCACATTCCTGTTTCATTTTTCTGTAACCTATAGGTTAAATGGTAAATATAAATAAGATACTATAAAGAAGTGGTTAGGAGTGGGCTCTGGAGTTAGACTACATAGATTTAAAATCTGTCTCTGCCACTTACTAGTTATGTGACTTAAACTGTCTCTTTGGGACTTAGTTTCTTCATCTGTTAAACAGGAGTAATAACTTTGTAGGCTTTTTCTAATAATTAAATATGTTAATAAGCATTTAGAATAGTGCATGATTATAGTTAGCATTCAATCAATTTTAACTATTATGAGGGTTGCTATTTTACAATAGAGGGGGGAAAGAGGAAAAATGTAAGAAAGTGATGTAGGAATCAAGGGGGACCTTTCTGATTTTGTTACTGATCATGAGGCTCTACGTAGCTTAAGATTTTTCCATTACTCATTCTACGTTCCCCATTTCTTCAGCAAGGACTTTATCTTCTTAGCTTGGTGGGGTGACCAGAATCTTTAGTTCTGAGACCTTGGTCCTCAAACATTTAAATAAACTTGCTCTTAGCCTTTTCCCTGGGTAGTATAGTGCAAGGAAACTCTACAGGGTGTTCTGTGCTGTGCTCTATCCCACCACACTCCTCTTGGCTCTCATTAGTCCTGATTTTCAGTCCTGATCAGGGTTAATCACCTCAGCCAGCATTAGTAACCTCCTTGTTTTGCTTTCCACTTTGTAGTATAAAGAGCCTGGAATGGCCAGTTGGTAGTCTCTGTAGACTTCCAATTTAGTGGAACATCTATTTGTTCCTCCCTTGGGTCTTAAAACTTCAAGAATATTAGAGCCTAGAGGACAAAAGCAGAAATTCAATAATGTGTCATTAGTTGTAATCATTAGAGGTGTCACTCCTGCTTCTGCTCCGTAGTCCACAGACCGCATGTAGGTGTATATTCCTTGCTGGTTCTAACAGGAGATCCCTTGCTAAGACTGATATGTAACTCCAGTATTCCAAGAGGGAAATGTAGTAAAATATACAATAGGTAGATTTCAAACTTGTTGAATATAAGTATCAGGATGTTGAAATATTGTTTTATGTTAATACTGATTTTAGTCAATTCCACATGTAAAATAATATAAAGTGCGATTTAGATCAAATTTTACTTTATTCCAAGTTGGATGCATTTCTTGGATTTCAAGAATAAGTAATTAGGAAATGTGCTTCTTTTGTGTAATGGATGACCTAAGGAAAAGAGTTCTAATATTCTCTATTTTTCTTCTTAACTATAAACAAATGCAGAAGAAGATTGATTTCCTTTGTTTATAAAATGACTTATGACTTACTTGCTCAATTGCAGTTGATTTCTTTTTTCGTAATTTTAGGCTAAATTCTTGCAGAACTTTTAGAAGTTCAAGAAACAGGAGTTTGTCATACTTTAAAAAGTAAAGTCCATATCATTTTAAGTGGCTGAATTAAGAAACATGTTTTTTAAGTGACATAGTTAACATACTCTGTAAATAGTTATTATATTGGGTAGTAATTAAAGGGATAATCTTATTGGAAATTAATGCAAGTATTTAACAATTTAGTTTTATACTTTTCCTTTGGAAGCATAGGTTGAAATGTTGCTTTCTATTAGCAGCTACTTAGTAAATATTATTTGGACACGTCAAATGAAATCTTAAAAAACTGAAAGTTTTGGTTGTAGTTATGAGCCTGCCTGTACTGCAGAATACTTGAAGCTTTTATAAAAGCAGAACATTTGGAAATTGAAACCGTGTGCCTAAATTTGGTCTTTTTTACTTCTCTGTTCCTCTTATGGTTAGTTCATTTTGCATATAGTTGTCTCTACTATTCCAAAGTTGAGAGTTGGGATGAGGTATAATTTTTGTCTTTACAGTTCTTGCCAGTTATTGGCACAATCACTTTTCCTTTATTTCCTTTAGCATATCTGAAGCATGCTATTTGTTTTTAATTTCTAAAAAAGTTTATCAAATGTACATCATAGTGGTTTAACAACCCCCCTCCAGGTCCTCCTATACCCCACCCACTCCTCTCCCCCTTGATAACCACCAGTCACTTCTCAGTGTCTGTGAATCTAATGCTGTTTGTTCCTTCTGTTCTGCTTTGTTTTTATATTCCACAAATAAGTGAAATCATATGGTATTTATCTTTCTCCACCTCGTTTTTTTCACTGAGCATAATACCCTCTAGATCCATCCATGTTGTTACAAATGGCAGAATTTCTTTTCTTTTTATGGCTGTATAATATTCCATTATGTAGATGTATCACATCAACTTTATTCATTCAATTATTGATGGATGATTAAGTTGCTTCCATTTTTTGGCTACTGCAAACAGTGCGGTGATAAACATAGGGGTGCATATATCTTCTCAAAACAGGGATTTTATTTTCTTTGAGCAGATTTCTAGCAGTGGAATTACTGGGTCAAGTGGTATTTCTATTTTTAGTTTTTTGAGGAACCTCCATATTGCTTTCCACAGCAGTTGTACCAATTTGCAGTCCCACCAACAGTGTACAAGGGTTCCTATTTTTGTTATTTTTTGTCTGTTGGATAGTGGCAATTCTAACTGATGTGAAGTCTCATTGTGGTTTTAATTTGCATTTCCCTGATGATTAGCCATGTGAAGCATCTTTTCATGTGCCTGTTGGCCATCTAAATTTCTTTGGAGTAATGTCTGTTCAGATCCTCTGCCCATTTTTAAATTGGGTTATTTGTTTTTTGGGTGTTGAGGCATATGAGTTCTTTATAGATTTTGGATGTTAACTCCTTATCAGATGAGTCATTTACTAATATATTCTCCCATAATATAGGTTGCCTTTTTGTTCTGCTGATGGTGTCCTTTACTGTACAGAAACTTTTTGGTTTGATGTAGTCTCACTTGATCTATGGGTCTGTTCTTGTGCCAGTACTAATTGTTTTGATTACTGAGGCTTTGTGTGGAGTTTGAAGTCAAGGAGTGTAATCCCACCAGCTTTGTTCTTTCTCAGGATTGCTTTGGATATTCAGGGTCTATTGTGGTTCAATTTGAATTTTAGATCTATTTGTTCTAGTTTGTTGATGAATGCTGTTGGTATTTTGATAGTGATTGCATTGAATCTGTAAATTGCTTTGGGCAGGATGGCCATTTTGACAATATTAATTCTTCCTTTAATTATCCATGAGCCCAGAATGTATTTCCATATATTGGTGTCTTCCTTATTTTCTCTCTTGAGTGTCTTGTAGTTTTCAGAGTATAGGTCTTTCACCTCCTTGGTTAGGTTTATTCCTAGGTATTTTATTCTTTTCATTGCAGTTGTAAATGGAGTTGTTTTCCTGATTTTTCTTTATGCTTGTTCATCATTAGTATATAGGAATGCAACAGATTTCTCTGTATTAATTTTGTATCCTGCAACTTTGCTGAATTCAGTTAAAAATTCTAGTAGTTTTTAGGTTTTCTATGTAATATCATGTCATTTGAAAATAGGGAGAGTTTAACTTTTTGCTTACCAATTTGGGTGCCTTTTGTTTCTCTGTGTTGTCTGATTTCTTTGTATTATCTGACTGCCATTGCTAGGACCTCCAATACTATGTTAAATGAAAGTGGTGAGAGTGGGTATCCTTCTCTTATTTCTGATCTTAGAGAAAAGGCTTTCAGCTTTTGCTGTTAAGTATGATGTTGGCTGTGAGTTTGTCATATATGGCCTTTATTATGTTGAGGTACTTGCCCTCTGTGCCCATTTTGTTGAGAGTTTTTGTCATGAATGGATGTTGAATTTTGTCAAATGCTTTTTCAGCATCTATGGAGCTGATCATGTGGTTTTTGTCCTTTTTGTTGATGTGGTGTATGATATTCATGGATTTACAAATGTTGTACCATCCTTGCATCCCTGTAATAAATCCCACTTGGTCAAAAAGATGAATGATCTTTTTGATGTATTTTTGAATTCAGTTTGCTAATATTTTTGATTATTTTTGCATCTATGTTCATCAGGGATATTGGTCTGTAATTTTCTTTTTCTGTGGTGTCTTTGTTTTGTATTAGAGTGATGCTGGCCTCATAGAATGAGTTTGGGAGTATTCCCTCCTCTTTTACTTTTTGGAATGCTTTAAGAGGGATGGCTTCTAGCTCTTTAAATGTTTGGTAGAATTTGGCTGTGAAGCTGTCTGGATCTGGAGTTTTGCTTTGAGGGAGTTTTTTTTGATTACTGGTTTGACTTAGTCTGTTCAGATTTTCTGTTTATTCCTGGGTTAGTCTTGGAACATTGTATTTTTCTAGGGAGTCATCCATTTCTTCTAGGTTGTCCAATTTATTGGCATATAATTTTTCATAGTATTCTCTAATAATTCTTTGTATTTTTTGTGGTATCCATTATAATTATTCCTTTTTTGATTCTGATTATGTTTATGTGTGTGTGCTCCCTTTTTTTATTGTTAAGTCAGGCTAGGGTTTATGATTTTGTTTATTAAAGAACCAGCTCCTGGTTTCATTGATTTTATTTCTATTGTTTTATTCTTCTGTATTTTTATTCTCTATTCTTCTCTGATCTTTATTATGTCCCTCCTTCTACTGACACTGGATTTCACTTGGTCTTCTCTTTTTAGTTTCTTTAATTGTGATTTTAGACTATTTGGGATTGTTCTTGTTTCTTGGGGTAAGCCTGTATTGCTGTACACTTTCCTCTTAGAACTGCCTTTGCTGTTTCCCACAGATTTTGGGGTATTGTGTTTTTGTTTTCATTTGTCTCTATGTGTTGCTTAATTTCTGTTTTAATTTGGTCATTGATCCATTGATTATTAAAAGCATGTTGTTTAACCTCCACATGTTTGCAAGTCTTTTAATTTTCTCAGTGTAATTTATTTCTAGTTTCATACCATTGTGGTCTGAGAAGCTGCTTGATATAATTTCAATCTTTTTGAATTTATTAAGGCTCTTGTTGTTACCTAATATGTGATCTATTCTGGAGAATGTTCCATGTACACTTGAGAAGAATGTGTTTCCTGATGCTTTTGGGTGGGGTGGTTCATAGATAACCATTTGTTCTGATGTATTGTTAGTGCCTCTGTTCCCTTATTTATTTTCTGTCTGGTCAATCTGTCTGTTGATCGAGTGTTGTGTTAAAGTCTCCTAAAATGACTGCATTGCAGTCTGTTTCCTCCTTTAAGTCTGTTAGTATTTATTTTACATATTCAGGTACTCCTTTGTTGGGTGCATTGATATTAATAATGGTTATATTCTTTTGATGGACTGATCCCTTTATTATGTAATGTCCTTGTCTCATTACTTTCTTTGTTTTGAAATCAATTTTGTATGGTATAAGTACTGCTACTCATGCTTTTGTCTCCCTATTGTTTGCATGGAATATCTTTTTCCTTCCTTTGACTTTTAGTCTTACTATATCTTTGGGTCTGAAGGAAGTCTCCTGTAGGCTGAATGTAGATGGATTTTGTTTCCTTATCCATTCTACCACTCTGTGTCTTTTGATTGGTGCATTCGGTCCATTTACATTTAAGGTGATTATTGATAGATAAATAGTATTGCCATTTTATTAATTGTTTTCTGCTATTGTTTATATCTCCTCTCTTCCTTTTTCCCTCTCTTATATTCTTTTCTTGTTATTAATGGTTTTCTTGAGTGTTGTAATTGGATTTCTCTTTCTTTTTAAAATTTATTATTTTTTTGTGTATTTATTGTGGGCTTTAGTTTGGTGGTTATCAAAGGTTCAGGGATGGCTTCTTTACTATATAATAGTCTATCTTAAATCGTTGATTACTCTATTTCAAGCACAATCTAATGGTTCTTTTTTTCCTTCTTCTTCCTCCTCTACATTTTTCATATTAGATGTTATAATCTGCCTCTTTTATGTGTTTTTGGAGGGAGGTTTCCATTTTCTTACATCCTTCAAGCCTATTATATAGTTCTGGAAGCTGGAAATCCTGGATCCCAGACCAAGGTATCTGCAGCCTTGGTCTCTCCTTGGCTTGAAAACAGCTGCTTTCTTACTATGTCCTCATATGGTGTTTTCTGTTGAAGCATGCTAATTTTTTTTCAAAAGGAAATTTGCTTAGAAAGAACATAAAGAAAAGTAATAAAATAAAAGAAGCGAAAGAATCAAGTTTACAAGATGCAGGCTTTTGATCCTTTGATCCTATTAGGATATATACCTTGTTCTGTTCATATCCTGTTTCCTACAGGTTGAGTTCCTTCTCCTCAGTCCCTGTCTTTCCCCACTGCAACAAATAATTGAAAGGCAGAGGCACAATAGTGAAGCAGAGTGAAAGTTTTATTTGAATACACTCCCAAGGGAGAAGAGGGCCAGAGTCAAGGTAGACAAAGGCCTTGATAGGTTAGGTGGGAGGCCTATATACTGCATTCTGGCTAGGAGGCACCTCTGATTGACAAGGTGGAATTATTAGAAGGTCCACTGTGTAAAGCCATCTGTCTCAGTGCTCATATACTTTCTTATGATGAGGTGTGTTTTGGGAAGTTCTTAGTTTTGTTCCATTGTGCCACATTGGGATCAGGTTGGGTCCTGTTTAGCCCAGTCCTAATAGGCAAAGAAGTTATCTCCCTGTAAAGTCATTGTTGTCTTCATGTGGGACCCCGTACCTGGGCAGTTTGGGTTGCTTTCCCTTCCCCTGGCTGCTCACGTCTATCTTTCTATCTAATACTAGGATGATTCCCACTCTTAAAGGTCAGTACAAATTTTAATTATGTTTTCTGGTTCTATTCTCTTCTAGTTTCTGACCTCTGCATGGCAGGTACCATCTGTTGCTACAGAAGAATGGTTCTAGATATAGAATCTCTTCCCTGGGTCCAGATAAATAGTTTCATATTTCTCATTACTTGGGTGTAGAAATATATGTCCAAATTAGGTTTGATTTTTTGATCAGGGAGACACTTCACTAGAGCCTGATGATAAAATATTATATGTCATACTATACATGGCCTCACCCTTCAAATGAGACTCTACATATCATCTGAACCCCCTGTGTTGGGAAGGTTGCTGACATTATAATAATTCATCAAAACCATAGTATATAGACAAAAACACAGTACTCAAGAAGTAGTACCACCATTTTCTCATGTTTTCAATATAAAATGTATAATTACTTGCTAATATAACTTTTGGGTTATTTATCTGACATACGGCAGTTCCTTTTGGAATGTTTTGTAAAATCAGTAGAATTGGTAATTGTGAAATATAAAAAATCTGAAAAAAATCCTGATTAATTTTTATCACAGTTAAAAAAATCATAGTAGATTGATTTCCTATCTTCTGTTGAGGTTCAATATAAATTCAAATTGCAGTTTGAAATGTAAGATAACAGACCTGTAGTAATGACTTCAAAAGAATCAAAATTTGAGGAGGTCTTCTCTTTTCACATGACTTTACTTTCTATGTAACTTGCTAATATTTTTAAATTCTTTCATAGAGCCACAGTTTTTAAACATAGGAATTGCAGTCTTATTAAAACAGTAATCATGTAGTGAATTGGCTACCTAGGAATATAATTTGACTCATTTTTAAAAGGAAGACCTTTGTGTATTCTTAAAAGCTGAATGAAGATGAATAAGATGCATTCTAGGCTCAGTTAATAGTGATTGTGAACAACTGACATGTGCACACAATGTGAAAGGGTCTGTTGGCAAATCAGTAACTTAACAAAAAATTTGATCAATCAAAGCCAACCATTATTATTACAAATCAAGTTTTAAATGATTGCACTATGACAGTTTATTTAAACTAATATGATGAAATTTGGTCTGAATTAACTAGCTATTAGCCAGTTGATAATTTCCTGATTTTAGAGAATCCAGAACTGTGGCATGGAGGTCCATGGAAGATTCCTCCTCATGTCTTCTCTGCAGTAAATGTTGTTGACAGCTAATCTGTGTGCAAAACCAAGCTGTTGCCAATAAGCCTACATAAACATCTGTGGAAATCACCAAAATGAAATTCATGAAATTAAGCAAGCCTGGATGAAGGGTTTGCTCTTCCTGTACAGTATGAGTACCAGCATTTTCAGAGGTACAAATTCTCCAGAGGCCCGTCTCATACACTGTTTATTCTTGCTGTGCAGCTTTGGAGTTTCCTTTGTATCTGATCCCTGTTTTAAAACTGAGTTTGGCATTCTCTGAGTGTGTTCTAAGGGCAGTACATTTTAGTTTGAGTTCAGAGTTAACACTGACAGCTGTAATTGTCATCCTCTTATTCTCTTTGATAGAGCTGTTTTCAGTCAGGAGCCTCAAGTTTCTCAGTTTGTGTTTAAAAACTATTTTCATATTAATGTGTAATATTTACAAAATAGGTATTAATTATAAAGTGCTTCTTTTAATTCTTTCTATTTTTTTTCTTTCCAATTTAGTATAATATAAAAGGAGGCCGTAGTCTACAAAACCGGGAGAAACGTTTTCAGAAGCATCTTTCAGATAGTCCAGGACCAGCAAGCTACAATCAGTCTTACGCTGGAATGTTAGATACCATAAACAGAAAAGTGCTAGAGGCTAAAGAGCATCTTCAGTCAGTACGTTGCTATCTTAAATTATGCTTCTACTGATGTTACTGAAAGTAAAATAGAAAAGGGTTAATGTTTTATGTGATATGTATATTTAAAAAGTGTTTTTTTAAAGTTTGTTTTTGCCTGGCAGATACTATGATAGGCTCACACAGGTAGCCATTTTAAAATGCTGATTGTTGATGTTGACTGTAAGAATGAATACCTGTTTTTAAAATCAGTAGTACTTGCTTAATTAAGGAAGATAAATAACTGAGCCAAGTGTGAAAGACTCCTTGCCTCTTAAGGTGGCTTTAATAGTAATGGTGTATATTACCTCACTTAGTGATGAGGTGAGACTTGAATTCACTCCTTTAAATACTTTTATAAAACAAGTATTTATGGCTTATGTTATGAAAGTCATTAAGTCAATATTTAATAGTTGCCTTTTAGTAAATTTTAGTGTTGGTACTTTATTCCTTCTCTTGCCTTTTAGTAATATAAAATGTTTTTTTACAGAAAGTTTCAAGGGTACCTACTGTTTCCAGAAGTATTGATATTCCTTCAATTCCTTGTGGACGGTCATATGGTTACCATATTAATGAGGATGACAGTATTGTAAAACATTTTCCACCTGCTAGTGACAACACACTAGGCCCAGCATATTATAAACCTCAATTTGTAAGTATAATGCATTTTCTATTGAAAGTTGGAAGATTGTTTACGATTATGCATATCTTAGTTAACGTAATATTAACTGCAGTAACAAATAGATCCCCAAATTTCAGTGGTTTAATACAATAAAAATTCTTTTTCCCCTCATCCATATGGGCATTCCCTGTTGAGAAGAGACTGTCCTCCATGAAGAGATTCAAAGACAGAGGTTATTTCATTCATATTACTATTATCTCCAAGGGCTTTGGTGTCATCTGTATCCAGCTGGCAGAAGGGGAGGGGGATAGAGGACTGCTAGTTGGAGGTTTTTGTAGGCCAGACCTGGGAATTAAAGCTCAGTCACATGGACACACTTAACTGCCAAGGAGGCTGGGAAATGCAGTCTAAATGTGTTTAAGAAGAAGAGGAAACAGGTAGAACTTACTAAAATCTCTGCTACAATGTCTTATCACATGCAATGCATGGATCCTCTTTCCCTCAGTTTGAAAGGAAAAAGAGCATTTTATTTATAAAAGTTTATCAATTATTTACATAATTTGATAATGTAAGCATTATATATTTAACACAGATTTAATTCAATTTTGAGTTTGTGTTTATTTTCTCATGATTAGAGTAAATTTTATATTTTGGCAGGAATACTATAGAAGTGATGTATCTTTCTTAATGCATTACATAAAAAGGCGTAGGATATCTATTTATCCTGTGATTGGTGATATTAATTAACTTGTAGTGTTTTACAGTTTTATCTACTATAAAGTTTTTATTTTTAAAATGTATAAATATTTTGTGAGAGTTACTTTAAGAATAAGTAGATATCTTTAAAATATATAGAATAAGAATATGTTCTTACATTAAGAATAAGTAGATACCCTCTTCTTTATCAAACTCTTGTAGATATCCTATTCTTAATCAAACTCTTATCTTCTAGTTTAGTACCCATTGATGATACCTGATTCAGTTTTTCTGTGATGTTTATCAAATAGTGGTTTTCTTCACTTCATCTTTTCCTTAACATTTATTTGTTGGCACTTTACTATAAAGAAAAGCTTTATATTCTTTCTCACTTATGTATTTATGTCAGTATGGATTCATGAATTACCATTTTACTCAAAGGGTTATAATTTATTACTTTAATATATTTTGAGTTTTAAATTACCTCATATTTGGTGTTTGGGAGCCCTTTCAAGCTGCTGCTTGTGTCTTTTTGATATACCGCATCATACTTTGAGCATTTCCTTACCTTCTGTCCAGTAAGATGTTCCAGGTTCACCTCATTTTTTTCCCCAGCCCCAGCCTTGGCATTAACTATTTCTTCTAGGAACCCTATTTCCCATCTCAGTTGACAGAGTTAGAAAACTATATGTATTTCTTTCTATCTGTCTATTAAAAACTTTTGAGTTTATACTGACACCTCCAATTTGAATCCAACATTGAAAGGTTATTCTAGTCTTTCTTTTCCATATTTGGACTCCCTTTTCCCACAATGAGAAATGTGGCTCCTATTATCTTCTATCATTGTTTATTTGCATAACCCCATGAAACACTGAAAGTAATTTCAGAATTGCTCATCTTCATTGCAAAAAACAGACTTAAGAGGGTACAAAGCTCTTACCTCTAGGTAACCTTGAGGCTCTACACAGTGGGAAGTGGCTAAGGCAGACTCAAAAACTGCCTGTTGGAGCATTAAAGGTGTGTCCCAACACATGCATAGAGCACCTCTGCAAAGGTGGGAGACTTATGGGTTCAAGCATATAAGGAAACCTCTGTCCAAACCATTAGTTGACCGCCCAGCTAACCAGGCTCAGACTTAAGTGGACACACATGCCAAACAATCAAAATTTAGGGGAATTAGTCCAGGAAAATCACTAAACAAACAACAACAAATCCTTGGGGGTGGAGGGAGATTCTGATTTTCTCAGTGGCCACTTTATGTTATCTAAAATGTCCAGTTTTTGACAAAATATGAGACATGCAAAGAAAAAAAATTGGTTCATACATAGGAAAAGAAGCAATCAAGAGAAACTGTTCTTGAGGAGGTCAGGATGTTGGATATTTTAGACAAAGTCTTTAAATCAGCTATTTTAAATATATTCAAAGAAGTAAAGAAAGCTATGTCTGAAGAACTAAAGGAAAATATAAGAACAATATCTTGCCAAATAGACAATATCAATAAGGAGATAGAAATTATAGAAAAAAAACAAGTAGGAATTCTGGAATTGAAAAATATAGTCATGGAAATGAAAAATGCACTGGAGGACCCAATAATAGATTTGAATTGGAATAAAAGAGAATTACCAAACCTGAAGATAAGTCAATGGATACTACACAGTCTGATGAACAGAAAGAAAAAAGAATGAAGAAAAATAAACATAGCTTCGGTGACTTGTGGAATACCAGATATATTATTGCACAATGGGACTTCTAGGAGGAGAGAAGAAACAGGAAGGAGCAGAGAGAATATTTGAGAAAATAATGGCTGAAAGCACACCAAATTTGATGACAAACATTAATTTACATATTATAGGAAGCTCAATGAATTCCAAGCAAGAGATCCAAGAGGTGGAAACGTTGACACATCACAGACTGTTACCAGCCAAAGGCAAAGAGAAATCCTAAAGCACAGAGAAGTGACAAGGAATCCCCAGTAAGTTTAACATTTGACTTAACTGAAACCATGGAGGCCAGAAGGCAATGGGATGATACATTCAACATGCTGAGAAAAAAGACTGCCAATCAAGAATTCTATAATAAGGAAAACTACAATAATGAAGGCAAAATTAAGACATTCTCAAATAAACTGATAGAATTTATTTCTAGTCACCCTTCAAAAGAAATATTGCCTGAAGGGATCCTTCAGGCTGAAACGAAGGGTCATTAGATAATAACTCAAATCTACACAAATTAAACAACAATGGTAAAGGTAAATATATGTCAGTATTATTTTTGGTTTGTAACTCTCCTTTTTGATTTCTGTTGATTATGAACAAACCAGAAATGATGCTTTTTTTTTTGTATTCAAATACAGATAGTATAAAACTTTTAAAGAACCAGGTTACCTCTGGTACAATGGAGAGTTAAGGATATTGTAAGTTATAGATATGTTTCCTGTTCTCACCCTGAGAATCCCCATTTCTTTCTGGCTATGGGGTCTTTTGTCCCAAGTATTTTGCCCTCCCTTTCTATGCTGTATATGGCTTTCTGGGCCTTGATTTTCCCATCATCCTGTTAGTAATATCAAAATAATTAATCTTCATCTACAGACAGTGCCAGTATTTTAGATATTATTTGAGTAAGATATGCTTAGAACAATGGAGATAAATTCTGTTAAAAACTACAGTGAAATTAGTGGAAGTCCTATGGTCTGATGTTTGTATATTCAGTCCAATGAAAGGAGAGGTTTTAAGAGGTAGCGTAATGGAGTCAAACTGCCTGGGATTGTTTCTTGGCTGTACCACTTACTAGTTATTTGTCCTTGGCCAAGTTACTTAAACACTTGGTGCAAAATTTCCTTATCCACAATATCCTGGTAAAAAACTTTGGTCTTATATATTGGAACTAGTATTTCTTTTTCACAATAGTCATAGATCTTTGGCCTTAGCTAAACAAATTCTTTGATTACTCTTAAATCTCATATTCTTTGTTTAAAATTATTTATTTTATATATACTGTTTATTTGCTTTGGAGTAATGTATCATCCATTAGAAAGCCAGAATAATGACTCCAAGCTTCCCTAGATGTACAAAACTTTTTTCACATATGAATAAACATTACTTCAACATACAAACTTTTATTTATTTCTGGCTAAATTATTATTTATAGAAGACAAAAATAGGAAAATTTATTCTACAATTACAATAGGTCCGATTTATCTGATGACATATTTTAATAATTACTGAGTCAGTCCAACTTTTATGTATTAGGATAAAAATCTATTTCTAATTTAAGAAACCATGTTATGTAAAAACAGATTTACGTATAAATTAAATACAGTTGCTAATATTGAAGAAGATTCAGAAAAATTTAATTTTAATTGAAATGTGATATTTTCTGAAATCTCCATCTTGAATTTGAGAGAACTAGAGATAGGAGAGCAAAGCTCAGTAGCTGAAGGCTTTATTTTCTTGTTTTTCCTGAAGAAAAAAAAAAACCAGGTTCCTCACAGACTACTGTGAAATTGATACTGTGGTAGTTTTAATTCAGATTTTATCCAAATTTATGATAGTTATGTTTCTCTTTAGCTACTTTTTGAGATAATACTATATGAACGCTCAGTTTCTAAATGTGAGTATTAATAGAAAATTAAGAAAATAATCTAATAGATGTATAATTATTATGGTTCTTCCTTGAACTGGTGAATTATATCTGCTGAAGTTAACTTACATAGCTTAAAAATAAAAGCAACTCTGAAATTTAGGTTAAGATTTCAGCCGACAAATGATAAATTTAAGCTGTATTTAATTTGTAAAGAGAAATTCTATATAAAATTATTTTGTATGGCATTTGAATTATAAAATTTTACATCTCTTTTTTAAAAAGGGAGTCCAGGTAATCATTAGAAATATTGAAATACTTTTCAGTGGTGGGTTTCATAAAGTTTGTGGTTGGAGTTTGTGACACTGATGGATTTGCTAATGATAACATACTGGGAGCCGCCACGCTGGAAAACAGTCCATTAGTGTTTGAACTGACACATTTTGGGACTTTAATTCTTCACCAATTCTGTCTCCATAGTTACAGAAAAGACATGGGGGCAAAGTTGCATAGCTCCTTCTTCATTTCGTTGTCAGTAGGAGTGGCAGTTAATAATTCTTCTTCAAGTTACATTACAGCATTACTTAACATAATACAGCTGCATGCTGAGTTTGCTTCAGTTAAGTCATATTTTATTTGCTAATGATTTTCAATGTTGACAATGACCTTGAAGTTGGTATTGTCAAACTATTTGACATAAAGAGAGTGTGATTTAGAGTTAAGAGTGCATCAATTTATTCTTCATTTCCTGTCTGCAGTTTTAAAAGCCTGAAATTTCAGATTGAACATTTACCTGAGTACTGCAGAGGTTAGTGAGTTAAGTAGTGTCAATTCATATGGTTTAAATGAAATGTATTTTAGTGTATACACAGGAAAAGGATTTTGCTGATGTCTTGAATGCTATGTAAGTATGTGTATGTGTAATCTTTCCTTCTAGTGGATTACCTTAAGAATTGTCAAACAATTGAAACACAAAATCACAACAATGTAAATTAACCTAAAGAAAGCTTGGACATAATTCTGCTCAAGATCCTTAAATGTTGCATTGAAAGAATTAATAAAACCTTAACATATATTTTTTAGGCTATAAAAATGTGGTGTAAGAGATGATATATTACAATGCTCTGTTTTAAACACTGATTTTTTATTATTACAAATCTGTAGGCTATAGTAGTAAATCAATGTATTAGATATGCTCCTGCCTGAAATATATAAAATATCTAACATATTTAACGTGGCTATATTATATTAGAATAGAGTTCTATATTGTGTACTTCACTGTTTATTATGCCTAAAATCTGCACAATTAATGAAACTCAACTTCATTTTTAAGTAAACAAAGTATAACACAAACAAGAAATTTTGCTCTTTCTCCCATCAAAACTATATGTACCCTCAAACCATGTCTATATTATGTAATTCCATTTGAAAGCTGGTCTAGAACACTTACTTTAGCAAAAGATAGTGTTGGGTGGCTTGGCATTCTTTCTTTTCTTAAAGCTCTGTAGGGTGCAGCTGACATTGGCGTTGCCACTGACTCAACAAACAGGCTGCTTCTCCACTCCTCTAGTGGATGCCATGGTTCTTCCAGTTCTCTACTGTCTTTGGCTGTTCTGCTGAATGTGTCAGGCTTTACCATTTTTTATAGCATTTGTCTCTGTACCCCAGCCCCAAAGCCTTTGATGGTCTGACTGCCTTATTTCCCTTTGTTGTACTCAGGAGTGCCAAAGCAGTGCATACTTACATATGGTAGAGATTGGGGGATAGCTCTTTCTCAAGTTTTATTCACAGCTCTGTTCCTTCTAGGCCTGGGCTTGGGAATCATGTTTGGATGGACAATGACTTTTAAAACTTACCACTGACAGACTGGACAATCTATGTATAATAATAATAATAACTTTATTTGATGTAGTGCCCTATAATGTTATAGCTTCATAGTGTGTTAAAGCTGAACATCCATAGTGAAGAGGAGAAATACCACTGTTATAATCCATTAGAAAGGATCTGCATATCAATAATATAAGCATATTGAGACTATTTAGTGATGGAAATATGCTTAATGGAACAAGGATTAGTTCTTTTTATTTATGTAACAAGTTTTTCAGTCTTCATTGGATTGTGGATATAAAAGATAGTCACAACTGTGTTAATAAGTCAAATACATGTCTGTTGTTTCCTCCTACTGGTGTAGAGGACCTCTGGCCTTCTGAAAAGTTTCTGGAAGTCCTCAGGGCCTGTCTCAGCCATGCTCCTGAAGAAGTCTGTTTCCCCTGAGACAGCTGCTGCTCCACCAGGCCCTTCTGTCTCTTACCAGATGGTGCTCTCTGCTGGGCATTTTTACCAGTGTACTCGATCACCGCTAAAGCTCTGTGATGAGCTGGGCTGAAGTTGGGGGGATAATGCTTTTCTCATCTTTTGTTATACTCTGTTAGAGGGATCTAAAAGTGGGGCTGATTTTAACTGTTTTAATGAAACAGGTCTTTTAGATCTTTATCATAGCCCTTTTGCATAAATCCAGTGGGGCTTCTCAGGAGGCACGTTCAGTCAACAGAAATTACTCAATATTTAGCTTTCCACTCTTTTGACATTAAGATTTTCTTACTGAGTGAGTGTCAGCCTGATTAGCTCCTTCCTGTAGGATCAGTTGTCACATTCACCTTCTGGTTTGCTCTCTTAATTCATTACATTCCAAAATATGTCTGAATCTTACTTGGACATAGCTGGTAACTTCCTGTTTCTGTCCCTTCAGCTCCAACATTCTTTACCACTCCAAGCAAGGAACAAATGTGGGGATTTACTAAAATCAAAGTACAATTTAATTTCTGTATGAGATTGCATCTATGAAAAGAGAATCAACAAAGGTCCCATTTCACTTTGTAAACATCAAAGTTTTGTCAGAGTTTGCTCTATTTAATTCTTTAAGTTCAGGTGGGTGTTTAAGGGAAAGTTTAGTTTTATTTGGCTTGTATTTTATAATATCTGAGGGCTAGCTGTTAGTGGGAAGTTTTAAGAAGTAAGTCATTTTCACATGGTAGTGAATTTTAGTGCTGTGCCAGCTTTCTTTTTGGGCTTTCTGTGGCATCCCAAAGCTTTTTGGAGTGGTGGTTCTAACTAGAAAGTCTGTCCTCATTAGGGACCAGGGACAGTGCTAATTTATTTCCGATCATATATGCCAAGAATAGAATGGGTGTTAGCATTCTCTTCCATCACTTCATGTAATGACCCTGGTGCAAATCACCAAGGGTATTAGTACTTTTGAGAATTGCTTCCTGCTCACTACCTAAGAGTCCATTCTTAATCTCCAATTTCTGTCTTTCTGGGGACATTAATAGGATTCAGCTGAGGTTCTCTTCACATGCAATGATGCCTTGCTCTCATTCTAGTCTGTGCTGTGCTCTGTTTTCCAGTATTTTCTTGAATTTTTGGAATGTGAATGATACCTTCCCTTAGTTTTTGAGCATGGTAATTTGTGTCTATTTTATACATTTCTTTTGAAATTTTGGTAGGAGTGGGCAGATGTGGGTTTGAGTCACCATTTTAAAGTGGAATAATGCTTTTTCTCACTAATATTGTATTTATTTTATTAACATTGTTTATAATGGTAACATTATTTGAGGGAGGTTGGTCTAACTGTTGTAGAATAGTAAGTCACATTGAACAACTGACACTGTGATCAAATCCTACAGTCCTGACACTGAACTAAAATTTATGTTATGGGGATTTTATTCAGTATATATAAAAATTGTTTTAGTAAACTCATATTTTCTTAAAAGTATATTTTTACAAATATGAATGTGGGGGAAACCGAAGTTCCTATGGCCGGGATCCTCACCTGACTCTAACCTACTTGATGATGTAATTGGCCTACTGCTAGGCTACTGCTTCCACACCTGTAGGTGATAAGCTGCTATTGACTGAGTCACTATATAAAGAGCTCTGCCCAGTACTCTGGATGGAGGCAGAGACAGAGGTGGGTTACGGACCTGCAGACTGTTGGATGCAGACATGTTTCTAGTGTTTGACCTGTTGTCTTGCCAATGGGTTTCAGCCCTGGGCAAGTTCGCTATGGATTCAGTGTGACCAAAGAAAATGACAGCAAAACATTCTTGGGGTGAAAGGGTTATACCCAACTTTATTTCCTTGTGGCAGGTCAGTCACTAAAATCCCATTCACTCGGAGCGAGACTGTATGCAGCAAGCCAGTCTCTGCCTCTGGGCCCCTCTGCACAGCCATGCCACAGAGCTGTCCTCCGGACCTCTCTGCACAGTCATCCCACACAGCCATTCTCTGGGCCTCTGTCTTCGGCACTGCCACCACTCCAGCCTCTGCTCTGCTCTGCTCTCCTGCAGCCTTGCAGCCCTGCCACCGTGTCATGCCCAGAGCACTAGGTGGAACTCTTTTTATAGAGTCAACAGCCATGTATTGCCCACAGGTGTGCAGTGAGCTATCAACCAGGGCCAGGTGAGAATCCTGGGCCACAGGAACTCTCATTTTATCCACAGATACTCAGAGGCAGAGACTGGCTTGCTGCATGCAGACTTACTCTGTGAACGGAATTTTAGTGAAAAAAAGTTGGGTATAAGCCTTTCATCCTAAGAACATTCTACGGTCATTTCTTTGGTCACATTGAATCCATAGTGAACTTGACTAGGGCTGAAACCTATTGGCAAGACAATTGGTGACAGTCAGCAGGGTTCATTCTTGACCAAGGAAAAGAAAAGGCTGCTGTCTTGCCAATGGGTTTCAGCCCTGGGCAAGTTCACTACAGATTCAGCGTGACCAAAGAAATGACAGTAGAATGTTTCTTTGGGGTGAAACGGTTTATTACCCAGCTTATCATCCCGGCGGTAGGTAGAGCACTAGAATCTCTGCCTCTGCCCAGAGCACTGGGCCGAGCTCTCTATATAGTGCAATAATAGCTTATTGCCTAAAGGTGTGGAAGCAGTAGCCTAACAACAGTTACATCATCAGGTGGTTTAGTGAGGATCCTGTCCATAGGAACCACATCTTTCCCACAGTTGCCCTCATGGGAGGAGTGTTTCAGCAGGCTGTACCTATGGACGGGAGTGTCCCTCTGTGGACATGTACTGTGAAGGGGTGGAGGACTGGGGTCCACTCCAAGAGAAAGAAAATTTGTTGCTGACTAAAATCGTGTCACTAGGAAGGGCTGTGGAAATAGTAAAGGATGTCATGGTAGCCCGAGAGGAAGCAGCATGAGAAGGAGCAGTGGCCCTAGAAGGAGTGGCCTGAGAGGAAGGAGCATGAAAGCTCAGGCTGCCAGGTGCTGTGGGGCAGGTGAAGGGTGTAGTGGAGCCGTCAGCTCCAGAAATGGAGGAGTGGAGGTTTGATGAACAGATGGCGGTGGAGGTCCTGCCAGTGCCGGAGGCATCAGCCCCTCCTTGGTTGAGACCCCACCTGGTTGAAAACTGGTGGAAAGCCAGAAGGACTCGGCTACCACGGGTTCTTCCAGGAGAGGTGCAGCCCCGTCCTCAGGTTGTGGAGCACTCCATGCTCTGCTTCTATGCTCAGGCTCAAGCACAAAAGGAAATACAGTCTGCTTTTTGAAGAAAGAATTTAAAAGGCCCTGTGAAGGTCACAAGGACCCAGGTGTGGGTTGATTTGAAAAGGCAGGAACAGACAGAAAGAAATCAGATGACTGGAGCTGTGGCAGTTGAGACCAGAGCACTGATTCAGGCCACTGAGGACGAAGCAGGAGGCAGAGATAAAGCAACAAGATCGGCCTGTGTGTGACTTTATGCTGTAGAGGCTGGAGAATGTGGGTATTGTAAGGCCCACCTATAGTCCTTTTGGTTAACTCATTTGAGTAGAACTGGTTTGAATACAGCCAGGATGACCACTTGGTGGCAATAGATCTCCTCAGGTTTGAGGGTAATTTGTTGTACTTTTTGTTATTTGTATATTGTTGTAGCCTCTGTTGTTATTTTGGAATTTGATTACAATACTCTAGCTTTCTTGCACAGGGACCATTACAGAGGATTGAGGGCACATAGATTGAGAGAAGAGAATCCTGGAGGGGTGGAGTGTGGATAAAATGAAAGTTCCTGTGGCCAGGATTCTTGCCTGGCCCTGGTTGTCTAGCTCACTACACACGTGTGGGCAATACATTGCTACTGACTCTATATAAAGAGCTCCACCCAGTGCTCTGGGTGACACGGTGGCACAGCTACAAGGCTGCAGGAGAGCAGAGTAGAGGCTGGAGTGGTGGCAGTGCCAAGGACAGAGGCCCAGAGGACAGCTGTGTGGGGCAGAGAGGCCCAGAGGCAGAGACCGGCTTGCTGCATGCAGACTTGCTCTGAGTGAAAGGGATTTTAGTGATTGACCTGCCACCATGGAAATAAAGTTGGGTATAACCCTTTCACCCCGAGAATGTTCTACTGTTATTTCTTTGGTCATGTTGAAACCATAATGAGCTTGCCTGGGGCTGAAACTCATTGGCAAGACAAGAGTTTACTACTGGAATCTGCTTGATTAAGGCTGCCTTTGCTTTAGATTTAGACTTAAAGATAAACACTGTTTCATGACTTATTTAAACTCTGTCTCATCTTCACTTTTTTTTCTTTAGGATTGTTCCAATACAACTTTGAAATATAAGGGAATACATTTTGGAAACTCTTTGCGAAGACTAGAGTTACCTATAAAGTCAGGACCTGGTCCTGGACAGTATGATATAGTCCAGTAAGTAAAAAGAAAAGTATGTCTTTAATGTAGTTCTTGACTATAAAGTATTCTAATAATTTAGACTAGGCTATACTGTTATGAAAGGAAAAAATCAGTATGAAAAACTCTAAGAAGTATTAGATTTTAGAGCAACTTATATGAAAACTATTGCTTTTTTGTAAACAAGATCCTATGTAACCTGATTTATACATATTACCTCATTTAATCTTCACAAGTCTCTGTGTAGTTACTATTGTTATACATATTGTACCAGTGAATCATGCAAGGGTCTAAGAGAATAAATAACATTCAAGATCTGGTGGCTTTAACTCAGGCCTGTTGATGATACAGCCCATCTACCTAAGTACAAACTATATTGTCTTTAATTATGATATAGGCAGATGATCACAGGAAATATAAAAGAAGGTGATTCAGGATTTTTCATCTTGTCCCTGGACCTCGTGTTCATTCTTCTGACTACATGATAGATTTAGAAGACTTTCTCAGTGTGTGGGTCAGAGCCGTAGCAATAGGTTGGAAGTAATATTTATGAAGTTTAACTTGGAAATACATTTCTTGCAAAGTAACTCTTTCTGTCTTTATTTTCTCCTACTCCTGCAAGAAGGACTTAGATATCATCCATGGAAGATAAAATTGAGTAACAAATACCATGTTGTCCTTAAGATCTACTACCCCTTTTCATCAAATTTAACAGGGTCCAGCTTACCTACCTGATTCTTTCTCTCAAAGAAAAAGTTTCCTCCTAAAAAGTCCCACAATGATTCCACACTCAATTAGTTTGCTAGACATCTTCAGACAAATCTGTATACCAGGGGTGGGTGTGGCTAAGACTCTGGCTTGGACTCCCTTGCTACTGTTCATTGAACATACCTGTTAGAATTCTTTCTTTGTGCTGATACTAAATTTGATAACTGAGAATACTAAGGATAAAACATGTCCTTTGTTTTTGGGAATTTATGCTCTTGTTCTTTTTGCTTTTCATTGTCCTAATATGGGAGAGACACCTTATATTTTTATTCTTTAGTAGTTACACTAGAAGATTAACATATATATTTAACTCAGTGGGGTCTAAATTTAATATCTTTTCATTCTTCTAAATAAAACAGTCTATCAAGTGCTCCAACTCTGTTCATCCCTTGACATACTTTTGTTATTTGGTATTCTAATCATCTTACCTTTTCTTCTTCCAGTCTGGGGCAGTTTGCTTATCTGTCTGTCTATCTATCTATCTATCTATCTATCTATCTATCTATCTATCTATCTATCTATCTATCTATCTATCTATCTATCTATCATCTATCTATCTGTCATCCATCTGCCTTCCTGTCAGTTTTATTGAGGTTTAATTAACATAAAACAAAATTAACTTTTTTAAGGTATATAGTTCTGTGACGACTGTTTTCCATCCATTCCACTACACTTCTGATTAAATACCTCAGGCTTAACCAGGCCTCTGTCTAATCATCTTGCTCTGATTTTGCTTGGTATTATTTTCCTAATAGTTCTTTTTACTTCCCCAACCCTGGCTTGCTCCTATTCTTCTCCTATTCTTTTTTTCATCAATTTTTCCTCCTATTTTTTAAATGTTACTTTCTCTTCAATATTTATCATTTCCCCTGTTTCTTCTATTTGTACTTTTGCTTGTAGGAATGAATCCAGATAGATTCTGTTCCAGACTGTTTCAGTTATGCCACTGTTTCCACAGTTTGTCTGCTCTGTGGTTTGCTGCCTTCACTATCTTTTACTTGGAGTTGTCTTGGTTTCTTCTGGCATTTGACATTTTCTACCTTTTTTTTTTCTTTTGACTTTTTTTGTGTTTGTTGAGTCAGAATTATTTTGGGGGATTTGACATAGTATAAAAGAAGAGATATTTAGCTACTGTAAATGGAAGGTGAGCTCATAAGTCTCCTTTTGGGAAAGACAGACTTAAGTGATATGTGACCCTTCTGATATCCCATGTAAAGTCATTACCCATAAAACTATTTGAGATTTTGAAAACAAGTTCATTTGTTGAATTTTGTGTGAAAGAAAATCAGTAAAGTCAGCATTTAATAGTGAAGTGTGCTGTAAAATGCATATTTAAATCATAGCAATGTCAGAAAATTATTGTAATTTTGCAACTTAAGCATTTGTTTTTATAGTTTTCTATTATCTTTTTAATACACTTATATTTAGTATAGTGCATTGGAAATGCTTCATATGAGAGTTTTTTGAAATTCTGTTTACTAAAAAAATAGTCCAGTATAGCCTATTTAAATATAATTCTTATAATAATAATAGTTAAAAGTGACTGTGTATTATGGGCCATGTATTACACTAAATGTCACATTATTATCTACTTTAATCATTACAAGCTTGAGAACTGGCTATTACTATTTTCAATCAGACAATGAAAAATCTAATCTGAAGCTTAGAGAAGTTAGGTGATTTGTGTAAGGCCACATAGCTTGTAGGTAGCAACAGTAAGATTCACATCAGTATGTCTGACTCCACAGCTTGGACTCTTAATCACGTTTATTTAGCTTCTTACTAGTTTTTGAGGTTGTGTAAATTTCAAGGAAAATAAACGTCCATTTCCTTTCCAAAGATTTTTCCTTATGCTCTTTTCCTGATTGTTTTATGATGTAAATAAATATCACTCTTTTGCCCTTATCTTAGTAATAGTTGAAATACCAAGGAATTTGAAATTTTAAAGACTTTTTATGGTAAACAGAATACAAAGAGAACTTTTTTGGGTAGCTTTTTATTTAAACTCATGATAAAAACTCTACATCCTATTTTTTTTTTCAGTCATTAGAAGAGTATTACTATAGTTCTCTGAATTGGAAATGTGAAACTAACAAATGAACACATTTTATAAAATTTAGACTATATTGTCTAGCACACCCAAATATTATTGTACACTTTTCAAGTGGGAAATATTGGTATAAAAATATTCTCTTTACTTACATAAACATTTACATATTTGAAACTAAGAACTTCTCAATTTCTGAATTTTCTAAGGAAAAAGACACCACATTATGAAAACATTAACATCAAGAAAGATCAACCGCAAAATTGTTCATATCTCCCACGATTTTATGAAGTAATAATATTTCAGGAGGAAAAGAAGGTAAGTTGAAAAGTAGCTGTTTCATCTAATTTCTAGATTTTAAGGTCATTAAATCTTATTATCACAAGATTAGAGTGCTCTTTGGCTGCTGTGCCTGGTATTTAGTTGTCACTCAATGAATACTGTGGAAGGAATGTACTTAAAATCTTTGTCAAGTGATCACCATCTCTGCTTGACACATCTTGTGATAAAGACATGACTAACTTTAAGGTTTTCTATTTCAGTAGTGGACAACTCTGTTCCTTACAATTTCCTTCTTAAACTGTCCTAAATTTACCTGCCTGCTGCCTATTCTTCCTTTCCCTATGACTTCTTTTCAATTTCCTTTTAAATATTTTCTACTAAGGATAAATGTTCTAAGTATTTTTGACTATTCTCATTATTTAACTTCAAGATAACTTATTTTCCTTTTAAGTTATCCAGGGATATTCTTCAGCTTGTGAATTTCTCTAAAAAAAATAAAATGATAGTATAACTAATCCTAATACTCTTGGTGTAGTCTGATTAGTACATACTAAAATTTTTATCATCCTTGTTGTAACAGTGTATATTTATTAACATAAAACTCAAAATTCCATTATATATATGTTTTGTAGCTATGTTTCACTTTAGTCATTTGGAACATAAAAGCAAGTAAAACCCTGGATTTTTTTTTTCCCCTTCAATATATTATTATGTTTAAATATAAAGTCTTGAAGATTATAGAGTCAAAATTTAAAAGTGGATCCATTTAAAGTAAGGATAAATGAATTTCAGTTGAAGAACCAGTAACTATTCCAATAGGAATTTTGTCTGCATTTGTTTTACATGTCTTCCCTTTAATGTTAATCAGCAATGAAAAATTTTTTAATAAAAATATTAGAAAGACAATAATAGAATAATATGATATAATTGTTTTCATAGAATAACAATTATAAATCTGAAACAGGATAAAAAGTGTTAATTGGAATCATGAGAGATATTGGTCTGTAGTTTTCTTATAATGTGTTGTCTGGTTTTTATATTAGGGTAATGTTGGTCTCATAAAATGAGTTAGGACGTATTTCCTCTGTTTCTATCCTCTGAAAGGGATTGTAGGGAATTAGTATAATGTATTCCTTAAATTTGGTAGAGTTCACTCATGAACCCGTCTGGGTCTGGTACTTTCTGTTTGGAAGGTTATTAATTATTGATTCAATTTCTTTAATAGACAGAGGCCTCTTCAGATTATTTATTTCTTCTTGATTTTTGCAGATTGAGTCTTAAAAGGAATTGGTCCATTTTATCTAGGTTATCAAATGTAAGTTTTTCATAGTATTCCTTTATTTATTATCCTTTTAATGTCTATGGGATCTGTAGTGATGTCTTCTCCTTCATTTCTGATGTTAGTAATTTGTGTCTTCTCTCTTTTTCTTAGTTTGCCTGGCTAGATGCTTACAGATTTTATTGATCTTGTCAAAGAATTAGCTTTTTGTTTTGTTGATTTTTCTCTAGTCATTTCTTATTTTCAATGTCATTGGTTTCTATACTAATTCTTATTACTTTTTTCTTCTTTGGATTTAATTTGCCCTTATTTTTTTATTTTTCTAAGGTGGAAACTTAGATTCTTATAATGTGCTTTTAATGCTATAAACAATGGCAATTATATCTAGTTGACTGATGGTTTTACTGAATTCAACTATATCCTTAGAAAATGTATGCTTGCTGGTCTGTGCATTTCTGTGAGAAGGGTGTTGAAGTCTCCATCTGTGATAGTGAATTCATCTCTTTGTTCTTGCAGTTTTATCACTTCTTTTTTTCTTTAAACCTCATAGAATTTGCTGCTCTGTTGTTAGATCTCAATACATGTTAAGGATTGCTGTGTCTTCTTGGAGAATTGACTTCTTTATCATTATGGCTTTCTTTATCCTTGATAATTTGCCTTGCTTTGAAGTCTGTTCTGTCTGAAATTGATGTAGCTATTCTTGCTTATCTTTTATTTTCTATAGTTTGATGATGCTATGGTATGCCTAGGCATAGTTTTTTGGGCATTTATCCTTATTTTGGGGCATTAGCATTGTCTGAGCTTCCTAAATCTGTGGCTTGGTGTCTGACATTAATTTGGGGAAATTTGCAGTCCTTATAGTTTCAAATATTTTTTCTGTTCCTTTCTTTCTATACTTCTGGCATTCCCATTATAGATATGGGGCTTTTGTAGTTGCAGTCTTTGGATATTCTGGTTTTTTTTGGTCTTTGTTGCTTTTTTCAGTTTTGGAGGTATCTATTGCTATAACCTCAAGCTTAGAGATTCTTTCCTTAGCTGTGTCCAGTCTACTAATAAACCTATAAAGGCATTTCTCCTTTCTGTTATGGTGTTTTGATCTCTAGCATTTCTTTTTGGTTCTTTCTTAGGATTTCCATCTCTCTACTTACATTGCTCATTTTTTTCTTGTCTTCTGTCCTCACCCACTAACGTGCTTAAAATATTAATCATACTTGTTTTAAATTCCTGATCTGATGATTACATCATCCCTGCCCTGCATGGACCTGATGCCTGATTTGTCTCTTCTAATTTTTTGTCTTTTAATATTGTAATTTGTTCCTGATCACTGGATGTCTTAGTTTGCTTGCACCGCCATAAGAGAATACCATAAGCTGGGCAGTTTATAAATAATAGAAATTCATTCCTTATAGTTATGGGAGTCTGGGAAGTCCAAGATCAGTCTCCAGGAAATTCACTGTCTGTTATGGGCCCACTTCCTGGTTCATACATGGTCATCTTTTCTTGTGTCTTCACATAGTAAAGAGGCTCCCTTGGGTATATTTTTTATAAGGGTCTTAATCCCATTCATGAGAGCTCTGCCTTCAAGACTTAATCAATTCCCAAAGGTATCACCTCCAAATACCATCACACTGGGGGATCAGGTTTAAATATAAATTTTGGGGGATACAAACATTCAGTCTAGCATTTAACATGATGTTTTAGATAAAGGAACTATTGTAAATATGCGTTTAGTAATGTGGTTTAAGATACGGGGGAGAGGAAGAGTTCAATAGTCTTAAAATAAACTCTCAAGTCTTTTAGTAAGCCCATGCCTCTGGACTGTGAACTTTATGAGTGTTTCTCTTTTTTTTCTTCTCCTCCGTTAAATGGGACAGGATGTCTAGTGTGGGCTGGAGTTGGTATTTCCTTTACCTGATGTAAGGGCTAGAGGTGACTGGAGTTGGCTATTTCCTTTCATCAGATCTTTTAGATACTGATAATACTCTAGCAGATTAGGCTCTGGTTAGTTATATTCTCCTGAGATCAGGCCTTGTTAAGAAAAACAGAGTTCTCTGGTATATTTCAAATTTCCTTTTCCTCATCCCTTCCCAGAAGTGTGAGGGAGTTTTTCTCCAGTATTTACTATATTTACTATAAGAATATAATTGAGCTTCTGGAGGTAAATCAGAATTGTACTGTCCTCCCCTGTGTCTGGGCCCCTGAGATTTTTAATTCTCTCACTTGTCTTCACTGAACTTCTAGCAATTCTTCCATTACAATTCAGATTTTTTTCTACCCAGCACTGGCTCTCTTAGTGGTTTCTTTGTATATCTGCTTTGGTAAGCTGTGACTCCTGTATTCACCTGTCTGTCTCTCCAGTCTTGGGGGTAGTGGTCTGCCCTGTGTTTCTTGCTCTCTCATGGATCTAAGAAGAGTTTGATTTTCATTCTGTTCAGGTTTTTACTTGTTGTTAGGGTGGAGTGGTGGCATCTCAGTTTCATACATGTGGAATGGAACTGGAAGTCAGGAAATGAGTTTCTTAAGCATAAAATATTTTCTTTAAGTGACATCAACAAGAGAGTGTGCTAGAAGTCCCAGTACTCATCCATCTCATAAAAAAACAATAAAAAACAATAAAACAACTACATACTGATGAAAAGAGCTCTGGGAGAGGTCTGGAGTAAACCAACAAGCTACAGAAATGCTGAAGAGCTCAAAACTGAGGACAACAACTTGGAAAAGTACAGGAAACATTTTACCTGCATTAACCCACCCCTCACTCCATCATAGTTTGATGTCACGAAGACCCAGTGGTGCAGTCTCTCCCAGTCTGGTAGAGTTGGGGGACCTTGGCAGCTCCTGTTGCCACTGTGGACAGCTGAAACTTTTGCTACTGAGAATGTCCACAGTCTTTACTGATGCTTAATCCACATGGTGGATCTGCCCAGAGTCCATGACACTGTGCCTCCCCTGGAGAAGGAGCCGCTGCAGCCCCCACTCTCCTGGGTGTGGAGCTACCACACCTCCTGCCGTCACATATACACCCAGGGCTCTGGTTCTGTGACAGCTATATGTGTGCCCCCGTCTCAGATACCAGTGCCAACACTGCAGTGAGTGCATCCCTGCACTAGACCCAGCTCCAAGAGGGATCCCTTGGCCATAAATTTCCCTGTTGGGGAAGGAAAACAGGATTGCAGAAACTTTTTCCACTGGGGACTCCAACAGCCCTTGGTGCTGCTGTAGATACTTGCAGCCTTGGTTGCCAAAGAAACCTGCAGTCTTTGACAACACTGACCTCAGGTGTCAGGACTTCCCAGAATGCTGCTGCACCCTCCCTGAAACCAGAACATTCTCTGTAGTCTGCCTCTTCCCCCAGAGTTGGAGTCACTGAACCCACTCTGCCAGTGCCCTCATAAGTAACCATAGGTCTTTCTCCAGTGAAGCCAGTTCACAAAGTCTGGAAAAGATGACTACTCCCTCAAATGTGCAGACATCAACACAAGGCTACAAGAAACAAACAAACAAACAAAAATCAAGGAAACATGACACCAGCAAAGGAACACAAAAATTTTCCAGCAATTGGCCCTAAAGAAATGGAAATCTGTTAATTGCCTGTCACTGAATTAAAAATTATTGTTTTAATGAAGCTCAGTGAGCTGCAAGGGATTATAAAATTAGACAACTCAACAAACTTAGGATAACAATGCATGAATAAAAAAAGATGTTTAACAGAGATGGAAATGATGAAAAAGAACCAAACAAATTCTGGAGCTGAAGAATACAAGGAATGAAATGAAAAATGCAACAGAGAGCTTCAACAGAATACTCAGTCAAATAGAAGAATCTGTGAACTTAAGGAGGTTATTTGAAATTATCTAGTCAAAGGAGAAAAAAAGATAAAAGAAGGAAAAAAATGAAGAAGGTCTACAGAATTAATGGGACAGCATTAGAAAACCAATATACACATTTTGTGGGTCTCAGAAGGAGAACTGAGAAAGAAATGGGCAGAAATTAATAATGGCTAGAAAGTTCCCAAGTCCTTGGAGGGAAATGGTTATACTTATTTTTGAAGCTCAAAGTCCTAAAATAGGGTCAATCCAAAGGAGATTGCACTGAGACACATTATAATCAAATTGTATAAAGTCAGTGGCAGAATTTTTAATTCAGCAAGAGAAGAGTGATTTGTCATATATAAAGAATCCACCACAGCTATCCCCTATGAGAATATAAGTGGATTTCTTAGCAGAACCTTGATACCAGTAGAGAGTAGGAAGATATAGTCCAGGTACTGAAAAATAAAACTGCCAAATAAGTATACCCAGAAATAATATTCTTTAAAAATGAAGGTGAGATAAAGTCTTTTCCAGACAATTACTGAGGGAATTTGTCATCACTGCCTTATAAAAGATGTTTAAGGAATGTCTTTAAACTGAAATGAAAGTATGCTAAACAGCAATGTGAAAACATAAGAAAACAAAAATTTCTCAGGCAATGTATATATATATATATATATATATATATATATACACATATATGTATATATACACACACACACACACACAGATTAATGTCACAATAAAGATGGTACATTAATTACTTTAAAATGAATGTCAATAGTTAAAAATTTATTTAATGGTACACAGTATGAAAAAAACTGTCTACAAGAATACAAAGTGTATGTGTATGTGGGGGTAGTAAAACTTAGTGTTTTTGTATGTGATTGAAGTTAAGTTGTTATGAAATTAAAATGGAAATTAAAATATCAAGATATTTGATATAACCCTTGAGCTAACCATGAAAAAAACTATAATAGATACACAAAAGAGAAAGAGAAAAGAGACACTACACAATGTCATCAAATAGTGAAGACGGCAAGCAAGAAGGAGAGGGACAAAATAGCTACAAGGCAAAAAAGAAAACAATTAAAAAAAATAGCATAGTAAGTCTTCACTTATCAACAATTACCTTAAATGTAAATCCATTAAACTCACCAACGAAAGGCCTAGAGTGGCTGAATGGATAATAACAAACAAACACACACACTATCAAAAAAGCCCAAACAAAACAAAACAAAACATGAGATCCAGAAATATGCTATCTAGAAGAAACTCATTTTAGAAATAAAGACATGCATAGGCCAACAGTGAAGGGATGGAAAATTATATTTTATGCAAATAGCAGCCAAAGAAAGCAGGGGAGGCTGTAGTTATGTCAAACAAAATAGAATTCAACTTTAAAATTGTCTGTAGTGACAAAAAAGGTCAATTTATAATGATATAAGGGCAATTTCAACAGAAAAGTAGTAATTATATATGCACTCAGTATCAGAACACCTAAGTAAATAAAACAAATTTAACAGATTTTAAAGCAGAAATTGATGGCGATACGGTATAGTCAGGGCTATAGTACTCCACTCTCAATAATGGATAGACCATCCAGAAAATCAGTACAGAAACAACTGACTTGAACATTATTGACCAAATATATCTAGCTACCAATGCAGAAATTTCTATCCTACAGCAGATGAATACGCATTCTACTCAAGCGCACACTGAATATTTTCCAGGATAGATCTCATGGGTTACAAAACAAGGCTTAAGAAACTTAAGAATGTCAAAATCATTCCAACTATCTCTTCTGACCACAGTGGAATAAAAATAGAAATTAGTAATGACAAGAAAATGGGAAAGTTCGTAGATATGTGGAAACTAAACAACTCTCTCTTAGAAACCACTGGGTCAATGAGGAAATCAAAAGGAAGTTTAAAATGTATCTTGAAAATGAAAACACAACATACCAAAACTTAGGGACTGCAGCAAAAGCAGTTCTAAGAGGGAAGTTTATAGTGACTAATGCCTACATTAAAACAGAAGGAAGATCTCAAACGAATAACCTAATTTTATGCCACAAGGAACTAGAAAAATAAGAACAAACTAAGCCCAAAGTTAGCCAAAGGAAGGAAACAATAAAGATAAGAACCAAAATAGAGAAAAAAGTATTAGAAAAAAATGAATAAAACTGAGAGCCAGTGTTTTGAAAGATAAAATTGACAAATGCTTAGGTAGAAAAGAAAAAGAGAGGGAAGAGTCAAAATCAGATGAAAGAGTGGACATTCCAATGAACACCTCAGAAATACAAAGATTATAAGAGACTCTTATAAACAACCATATGCTAACAAACGGGACAACCTACAAGAAACGAATGGATTATTAGAAGCATATAACCTACCAAAACTGAATTAGGAAGAGACAGAGTCCAAACAGACCAGTAACAAGGAGATCGCATCAGTAATAAAAAATTCCCCAGCACAGAAAAGCCCAGACCTAAAGTCTTTATGTGTGAATTCTGCCAAAAAATCAAAAAAGAAATAATACCAATCTTTCTTAAATTCTTCCAAAAAATAGGAGAAGGAGCACTTCCAAACTTATTTTATGAGGCTAACATGATCCTGACACCACAACCAGGCAAAGACACTCCAAGAAAAGAAACTACGGGCAAATATCTCTGGTGGATATTGATGTAAAAATACTTAATAAAAATATTAGCAAACTGAATTCAGCAGCATATTAAAAAGATAGCTTGGCCAAATGGGATTTATCCCAGGGATGCAAGGATGGTTTGTCATACACAAATCAATCAATGTGATACAACATGTTAACAAAATGAAAGAAAAAACCTGCATGATCATCTCACTAGATGCAGAAAAAAGCATTTGACAGAGTTCAACACCCATTCCTGATTAAATTTTGAGATAAAGTAGATGTAGAAGGATCTTATATCAACAGAAAAAAGGAAGTGAAGTATCTCAGGTGGTGAATATATTAATATTCTTATTTTTAATATATTATTTAAAATTTTAATTTATAATTAATATATTAGGTTGATTGAGATGATCATTTCACAATATATTATATCAAATGATCAAATTGTACACATTAAATATATACTACTACCATTTTGCTTTCCTCTTGTATTTCATCACTATTATTTCCTACACTTGGGAAAACTCTAAAAGATAATGAATGGTTACAGTACACATCTTGGTGCATTGGGAGAGTGGGTGGTAAAATACGAACACTCTAAAGAGCTGAAGATTTGATTGCTTCTTGGTGTGTCCTTTTCTAGTGAGGTCTAATGTATGGTTTAAATTTGACCATATGTAAGGGTAATTTAATTCCAATTATATATACTTTTAAATATAAATTTTAGATAAAGTAACTGTGTTTACCCAGCAGTTCATTTATTGTAATTGCATGCAGTTTGCCCCTTTTTTCCTTCAAAAATTAACTCTGTGAAAACAATTTTGATAAAGTAAGGGTCTTGATGTATCAAAGAACATTTCATGTGAAAGTATTGGTATTTTCTTTATATTTAGTATAACACAAAACTAATCAACGTTTTGTTCAAAATACATTTTTCCCACAACTTTTTCCATGAGAGCATCCCAAAACTAGAGAAATAAAATCTAAAGAGTAACTTTTCATTTATTTACCCTATAAATAGTAAAAAGAATAAGGAATTAAATTTCATGAACTAGTTGAAAGATAAGATCTGAATTGTATATAGCATTTCTCAATGCTTTTTTCTCATGGTAAATATTTGTTTCTAAGATACAGAAATTTTTAATTTAAATTTTGAGGTAATAAGGGAAGATGGACTCTTCCATTTCCTGAACCCCAAATTTCTCTACTTACTTGATGCTAAATGGCAGTTTCTCAATAGCTATTAGGCTGGATTTGGTTCATGGGCCATGTTTGCTGACCTCAAAAAGAGAAGTATCGAGGTGCATAGGAGATAGATTCAATAATTTGACTTGGATGTCCTGTATTGTTTTGGTGAAGTATGCAAAGGATACCTTTCAGAGGAAGAGGGAGGTAGGTGTCACTTGAGAAGAATGAATTACACTATGGGGAATGTGACATGGAATTAAATTGAGATAAATAAAATAGTTACAGGTCAATAGATAAGGTCCTAATTGACAGTGGTCAGCAAAAGCTTGTTGTCAATATGGGGGCAAGAGTGGGAACCTATATTGTGTTGGAAATTGGAGCTATAAATATGGTGAAATGGAGAGTGTGAGAGAATCAGGGTTTTCAAGGCAAGAATGGCTAACTGTCGAGTCAAGGCTTTGTGAGGGGACAAAAATCAGATGGGGCTTGATGGGCTGTGACCATAAGGAGGGGTTGAGAGCTGGGAGATAACAATGAAGGTCAACAGGAGGTGGCCAGTTTAGAAGGATAGAACTGGTGGAAGGATAGTTGATTAAGGTCACTGCAGATAAATGTTGGAGTTCAGTTTCATGGAGAAGCTGTTCATTCCTAGTGACAAATGCTCATTGTGTTATTCTGTTGTGACTTTGCTAAATTGACATTTGTTGAGTAGAGCCCTGGGTTGTTGGATGGTGAACAATGGTTCAACAAAAAACCTCACGGTGTGCTTTCTGAAATACAGAAGTTTATTACTCACATATCGTGGAGGAAGTACAGGGCACTCCTCGGGGACTGTGGGGAGGTCAGCACAGGGTGTAGATGCCTTGCCAGAGAGCATGGCGAGTCCTCTGGGACACATGCCTTTATTAGGGACAAGAAATTGCAGGCTTTGTGGTTCATGGACTAGGGTCAGATTGATCAATTCAAACCAAAAAGAGTGGAGTTTTGGTAAGCCTCAAGGTGGTCTAATCCAAAGGGTTCCCAAGGCAAAGGCCCTGGGAGGCAGGGGAGTGTGCTTATCACAAACGCTGTTGCGGGAGTCATATCAGGAACCTCTATTTACTTGTGACTCTACAAGCTGTTATCTAGGGCACATGTAGTGTCAGTTCAAGACCCCTGCAGGCTGGTTAGAGGCTGAGGTGCAGATTGTATTAGTGATCAAGTGATAAAAAGATTTAAAATTTTTATAGCTCTGTTTGCTCAGAAAGCTCTTGCAGTCATGGCCACTCTACTGCTCTTGTATGATGCTGGGCTTGGACGAGGTTTGGATGAACCCCTGGTTTGTCACTGTCTTAGCTGCTATGTAGGAAAAGAGGCATAGGTTTTCTGAGTCAAACCCATCTGGGATAGATCATTCCTTTCTGCCCCTCATTTAGCATTTAGCTTTAGAATGGAGGACTTATGAGGCCCAGGGGCCTATTCTCAAGTACATATATCTAAGATGTTTTGCTTTCCTTCCCACTCCCTTCTTTATCCATGAGATCTTTCTCTAGGCAAGAAGAGAAACTGCATGGGAAAAATGGCCTCTCTGATGGTATTTTCTTCTTTGGTCTTAATGCTCCATCTTTGACTTTAGATAGTGCCAGACAATTGCCTGTTATATTGTATATCATTTATAGTCAAATGCAGGTGAATAGCATAATTTGGTTGGTGATGCTTTCATACTGGAGTGCTGCAGAATTTTCAAGAGCTGTTATGAACAAAGAAAGTAACTAGTAAACAGACTGGAGAAATGTCTTAGGGGCCCAGGAATGGGAAAAAAAAGCAAGGAGAAGGGACCATCCTTAAAGGTGCCAGGAAAACATCATTTTGGAATACCTTTTTGACACATTAAGAGCAGTCGAAGGAAGTATGACTTGGGAAAATTGGTAAATTTGGTGTAGGATAGGCTGAATAGCCGCACTCCATTTCTTGCTTTTAAATTTCAGCTGATGCCCTGAATCTTACAATAGATGGTACATAAAAATTAGTGAGAGGTAGTGATTCCTTGAAACTGTCTTGGAAGGCCCTTTACTTATGGAGCTCTTTGTTTTGTTTACCTGCATCTTGCTTAGACTTCTGGTTTTGACTCTCTCCACATTCCTTTTTTGGGCTTATTAGCCTCTGGTTTTCCTCCATGGTTTTTATGTTTCCACATTTTTATAAAGTTCTTTCCGTGAACCCTTTGGGTCTGGATAATTCAGGGCACTCCCTTCCCTTTACCTCCTTATGAGGGGGAAATTACCACACATACTAGAAGAAGGGGTGTAGTCTTTTCAGATTTGTTTTTCAACTTTTTCATTCTTTTTTTCTCATGTCATTTAGAGTTTGCCTTAAAATTTAAAGTTTGCCTCACTTATTTTTGCATTTAGGAGTTTGCTTTGTTTTTTACAGCTTTTTTGAGATATAATCCACTTATTAGCCACTAATCTAAGGTATACAATTTAGTGGTTTATTATGTTCAGAGTTGTGAAACCATTATACAATCAATTTTAGAATACTGAATACCCCCCAATTAGCAGTCATTCCATTTTCCCACAGTCCTTCCAGGTTTAGGCTATCACTAGCCTACTCTCTGTCTGTAGATTTGCCTATCTAGACATTTCATATAAATGGAATTATGTAATATCTGTCCTCTTATGACTGGCTTCTTTCACTTGGCATAATGTTTTCCACATTGTAGCATATATCAATATTTCATTTCTTTTTATGGCTGAATAATATTCATATGTACGGATATGCCATATTTTGTTTATCCATTTACCCTTGATAGACATTTGGATTTAAACACATTTGGCTAAGAATGTGAAGAATAAATGTGATAATATGCTATAAATAAAAGTCCAAGAATAATAAGCATAAGAATAGTGCTTCTTTGAACATTTGTATACAAGTCTTTGTGTGGACATATGTTTTCATTTCTCTTTGATATATGCCTGGGAGTGGAATTGCTGGATAATATTGTCACTCTATGTTTAGTTTTTTGTGGAAATGTTTTACAAAGCAGCTTCACTATTTTACATTATAATCATCAGAATACAAAGGTTCCAATTTCTACACATTTTTGTAACACTTGCTGTTGTTTTTGATTATAGCCATTTTACTGGGTATGAAGTGGTGTATCACTGTGGTTTTGATTTAGAGTTCCTTTAAAATGCTGAACACTCAAGAATATTGAATATTTTTTTCATGTTCTTATTGGCCATTTATTTCTTCTTTAGAGAAGTGTCTAGTCAGATCCTTTGTCTATTTGAAAATTGGATTATTTGTGTTTTATTATTGACTTGTAAGAGTTCTGTTAAATTTGACTTGCTTTTGTCTGAACTCAAGGTTATCTTGAAAAACATTTCTTGTATATGGAGTCTTTTTTTTAAGTGTTTATCATAGGTCCTCAATAAATCATTGTTCTTAAAGGATAAGAGTCTTCTATTCTGCTTGTTTTTTTGTATACTTACAGTTAGTGGAGTGAAGTACATTTTTAATAATGTTTTTGAATGAATTGATTACAGATTTGTAAAATGAGCAGTTTTACTTTAAAATTTAAATTTAAAGAAAGAATCCCTAGGTATTCTCTTTTTTCCCATTTATTCTATTGCCTTAGAAGATCAAGTTTTAAAGCAGTAAAATGATTAAACAAATATTCTAGTATCTTTGGATTTAAGCATTTTCTGATGGTACAACAAAATATAACATAAGAATATAAGATTTTACAAATGATTGTGTTTTTTAATTTATCATATTCTTGAGATCTATTGAATTGTTATATACAAAATGTTTCAATACATCTTTTGAATATGTTAGGGCATTCTACTCTACTGAGAACTGTTAAAAACAGAAATATTAACTTTTATTCCACCTGAATATTGTGCCTTCAACAATAAAAATTCTTTTTAGTATATTCCTTAACATTAATAAAGTCTAACATAGGAAACATTTAACAATTGTTTCTATGAGGTTTTTTGATTTAGTAATAGAAAACCTTATGAAGTTGCTCTTAAGAAACTAAAATTTCACTAGGTGGCGCCAATACCTTGGATCTTCATTGACATAAAACCTTACCCATTTATTTCCCATATCCATTAAAACAAATATTTAAAAATTGTGTGGCAAGATATGAAAATTTGCCTTGTAGTTCTACTGAGCAAACCTAAATTGGAAATTTTAGTTCTCTGGAAGGTCTGCCAAATGGAAGTAATTTAGGACTATGAATTTTAAAACATTATTTATATTTTGGTTGCAAAGTAAGTTATACAGCTGTCATTTCTTGTCATTAATCTATATGTTTATCAAAATTGTATTTTAATTCTTTATCAAAAGTGTATTTATACACTAGGTTTTTCTCTGGATTAGATTACCCCAAAAATAATATAGTAATTTAAGTAGATCTTAATTGGTGTCAAGCTGAAAAATACAGTTTCAAATAAGTAAAAATGTACTAAAAAAGATTAATAATAAGGACATAAGAGATAAAAGTAATATATAGCCTTTTGTGATTGTTTTTGGAAGTCTACCATTATAATATTATTAATGGTTTTCTCTTATGGGTGGATTGTTTCATTTTTTTCTGGTGTAAAAATTCCACCTTTTCACTTATCATTGCTAGTCTTTAATATTTACTAAATACTTGATTGGTTGGCATTATTATACCGGGTACTTGGTGATTTAATGCAGTTAGTAATATATAGTGGGGGCCTTGAGAGGACTCTGAATTTGAGAATAAATGAGGATTTAGAAAGAATTGCACACAAATGTGTTTTTCTCCCCCAAAGCAAATTAGTTATTTTCCTTATGGTAATTATATCCAGAAATCTGAGTGCTCACTTTCTTTATTTCCTAAGAAAACTTCCCCAACTTTTAAATTATGGGTTTCAAAGAGGAAAAAAAAGTGTCAAGAAAGATGATGGGAGGAAAGGATGAAATCATTAAAAAATAAATGAATAAAATTATATGTGAAAAAATGAGTGAGGCAGAGGTTGAAAGCAGTTATTTATTGCTTAAATAGTGATTCACTATCCTTTGCATCTGATGTATTCAAGTCTAAATGTAAAGTAATATGTATTATTATTATTAGTGAGTTTTATATTGTGAAATCATACTGATTCATGGTAAAAATTTAAAATATATATAAAGTAAAAGCATTATTGGATTTATTCGTGGTTTAGTGGTGAAGACTTTAAGCTTCGGAATCACACTGCAATATCTTGCTCTGTCACATACTAGTATGACCTTGGGCAAGTTATTTTGTCATTCTAAACCTAAATATTTTTCTTTCTAAATCTCTAAAATATGAATAATAAATCTACAAAAAGTTATTGTGAGGCTGCAATGAGATGTGATTACATATATACACACACACACTACTTAACATAGTTAATGCTTGTCTGACACTTAATACTTGGTTAGTGATGTATATTACTATTACTCAGTTAATGAATATTGACTAAACAACTACTCCATATACTGCGATAGAAAGATGATGAAAAATGAATAGTCAAAGTTTCTTGAATCAAGGAGTTTACACTTTGAAGGAAGGTACAAATATGTTAACAATTACACAGTACTATCCAAATAAGGTACACTGAGATTTCAGACGAAAACCTCATGGAGTCTGCTTGGGGGATGACAGGAGTCAGGAAAGGATTTCAAAGTACATTTGAGTTGTGTTTTTGGAGGATGGGTGGCTGTCAGATAGACTAGACTGTTACAGGCAAAGAGAATGTGCAAAGCCATGAAAGCTTGAGAAAAGCAGGTTTTATTTTTATTTATAGGTGATGATGAACCAGTATATATTTTAAGCCAGAGGTTCATGAACAGTTTTGTAATTTCAGAAAAACAGGACAGTCATCTGAATCAAATGAATGGGATTAGGGGGAGGGAAGGAGGGAGAAGTCATGAGCTGATGCATAGTGATTCATTTAATGAATGGCTGTATTAAAATAGTGAAATGAGTCTAGAAATGATGGGAAAGTGGCATATATTTGGATGTTGATACTGATTTTATCTCATGATTAATTTGATATGGGAGCCTGGGTGGGAAGGAAGTACTGAGGATGATTCCAAGATTTCTTACTTAAAATACTATGCAAATGGTGTTGTAGAGAGTTGGAGGAAGAGAATATAGAAGGTGTGCCACAATTGGTGTGGTGTGGTGTGTGTGTAGAATTGAGGAATCAGATTATTTAAGCATCTATTATGTAGGCAGAAATGTCTTGAAGGTAGTCAGAAAACTGAGACAAAACTGGACTGAAGATTTAGGAAGTTATATAATGCAAGGAATGAGGATTAAACCTGGAGATTGACAGTGGAGGAAGGGGTTTCTAGGAAAAAAACAAAGGAGGAAGATTAAAATAGTAGGAGTAGAATGGGGAAGGAGTGGTGTCATAGGAGTCAGCTGCAGATTTCATTTCAAGAAAGTAGTCACTGCCTGTTATATACTTCAGGTAGGTTAATAAAGTTAACTGAAAGTGATCTACTGAACTTTGCAGAATTTTGAAATTGATGGTTACTTTAGCAAAGCACTTCTGATGAAATGGGTTGAGGACAGGAGATGGTAGTGGATTAAAGAATGGATGGATGGTAAAGAAGGAGATCCTGTAAATACAGACTACTCACTCTTGCAGGGAGCTTGCCTAAACTGGAAGGCAGAGAAATAAGCTCTTATGGAATACCTAGAGTTTTTCTTTTTCCCTAAAGGAGAGACTTAATTGTCCTCACTACTATAATTTTTTGCAGAGGTTATTAACTTTTTGCTAATTTAGGATTATTGCCAAAATAAAAGCTAGGTTAATGATTTTAAATAACCTGATAGTGATTACATTATTAATATTTCAATTCAAGAAGCATTATTGAAGTAAGTATTGTGTGCTTAGCATTACATTAGTTGCCTTACAACTTCACAAGTTAAAAAAACACTGGTTTTTATTTGCCTTGTAATTGAAGACACAAATCACACAGAGGAAACAAAGAAAATAAGTGGTATTTCCCTAACATTTGCTGAGTGAATGAATGAATGACGTATAAGTCTCTTACGGTTAATTTGGATATATGTGAAGTGTAGGGATATACTCAATAAAATGGGCTTAATACTTCTTATCATTACATTCTAATCTGACCCTTAACTACTTCTCCAATTGTACATTTCACAGTTCTTCTATATGCATTTTTCGTCATACTGAACTACCTTTAGTTTTATGAATTTACCATTCCTCTCCCTCATCCCCTACCTCTCTCCCCTTGCAAAAGCCAGTACTTCCCCTTGAATGTCCCCTTCCTTTTCATGTGGCTGACTCCCATTCATTCTTTGAGATTGAACTCCTGGTATTCTATGCATACTTCAGTCCTGGCATTTATCATGCTATATTATCATTGTCTATTTCTTTGTATCTTTCTGCTACCAGACCATGCCTTTATTGAGGTCAGGGATTATTGATTTTAAATCCCTAACACATGGTATATTAATTAATGGTAGACTGAAAGAATTATTGAATGAAAGAATAAAATTATATTGCACTAAGTGGCAAAAAATAGTATCTTAAGCCTACTCAAAATCCTACTTAAACATTTAATATGTTACTTAATTTAAAAAATTTATTGAGCTTATTAGTATGTTTATTTGTGGTTAACAGTGATACACTTCTATATCAGATACTATTTTTTAACTTGCAAAAAATATACTTTGTAATGTAAATAAGCAGTGAAATAGGATGTTATAGATACTAAGGGTATTTAAATTGTCTGGGTTGATTGTATTCTCAGCCACCTCGAAGAAGCAAAATCTGGGACCAGTGAAATGCTAAGCCTGGGGAGCATGGGAAGAGGTGGGAAGATGATAAGGTGATTGCAGTAATGCACCTTACTCTGAATAAAACCAATAGTGGTCTCATCAGGACAATAGCCAGATAAGACTGTAGTCACTCTGTATCCTCTGCCCAGCTTTGTGCAGGGCACTTTTTGTTGACATGCATCTGCAGATTCATTATAGCAAGTTTCTATTTAAGTATTGAGTTTTGGGTACGATGTTTGGCAAGTCATTATTTAAATATTTGGATTCAGGTGATGAGAGTTTGGATAATGCTGTAGACCTGTATTTAATTGTTCTTTTAAAAATGAAGTGAAATACATTTTTAAATTGTATTTGTTTTTTATTGTAATATGGGTTTTTTGAATTGCTTAATCTTATTTTCAGTATATTAAAAAAAGCAGAGAATTCTTTCTTGATATTGTGTCTCCCCCAAAAATGCTATTTCTGCCTCTTTTTGGTTTAATCACAAACACTGAAAAACTACAGCATGGACTTTATGGAGCTTCAATTTGTGTTTGAGTTCAGCTCTGATGTTTTCTAGTTATGGGCGCTTAAGCAAATTATTTAACTGTTAGAAGGCTCTTCAGTAAGATGAAATGCATTTCATACTTTGTTATGAGAACTAAGTAATAGTACAGGAGATGTGCTTACAATAGTGCTTATTGTAGTGATAAGTATACTTTACTCAATAATGTATTATTACTTCCTATACTAAAAATATAGAAATAGTTTGAAGTCTCAGTATGTATAAAATTTTTCTTTCAGAATGTACTATTAATATACAGTTATCTAAGTTAACTGAGTCTAAGTCATATAGTTGGGTTCTTCCAGTTTTTAAGATTTTTCTGTGTTCATTTAAGATATTTGTCTACCCTTGCCTCCAAATTATCTTGTCTTTGTACTAGAAGAAAATATATATAAAAGGAACATGAGAATTGTGATAACCATTGGTTATGATTGATCAGTTTGTGTTGATTTGATTATTTTAACACCCTTGATGAACCCAAGTATAGAATAATTTCATTTTATTCCTTTAATGATAAAAAATTATGACTGTCTAGAAAAAAGTTACTAGAAAAATAAGTGTAGCAAGATCACACAGAATCAACATAAAAAATAAATTGCATTTCAAGATCCTAGCAGTGAAAAATTGAAAGTTGAGATAAAAACATCAAAGTAGCATACCAGAACGCAAAATACTTAGGAATAAATTTATCAAAATATGAGCAAGACCTGTACACTAAAACTGCAAACATGGCTGAGATGATTTATAAAGAGGTAAAAAAAAATGTTGAGATGTACTATGCTTATGGACTAAAAGATCCAGTATTATTAAGATGTCAGTTCTCCTCAAATTGATCTACAGATCCAACATAATACTATCAATCCAGAATCCTAGCAGAATCTTTTTGTAAAGATGGATGAGCTGATTTTAAAATTTATGTGGAAATGGAAAGGGCCTTGAGTAGCCAAAACAATATCGAGGAAGAACAAAGTTTTGGCAGTCTTAACATTACCTGATTTCAAGTTTACAATAAAGGTGTAGTAATTAAGATAGTAAGCATTAAAGTCCAGAGATAGATCCACATGTTGATTCTGAAAAAGGTGCCAATAAAATTCAAAGAGAAATGTAAAATCTTTTCAACATTTAAATGGTGCTAGAAGAACTAGATAACCATGTGAAAAAAAAAGAAACTTGGCTGTACCTGATGCTATACACAGAAATTAACTCAAAATGAATCATAGATCTAAATGTGGAAGCTTAAGTATAAAACTTCTGAAAAAAAAAATATGGGAGAAAATCTTTCCAACTTTGGGATAGGAATTTTTTTTTTTTGGATAGGACACATAAAGTATGGGACATGAAAGGAAAAAAGTGATAAATTAGACTTCACTGAAATCAAACACTTCTACTCATTGAGTTACTGGTAAGAAAATGAAAAGGCAAACCCTGACTGGGAAAAAAATATTTGTAACACATCTACCTGACCAAAATAATTTTTTCTAGAATATATGTATATTCTATAGTAATGTGTATATTACAACTCAATAATACAAGACTGAAGCCTCATTAAGAAAAGAGCAAAAGGTTTGAACTGTCATTTTACAGAAAAAGACATAAGTATGGCAAATAAGCACAAAAAGTTGCTCTGAGTCAAGACTACCTAGAAATTCTCATTGTTATTTCCAGGCCTTTATTCTGAGATTCTCGGAAGTGATAGTCCTCCTTCACATTTTTGCTTTTGAAGAAAGATTGATGAAATTTTCAGAAGATAACCTATCACCTTATATCTCTTATTTTTCCTTGCCTCATGCATATAGTTCTTAAGAAAAGGCAACTCAAATGGACAATAACTATCTCACACAAGAAAAAAGGGCCATATCTTCTGGCTTTGAAGAAGTTGTCCTGGAATCATTATTGAGGAAGTTTCAGCATATGCGGATATTCAAAACTGACAGATAAAAGTATCACAAAGATAAAAGTCTTAGTCTCACCAAGAGACTTAGGTTTTGATCAGTATGGTATCTCCCCTTTTTGTTTTTTATTAAGTGCCTTTAGTTTTAAATTTATACTCTCTAATTCCATGTCAACATCTTGTCTCAGCAGCCAGAATATATGATCATCAGAGGGCACCATTCACTTTTATACATTCTCTGATCTGAGAATTTGCAGTCCTTTACTGGGTTCTGATTTCAGAGCTGAAAGGACCTGGCAGAGGGCAGCAGTCTTGAGAGTCAGAGAAAAGGCATAAAAGTGGCCAAGATAGCATGACACATCCCAGTGAGCAACTGGAAGATATTTAATATCTCTTGGGTCTCTTGGGATTGAAAATAGTCCTAAATTTACAGATTTACTAATTTATATTGAAATAATATAGTTTATAATGACTTGGGATTTCTGTGCATCATTAGAGGATTATCCTCGGAAAACAAAAGTTTCAATTCTGTTCTGACACTATAGAAGCTAAGTGAAAATCGCTGCAATGCTGTCATTAATGGCTTTTTATTGCCAGCTTCAGGAAAGTATACCTTCCTGGTCTGTAAATCCATCCAATAATCTATTACCCTAAGTTAAGTGTAGCAGAAATAAACCAGAATATCTGCTTGCAATTAAACTGGAATCCCACATACATCAGGATAGACCTTTATACCTGGTGAATCCTTGATGTTGTGGACACTTTCCATCATTACACTCCGTGAAGCTCATGTCTTACTCTAGTTAGAGAAGAGGGCAGAAGGTGGTGGTGTAGAAGGATGTGGTAGTTAGGTATCAGGAGTTATCTTGAAGAAATTGCAGAGCAAGAGGCAAGGCAAGACTAAGTGGGCCATTCAAAGCAGCTTTGGACCAGAAAGAGACTTTTGTCAGGGTTATATTGCTCTCAGATCTATTCCTTTGTTCTGATCTTCCAATGTCTTAACTGAACTGTGTTTCTGATACCATGCCCTCTGTACACTTTCTTTAACCTAGCACACTCTCAACTCTGTCAGTCAGATCACACACTAAGCCTACTCTTAAATTCATGTTTTTTAGTAGAGACTGCAGTCTCCTGATTTTCATTTTTTTGAAGGAATTATATGCAGCTTGGATCACTAAAACATTGTTAGGTTAGGAAATACAATATAAGCTACAGATTGAATGTAGATTCCAGGTACTTGACCATGAAAGAAAAAACCCACAATCTTAAATTTTGTCTGTGGGATATTTCTAGTACTTACTCATAGATATCTTTTGCTTTTGTCTAGTGTTTAGACTGTTTTTTATATCCACACTAGCTGAATAAATGGCCCCGAAGTAAGTGAAATTTTACTATAGAACAAGATATAATTATCGTGTGTATCAAATAGACCTCACTTTCAACTTTGAGGTGTAGAATAGAAAGACCATGGGGATTATGAATTTGAAAATATGGATGTGAAATTTTGCTCCATCTCTTATTATTAAGTATGGATGTTGAAAAGTAACTAATCTGAACTTCTTATTTGTAAAATGGGAGCTATAATTCCTACTTCACAGCATTGTATAAGAAATAAGATAATGCACATGAAAGCACCTACTGCATTTAAGGCATTACATATATGAATTGTTGTTTGAAAAAATCTCTATCTACTTTTCTAATATAATATAACAAGATTATATAAGTGACAGAAGCATCCATGTATAATTCGTCATATGCTTTTCAAGGATAAAAATTGTGATAGCTTATTACTGCCTTTATATAAATAAAACTGCTGTATTTCATAGTATCATTACACTGTTGCTATGTCTAGAATTATACTTTGAATTTGCCTAATTTTAAATTGACTATTCCTATTTTCTTTTAAATAATTCACATTGAATTTTTTATTGGCTATTTAAAATTTGTTAGCCAAAAAGGAACACCTTTTTTCTATGAAAGTAGCAATTGGGACGGTAGTGGGTATGTATGTATATGTATATGTTGTATGCATGTGTTCACAACTGTTAAGGATTTCCAGGCATTCTCAATGAAGGTCAATCATGGTTCCCACTCTTGTAAATGGATTTGCTGTAAGAATAAATAGTCCACTTGACTAAAGCAACAACAGTTTTAAAACAGGTTGTTTTAAATCTTTATATAGAAAGTGAAATTTACAGCAATATAGTTCATAAACTATAGAAACTTCTTCAAACTTAAACAACTACTTACAATGTTTCTTATACTTTTATTTATAGGTAAAATCTGCATTTTAGAAAAGTTTTATGTTTTGACTCTTCAATTATGTATATTTACTTTTTATATGTACCAATTTTCCCAAGACCCAATTTATGGCTGCATTAAATTTTCTTTAAGAGTTTAGGTTTAATGTAATCCAGATTTTATTCTGAAAAGCAACTGTATAAATTATGGTTCTCGAGTTTTACTCACAGCGTCTTTTAGTAAGTAAAATGGCCATCTCTATAAATTTTTTGTGGTTATATAAATATTTCATGAATTGATCTCTATAAGTCAACATTCTTTTTGGAATCTGGGGTGAATTATTTTATGTCAAAAGAAGATATTGACAATAATATTTTTTAAAGTAATATTTTAGAGAGATTGATATTGATGATAAAGTTACATATAAATGTATCTAAATAATTTTATGAGAGACAATACAACCTTTTATGTTTCATCTACATAACATTACTGTATCATAATATGGAGTTAATATCTTAAGACTCAATCAGTAGAGAAATTTAGGGGGAATTAATTTCTTAAAAGTGCTAGCAAAGTTATTTTAAAAGACTGAGTCTAATAAATAATAGTAATATTTTCTAAGAATTGAAAAAGACAAATTGTAAAAAGTGAGTATGTAAGAGAAAGTGAAAGCAATGTTTTGTTAAGACTAATGAATTCATGAGATACTCATCTTTGCTTTTCAAACTAAACCTTTTAGCTCATCAGTCAGTCAGGAGTGGCAGGTAGTGACCATTAGGTGGATTCATTAAAACCCTGCATCCTCCTTGTACAGGGTGACCCACATTTGTCTTCATTAGAAGTTTTGTAGTTGGCAGTAGTGAACAGATGGGTCATTATTGCCAACACTGCCCTCTGGGCCTACCTGGAGGACGTGCAAAGTCATCCTATACAGGACACATATCCAGATTTACCTACTAGGGTTTGAGCAAAACCTAGTAGGTAATAGATTAAGATATTTTTAAGCAAAAAGCTGTCCATGTGGATTCATATTTGTAAACATTTATGCAAAAATTAATTTTGGAGGAGAGAGAAATTATCTAAAGGTTTATTTTAAAAATAACTTGTGAACATCTGTAAAAGCTAGGATATAATTGAATTGTTAATTAAGGACAAGTTGATAAATTTTCATTTAGATTATTTGAATTCAGTAGTATATTGCAAGACTTTACTAGAAACAAAATATGTAGTAGATGCTGTTATTATTGATGATGCTTTTACATCATAAATAAATGTATCTCCAAATTTCCTTACATGATCTAATAGTTAGAATATTATTATACTTTATAAGATATTAAATTCCAGATTTAAGATATTAAAAGGGTAGAGATCTATATGTTTAATCTGTTAAACTGATTTTAATAAAAGGAAATCATGTTTATAGTCATAATATGCAATTTTAGCCTTGAATTATATCCTTAAGAGATGATTTCTTTCAGTGGCAGCAAGCACCTTTGTAAGGGCAGATTAATTACATTTGTTGTAATATCCTGGGTGTAAATGATGGAAAGATATTGACTGTGCACATTTATTTTTGCAGTCCTGCTTTTCTTTTTAAATCTACTGAGATGCCTTTGTTCCTTAACGTTCAGGGTCACCACAAATGCAGGCTACCTGTATGTACTACCTGTATGAATCAGGAAAACTATCTTATGAAATGGTAACTCTTTAGAGAATACTGTAAAACAGTATCTTAAATCTAGTGTTCTTTTTTTAGAACTCTGGAGGGGTAGGGACTTGGGGAATTGGAATATGTAGAAATTCTAGGAATGAATTTTTTCCTTAAATCTGATCATTTAGCTGGTGATGAATATGTTTTATTTCATGTAAGTTTCTAAAAGAAATATATTATGAAGGCTTCTAAATGATGATGATAATAATAATAATAATTGTGAGCTAGCTTTCTCTTTATATAATATTCTTAGAAGATACTCTTGGCTTAAGGAGTCAAGTGGAAGTATACTACAAACACAGTGCCCCACTATATGTTAAAAGTATGTTTGCTCTGTGAGGGGTTTTTTAAGGATTTTGAAATGACATTCAAGTTATGTGTCTGAAATAAAATTTACTTCAGAAAACTGTCCTTTTATTAAGTTTTAAGTTTTCAAGAGAGCAAAAAGTATGATCTAGTTAGGAATATGTTGTGGGGTACTTGAACAATGTCTTCTACTATTATGACACTTGTTGATATAGCTAAAAGTTATAGATCACTAGAATGACACGAAAAACTGTAGTCCTGTGTATTAGTTTGCAGGGAGTGCCCTAAGAAAATACTATTGAATGGATGGCTTAAACAACAGAAATTAATTTTTTCACAGTTTGGAGGCTGGAAGTCCAAGATCAAGGTTTTTTAGCAGGTTTGGTTTCTTTGAGAGCTCAGATGTTTACCTTCTTGCTGTGTCCTCACATGGCCTTTTCTTTATGCATGTACGTCCTGGTATCTCTTCCTCTTCTTTTAAGGCCACTAGTCCTATTGGATCAGGGCCCATCAATGACCTCATTTAACCTTAATTACCTCTTAAAGCCCTTATCTCCAAATACAGTTATGCTAGGGAATAGAGCCAACATATGAATTTTTGGGGGAACACAATTAAGTCCATAACATGTTAGAGTAGGGATATTTAATCTTGGTGAATTTTGCTGTTTAATTGAACTTTTACTATATTTTATTGGTATACTACATTTAAGATTTGGTATATATTATGCATTGAGGATTTATCAATATAACATGTAAAATTAGTTTTTTACTATTTTTATCTTGTATGATGTTTTAAAAACAGTGCTATATACATAGCAGCACTTTCTGTTTGATCATTCTCTTCTTAATTGATCATTTAGGATATAGGGCACTGGGTTAAACTTTTTGGTCTTAGGAACTCTTTGCATACTTAAAATGATCAAGGATCCTAAAGACTTTTATTTATGTAGATTATATGATTGATACTTGCTGTATTAGAAATTTGACTGAGAAATATTTAAAATTCAAGAATATGTAAATGTTCATAAGGGAGAAAGAGTCAAATAGGCAAACAAAATCTTAGTATTTTCTAGACACTGAATGTTTCTCCCCAAAGTTCCTAGGTTGAAACCTAATACCCAGTGTGATAGTATTTGGAGGTGGGGTCTTTTGAAGGTGATTAGAACATGAGGTAGAGCTCTCATGAACGTGTGAAAGAGACCCCAGTCAGCTTCCTTACTCCATCTACTTTGCACAGAGATGTCTAGCACGCCTGCCTATGAACCAGGAAGCAGTCCCTCACCAGAAGTAGAATCTTGGGCTCCTCAGCCTCTGGATCTGAGAGTAATACATTTCTGTTGTTGAAGCGATCCAGTTTATGGTAATTTGTTATACCAGCCAAAACAGACTATGGCAGTATTTCTGTGAAAATTATTTTGACCTTGAGGATTCTCTGAAAGGATATCAGGGACTCCCCAGGGATCACTGGAACAAATTTTGAGAACCATGACTGTAGGGTCTTTGATGTTATAAACAGCATCATTTTGTTTGTTGATTAAAGGCCTAGATAAGAGAGTCTTTAACACATTTAGCTAGTGGTTAGTAGCAAAAATTCTATTACCATATATATTATGAAGTTTTGTATTTTGAAGTATGTGTAGTTTTTAATAGAGCTATTTTTTAACTTAATAAAGTACATTTGTATCCTTTCTTTAAACATACAGTGAAATTGTAATTGGGAATGAGAAAAGGTTTTCTAATTCTACCTGTTAACATTACAGTGACCTTTAGAGAAGTCGCTGGCATTTGCAACTCCTATATCAAATGTCTTCCACATTATACTGTCAGCAATGAACATGAGGATTGACTAGTTTGAAATGGCAGTCTTAGGCAAAGATGTAAACTTTGAAATACCCACAACTGCTTTTAATGTCACATATCACACATGGCCAATCTCAACATTTGTTTCAATGCTTTAATTTTCAAGATTATTTTATGAAGCATCTTCTTATTTGAATTTGCATCAAGCGCTCATACAGAAACAATCATATTGACATTTTCAATTGTGATTAAAAATATAAGCCAAAAAACAATAAGCTATTTATAAGAGTAAGGTTATATCAATTTAAATAAAAATTTAAAAGACTTCTTTCTTGTAAAGTAGTCCCTTTTTTTAGGTTTCTCATTTTAGGTTGGATGATTTGGATGCTTTACCATTCATTTGTTTCTTTAATGCCTTTTAAAATTATGGTCTTTCCTTCTTGAAGATTTTACAAGTGACCTCAAGGGTTTCAAACTTAATAATTAAACTCTAAGAAAAATATAAAACTTTGTGTGATATTCTGAAGGATAGAGGGGTTTCTTTTCACAATTTACAAATACATTCCTATTACGTATTTTGTTTGGGTTTATTATCACATGACTCAATTTTTTCCTTCTCATTTAATATTATTCAGTCACATACATCAGTGTCTTAAAAAGAATAGTGAAGATTTCTGTTTCTGTCTATACTGGAATAGCTCATCTCAGACCAAATACCCTGCTGAGAACAATTATAACCTGGCTGAATTATACGATTACCAAAAGTTGAAGGCAGCCGAGAAAGGAGATAGGACTTAAGGGATAAAGATACTGCAGAGACAAATGCATTAACCTGAGGTTAACCTGACATTTCCTGGAACTTTTTCCGTAAAGTCATCTTGTGATTTGTAAGTGGCATAGGAAGAAACGCTGAGATGTTAGGCAGAAATGGCTGATAAAATATTTCATCAGTCTCACAAGTTTGGGGAAATAAAAAAACTGAAGCTCAGAAATACCAAAGCAGTCAAGGAATGAGTAGGAAGCAAGAGTACTGAATAAAGGGAACTACACAAAAACAGTTCTGGCATTCCATGCTGCTTTTCTCCCTGAGGCATTTGTTTTTCACTCAGATTTTTCTGGCAGGAAGCCTAGAATCCAAGTGGAAAGTGACAGCTAAAAATGTAACCTAGGATTGGCAGTCTCATGGTACTTGGAAGACAGAAGTAGAGATGATGTACTACCCAGAAAGAGGGGAGGGGCCCTGGTAAACACTCTAGATTTTCAGGAATAAAGGCAAATAGGGAATAGATCGGCTTCCACAAAGTTTTAAACTTAATACTTATATTTCTCAGCCTCTGATTGGCCCAAGGTGATATTCTTCTGTTTAGATGAAAGACACAACAATAGTAAATCCTCTCTGGAAGAAGACAGCATCATTTAGAATTCATGCATTTTTCATATATAATGACCAGCATTCAATTACAATCAAGAGGAGATTAGCTATAATACAATAATTTATTAAACTGCAGATAGATATCCAAGGTAAAACATGTATACATTACCCCCCAGTTGTCAGGATGGAAACCCTGACATTAGTGGACTATGATCTTAAATGTGAACTGCTGGCAAACCTGCCTATCTTTATCTCTAGAGAAAGAGCGAATATCTTCATTAACCTGGAATGTAGTAATTCTATTAATTGAAAAGGGTAGTTATCTGTATTACCCTTGAATGTCTGGAGACTGGGGATATCTCTATATTTACTACCTGGGAATGTAAATAAATTTGCTCCAGAAGTCACTGTCTTCATCTTTCCAGGGCCATCTGCTCATACAAATCTTGAAAAGATTGTCCTGGAGCAAACTGAATGTTAATGTGTAGTTGTGAATGGAAATATGAGAGATTCATGGAGAATTGTCTCTAAACAGCTAATTCCAGAAGTCATGTGTGGGAATATAAGTATGGTGACAACCTTTACATGCTACTTCATTTCAGAATATAAATAATCACCAAACATTTTTAAATTAAAAAAATTAAAAATGTACATGCAAAGATATGAATTTTCATTCTGTAATTGGTCATCTATGTAGCTATATTGATCACCATTAAAAAATACTTGTAATACTTATTAGGGGAATTTCATGTTTTACATGCATACATTTTCTATACATAGAAACTGAAAAGTATTCTTTAAACTATTGAACTTTTAAATATTTTAAGCTATGAATAGTAATTCTCTTAGGAATAACTGATATGTGAACTCTTCTGCCACAATAAATAGCTCTAGGAAGTTTTTATAATTCTTGCCTATGCCATTTATAAAGTTTTAACTTCTCCCTGTCTGTTATTAGCAGTCAGTGTGCCCCTGTGAAATTCTTTTAATTTTCTGTGGGTGGGATATCATAGCAGAAATGGTCACTGATGGATGCCTGAAGTAACACCAGTAAATTCTAAGGGTGTCTCAGTAAAAAAAAGCATGAAATTTAGTGGTGAAAAATATGGCGTTTATCAGAACACAGTTTCTTAATCCAGAAAACCCATATGCATATTGAAGGGAAAAAATAGGTACTTTTCTTCTCTTGACTTCGGTTCACTTTAATATTACCATGAACTCAGGAACCATTCAGATTAATGACCTTTTTCAAATACTTGTGCTTCATCTAGTAATTTATTTAACATATATTTAATAAGCCACTACCATATTCCAGGTACTCCACTAGCCCTAGAGATACAGCTGTGAACAGACATATGTGGAAGTCTTTCCCCTCAGGGATTTTGTAGTCATCTGAGCGCAAAAGTATCACAGAAATGGATGCTGGGGAGAGAGGTACAAATGCTGAGAGTTTAAATAAAGGGATTTTGCCTGGTCATTGAGATCAGGAAAGGAAGGCTCTCCTTTAGAACTGAGTTTTGAGGTAAGCTCTAAAGAGAACATAAATGAGAGGAAGAGATGAGGGAAATGCCTCCACACCAGAGGGAGCCTCAAAGGCCCTGTGGTGGCAAGGGGTGGAGGACAGTCAAAAGAACACAGCCTAGATGCTGCTTAACATACATACACACAAGGAAATATACAAAAGATTATAAATTACTTAATAAAATCAACACCTTATTATGGAATTAAGATTAAGTTTAGGCAACCTTTGCCTTTTAGAGCACACCATGGGGAATTTGTCAGATAAGTGCACATTTTAAAAAAAGTGGTCTTGTTTTCTTCTACCTTCAATAATAAATAGCAGATATGATTTGGGATGTTTATAGAAAAAAATATATTAATAGGCCTTGGTACAGAAGGATTCTTTTCAGTAGTATCCAATGCAGCATAATATTAACAAGGCTTCACCCTGAAAAACTAAGTTGAAAAATACAAGTTTATTATGAAGCCCCTTTTGTTTCAGTGCTCATTGTTGAAAACCTTTCAAAAATATGTTAGCCCTATCCCTCATCTTTGTTAACTTTATACCTAAATAACGTAGTAGAAATAATAGATTATCTGGATATGGGTGTCTTCAGCGTATAAAGGGAGACACTGAAGGTATTTTATGTATTGATATTGCCCTCCTTTCTTGCTCAAAAAACTTTATGAAGCAGCTGAATCTTTTTGATATTATTGGCTGAAAGATAATTAAGACATTAACTTACTTTACTATCAGAAGTACAGGCTTTCTGGCTTACAGATTGGACATATTACACATTGTAATAAGCAATACTGTTCAAAAAAGGTTAAATCAGTTAGTTGTTTATTTTTAATAACTTAATTACTGTGTTGGCTCATTGCATTGAAATTTTCTTTAGAATTGAGTATTATAGGATCTATATCAATAATTGTGCTATAAGTTTACTTCAGTTCAGTGTAATTTTTTTAGTGTTTTCACTGTGGAATTAAGACTTATGAAGCACTTGTCTGAGATACAGTTTCAGATGGCCTTCTGAAAAAAAGCCCACTTCTCTCTACATGATAACCAAATAAATGGTTTTAATCTCCTGTTGTGTAAGTGTTTTTATATGAGGAGATTGTTTGACTCGGTGAACTAAACTGATAATTTAGGTACCTAAAAAGGGGTGAGGTGAGATGGAAACATTTCTTCAATGTGTTGCTGTAATTGATGAGGCATGTTGGAATCTTGAAACTTCTGACATCCTTAAATGCAAAACTCCTAAAAAAAGAATGTTATTTCTTCATGTTTCTGAATATATATTATACATTTAATAAAAAGGACCATAACTGATATTGATTGTCAGAAATAATAAGCTTACGAATAAATAAAGCAGTCACTTGTACAGTTATAGGTAGAGAGAATGAATTAGGCAATTTGAGTACATGTTATTCACTTAATAGTGAAGGCGATTTATGGATATTGCATCTTCCTGACTCATGAATGGTAACATTAGTAGTTGGTCTAGTAGAAAGAGGATACATTTCCTACAGATGAAGATATATTTTCTTGTTAGATATGGGTAAAGGAATGTGACATAAGCTCTTTCCAAATGGAGTGAATATTAATGTGCTTTTCTCTTTAAATTTTGACAAATAACTTCTGCATTAAGACAACACTATATGCAACATCTATACTCAATTTACACTTTGTGAGATTCAGGTTGGATTGCATTTTCCACCAAATGTATTGTTAAAAAGATATTAACCACTAAGGTCATTAAAATAGCTATTTTACATACATATTTGGTTATATTGTAAAAAATATTTTTGATTTGTAAAAGAGACTTCCATTAGCTTTAATGGATGTATTCAAGTATGTTGTTCTACCTAAGTAGCTGAAGACTCTGAGGCATCAAATTGTTGAGTTTTATGTTCTAGTCATAGCATAATCCTTTAGAAAACATTAAAACGAAAGATACATCAACTTCTCTTTACTTACAAAACATGCTATAAAACAATAATTTATGAAACTGTAGATAGATATCCAAATTAGAACATGTCTACATATATTTACAAATTCACTCATACTGATAAAGTTGCAACTGTATAAACAGCTTGAGCATAAAGAATAATAATGTAAGTCAATGTTATAACTAGTAGTGGTCTTCTGAGGGCATCTGTATTTAGGTTCTATTGCCTTGTTGTGATTAAATAGCAGGAATAGCCTAGATATTGGGGTTAGTTGTTTAGGCAGAGTAGCTCGTGTTGTTGAAATGAAAATTTGGTGGTGAGGGAGTTTCTGACTTATTTCTTAGATGGATAGAATTATTCACACATGTACTTGTTTACTTTGCATGCTCCTTATAGGCATATACTTTTCTTGGTAGGTGTATCAGGTGACAGTAAGTTGAACTCAATTCATCTTACATAGAAAGGAAATTTATTTGTACTTTTAGAGTAGGTGTGGCTCAGGCACTGTTTCAGTCTCCAATGATGTCACCAGGACCTGGATTCTCTCTTTACCTCTGAGAACCTCTCCTGTACTTGTTTTGTTCACAGATAGGTTTTTTTTTCCTAATAGTGGCAAGATGGCTGTTGTACTTAATAGCCTCACAATCTCTTCTTCAAGTAGGTTAGAAAAAAGTTCCTCTGCTCCTGGATAATTCAAACATAAGTCCATTTTGAATAATCTACTGATTTGTGATATTTATCATGAATTAAATTCTTAGATACATTAGGACCAGTTTCTGGTCTATTTAAATTGTTGATATAGCTAATAGAAGGCAGGGATATTGTGGAAGAAATCTTTTTTCTGTTATTATTAGAACTTCTAATTTAGAGAAGAATGTTAATTTCTGGGAATGGATGTGATAGCTTTTCTGTAATGTTATTAGAGACATATTTATAAACATGTATAATAACAATGTTTATAAGAATTGTATCTTCTTTGTACAAATAAAATAGTGTCTTTTAAGGGGAAAAAGGAACTTCTAACTGGCTATAAGTAGTATAGAAACAGAAAATATTTTATTTAAAATAGTTTTCCAGTAACTGGGCTCCTTAGAAAATTACTTTTCTTAATTCTAAGATACTTTTAGGTAATTCTCTTAGTTCTCTATGCATCATCTTGTCCTCAGAATGATAATGTGGCTCCTGCCTTTGTCAGCATTATTTTCTGTTTGCTATTTTGCTACCTGGGACCCGAAATTATAGGACAATATTAAATGATAATGGTGTTATTTGGCATCCTATCCTGTTTTTAATGCGAATGTATAATGGGGTGGATCTCACTAAACCTACTGACATGATAGATTTGTTGGGAGATTTTCTTTTTTTTTTTAGATAATTATTTTTTATTGAAGGGTGGTTGACGCACAGTATTACATTAGTTTCAAGTGTACAACACAGTGATAAAACATTTATATACATAATTCTAGGTTCCAGCTATCACCCTACCAAGCTGTTACAATATCTTGACTATATTCCTTATGCTATACATTACATCCCGGTTACTTATTTATTTTACCATTGGAAGTCTGTCCTTTTTTTTTTGGTGAGGGCATCTCTCATATTTATTGATCAAATGGTTGTTAACGACAATAAAATTCTGTATAGGGGAGTCAATGCTCAATGCACAATCATTAATCCACCCCAAGCCTAATTTTCGTCAGTCTCCAATCTTCTGAGGCATAACAAACAAGTTCTTACATGGAGAACAAATTCTTACATAATGAATAAGTTACATAGTGAACAGTACAAGGGCAGTCATCACAGAAACTTTCGGTTTTGCTCATGCATTATGAACTCTAAACAGTCAGTTCAAATATGAATACTCATTTGGTTTTTATACTTGATTTATATGTGGATACCACATTTCTCTATTATTATTATTTTTAATAAAATGCTGAAGTGGTAGGTAGAAACAAGATAAAGGTAGAAAACATAGTTTAGTGTTGTAAGAGAGCAAATGTAGATGATCAGGTGTGTGCCTGTAGACTATGTGTTAATCCAAGCTAGACAAGGGCAATAAAACATCCACGTATGCAGAAGATTTCTCTCAGAATGGGGGGGGTGAGGTTCTAAGCCTCACCTCTGTTGATCCCCAATTTCTCACCTGATGACCCCCATGGGACTGTGCCTGTCTTAGGTTGTTCCTCCCTTGAGGAATCTTACCCGTCTCTGGCTAACCAGTCATCTTCCAGGGCCATACAGGGAAATGTAAAGTTGGTAAGTGAGAGAGAAGCCTTATTGTTTGAAATGGTTAGCTTTTTATTACTTTGCATATTTATGCCCTGTGGCTTCTATGCCCAGCATTTGTCTTGAGGTATCTTTACCACTTGGAAGAATTATGATACTCGGTAAATTTGAAATGAGGCACGAATTCTATTTAAGGGTTGTAATTAGGAAGGAAGAAGAAAAGCTATAGAAGTAGCAGGCGGAAGAAAACATGGGAAGATTGATTATTTCTTTGACATATCTTCTTGTAGAGTAACTTCAGCATGTATAGGTTTTAAGCTACTACTTAAATTGCGCACACACATTAACATAATAGGAGTATAGTTACATAACCAAAGCATATCTGTAATTACCAGCCATCTCCAGTGAAACCAAGAAAACCAGTTAGGCACCTTAGGCATTTGTGAAAACTTATCTATGATATGGTGGATATTGTCCAACTGAACTTGAACAGTCTGAGAGAAATCAGACAAATTAAAACAACCCATTCCTGGGGAATGTTCATATCCCTTATGTTCTTTTAACAGTAAATAGTCTGTAGTTGTAAGATTTTTGGAGCGCTACAATTTACACTTCTCCTAATTCTTGGTTGAGTTCCAACAGTATAGATCCAGTCAAATTTGTTGTTTTACTGTATGCACAGGACAGCTCAGATATCTCCTTCCTCATTTCCATGGCAAGTCCAGGAGCTGGTGGGATGCTACAGCATCTACAGCTGTAGCAGTGCGTGGATCTTTGTTGGGGTTTTTTGATGATCATCTTCTGGCATGAGTCTTCCAGAGAGTGCTGATGTTGGAAGTTCTCTTTCATATCGTATCTTAGTTCATTTTTGGGGTAACCCAATTAGGCTTTGATCTTCTGTATAAACGCAAACAGACCCTTTGCCTACACTTTTATATGCCCTTTATACCCTTGTGCAGAACTCATTGGAGGTTACCACACAGGAAATGCCCTTTTTTTTTTGTTTGTTTTGTTTTGTTTTGTTTTTGGTATCACTAATCTACACTTACATGACGAATATTATGTTTACTAGGCTCTCCCCTATACCAGGTCTCCCCTATAAACCCCTTTACAGTCACTGTCCATCAGCATAGCAAAATGTTGTAGAATCACTACTTGCCTTCTCTGTGTTGTACAGCCCTCCCTTTTCTCCTACCCCCCCATGCATGTTAATCTTAATACCCCCCTACTTCTCCCCCACCCCCCTTATCCCTCCCTACCCACCCGTCCTCCCCAGTCCCTTTCCCTTTGGTACCTGTTAGTCCATTCTTGAGTTCTGTGATTCTGGTGCTGTTTTGTTCCTTCAGGTTTTCCTTTGTTCTTATATTCCACAGATAAGTGAAATCATTTGGTATTTCTCTTTCTCCGCTTGGCTTGTTTCACTGAGCATAATACCCTCCAGCTCCATCCATGTTGCTGCAAATGATTGCATTTGCCCTTTTCTTATGGCTGAGTAGTATTCCATTGTGTATATGTACCACATCTTCTTTATCCATTCATCTATCGATGGACATTTAGGTTGCTTCCAATTCTTGGCTATTGTAAATAGTGCTGCGATAAACATAGGGGTACATTAGTCTTTCTCATACTTGATTGCTGCATTCTTAGGGTAAATTCCTAGGAGTGCAATTCCTGGGTCAAATGGTATGTCTGTTTTGAGCTTTTTGATGTACCTCCATACTGCTTTCCACAATGGTTGAACTAATTTACCTTCCCACCAGCAGTGTAGGAGGGTTCCCCTTTCTCCACAGCCTCGCCAACATTTGTTGTTGTTTGTCTTTTGGATGGCAGCCATCCTTACTGGTGTGAGGTGATACCTCATTGTAGTTTTAATTTGCATTTCTCTGATAATTAGCGATGTGGAGCATCTTTTCATGTGTCTGTTGGCCATCTGTATTTCTTTTTTGGAGAACTGTCTGTTCAGTTCCTCTGCCCATTTTTTAATTGGGTTATTTGTTTTTTGTTTGTTGAGGTGTATGAGCTCTTTATATATTCTGGACGTCAAGCCTTTATCGGATGTGTCATTTTCAAATATATTCTCCCATATTGTAGGGATCCTTTTTGTTCTATTGATGGTGTCTTTTGCTGTACAGAAGCTTTTCAGCTTAATATAGTCCCACTTACTCATTTTTGCTGTTGTTTTCCTTGCTGGGGAGATATGTTCAAGAAGAGGTCACTCATGTTTATGTCTAAGAGGTTTGTGCCTATGTTTTCTTCCAAGGGTTTAATGGTTTAGTGACTTACATTCAGGTCTTTGATCCATTTTGAGTTTACTTTTGTATGTGGGGTTAGACAGTGATCCAGTTTCATTCTCCTACATGTAGCTGTCCAGTTTTGCCAGCACCACCTGTTGAAGAGACTGTCATTTCGCCATTGTATGTCCATGGCTCCTTTATCAAATATTAATTGACCATATATGTCTGGGTTAATGTCTGGATTCTCTAGTCTGTTCCATTGGTCTGTGGCTCTGCTCTTCTGCCAGTACCAAATTGTCTTGATTACTATGGCTTTATAGTGGAGCTTGAAGTTGGGGAGTGAGATCCCCCCTACTTTTTTCTTTTTTCTCAGGATTGCTTTGGCTATTCGGGGTCTTTGGTGTTTCCATATGAATTTTTGAATTATTTGTTCCAGTTCATTGAAGAATGTTGCTGGTAGTTTCATAGGGATTGCATCAAATCTGTATATTGCTTTGGGCAGGATGGCCATTTTGATGATATTAATTCTTCCTAGCCATGAGCATGGGATGAGTTTCCATCTGTTAGTGTCCCCTTTAATTTCTCTTAAGAGTGACTTGTAGTTTTCAGAGTATAAGTCTTTCACTTCTTTGGTTAGGTTTATTCCTAGATATTTTATTTTTTTTGATGCAATTGTGAATGGAGTTGTTTTCCTGATTTCTCTTTCTGTTGGTTCATTGTTAGTGTATAGGAAAGCCACAGATTTCTGTGTGTTGATTTTGTATCCTGCAACTTTGCTGTATTCCGATATCAGTTCTAGTAGTTTTGGGGTGGAGTCTTTAGGGTTTTTTATGTACAGTATCATGTCATCTGCAAATAGTGACAGTTTATCTTCTTCTTTACCAATCTGGATTCCTTGTATTTCTTTGTTTTGTCTGATTGCCGTGGCTAGGACCTCCAGTACTATGTTAAATAACAGTGGAGAGAGTGGGCATCCCTGTCTAGTTCCCGATCTCAGAGGAAATGCTTTCAGCTTCTCGCTGTTCAATATAATGTTGGCTGTGGGTTTATCATAGATGGCCTTTATTATGTTGAGATACTTGCCCTCTATTCCCATTTTGCTGAGAGTTTTTATCATGAATGGATGTTGAAGTTTGTCAAATGCTTTTTCAGCATCTATGGAGATGATCATGTGGTTTTTGTCTTTCTTTTTGTTGATGTGGTGGATGATGTTGATGGACTTTCAAATGTTGTACCATCCTTGCATCCCTGGGATGGATCCCACTTGGTCATGGTGTACGATACTTTTGATGTATTTTTGAATTCGCTTTGCTAATATTTTGTTGAGTATTTTTGCATCTACGTTCATCAGATATATTGGTCTGTAGTTTTCTTTTTTGGTGGGGTCTTTGCCCGGTTTTGGTATTAGGGTGATGTTAGCTTCATAGCATGAGTTTGGAAGTATCCCCTCCTCCTCTATTTTTTGGAAAACTTTAAGGAGAATGGGTATTATGTCTTCCCTGTATGTCTGATAAAATTCCAAGGTAAATCCATCTGGCCCAGGGATTTTGTTCTTTGGTAGTTTTTTGATTACCGCTTCAATTTCGTTGCTGGCAATTGGTCTGTTTAGATTTTCTGTTTCTTTCTGGGTCAATCTTGGAAGGCTGTATTTTTCAAGGAAGTTGTCCATTTCTCCTAGGTTTCCCATCTTGTTAGCATATAGGTTTTCATAGTATTCTCTAATAATTCTTTGTATTTCTGTGGGGTCCGTCGTGATTTTTCCTTTCTCGTTTCTGATATTATTGATTTGTGTTGACTCTCTTTTCTTCTTAATAAGTCTGGCTAGAGGCTTATCTATTTTGTTTATTTTCTCGAAGAACCAGCTCTTGGTTTCATTGATTTTTGCTATTGTTTTATTCTTCTCAATTTTATTTATTTCTTCTCTGATCTTTATTATATCCCTCCTTCTGCTGACCTTAGGCGTCATCTATTCTTCTTTTTCCAGTTTCGATAATTGTGACATTAGACCATACATTTGGGATTGCTCTTCCTTTTTTTAATATGCTTGGATTGCTATATACTTTCCTCTTAAGACTGCTTTTGCTGTGTCCCACAGAAGTTGGGGCTTAGTGTTGTTGTTGTCATTTGTTTCCATATGTTGCTGGATCTCAATTTTGATTTGGTCATTGATCCATTGATTATTTAGGAGCGTGTTGTTAAGCCTCCATGTGTTTGTGAGCCTCTTTGCTTTCTTTGTACAGTTTATTTCTAGTTTTATGCCTTTGTGGTCTGAAAAGTTTGTTGGTAGGGTTTCAATCTTTTGGAATTTTCTGAGGCTCTTTTTGTCGCCTAGTATGTGGTCTATTCTGGAGAATGTTCCATGTGCACTTGAGAAGAATGTATATCCTGTTGCTTTTAGATGTAGAGTTCTATAGATGTCTATTAGGTCCATCTGCTCTACTGTGTTGTTCAGTGCTTCCGTGTCCTTACTTATATTCTGCCCAGTGGATCTATCCTTTGGGGTGAGTGGTGTGTTGAAGTCTCCTAGAATGAATGCATTGCAGTCTATATCCCCCTTTAGTTCTGTTAGTATTTGTTTCACATATGCTGGTGCTTCTGTGTTGGGTGCACATATATTTAGAATGGTTATATCCTCTTGTTTGACTGAGCCCTTTATCATTATGTAGTGTCCTTCTTTATCTCTTGTTACTTTCTTTGTTTTGAAGTCTATTTTGTCTGATATTAGTACTGCAACCCCTGCTTTCTTCTCGCCGTTGTTTGCTTGAAATATGTTTTTCCATCCCTTGACTTTTAGTCTGTACATGTCTTTGGGTTTGAGGTGAGTTTCTTGTAAGCAGCATATAGATGGGTCTTGCTTTTTTATCCATTCTGTTACTCTGTGTCTTTTGATTGGTGCATTCAACCCATTAACATTTAGGGTGACTATTGAAAGATATGTACTGATTGCCATTGCAGGCTTTAAATTCGTGGTTACCAAAGGTTCAAGGTTAGCCTCTTTAGTATCTTACTGCCTAACTTAGCTCGCTTATTGAGCTGTTATATACACTGTCTGGAGATTCTTTTCTTCTCTCCCTTCTTGTTCCTCCTCCTCGATTCTTCATATGTTGGGTGTTTTGTGCTGTGCTCTTTCTAGGAGTGCTCCCATCTAGAGCAGTCCCTGTAAGATGTTCTGTAGAGGTGGTTTGTGGAAAGCAAATTCCCTCAGCTTTTGTTTGTCTGGGAATTGTTTAATCCCACCATCATATTTGAATGATAGTCGTGCTGGATACAGTATCCTTGGTTCAAGGCCCTTCTGTTTCATTGTATTAAATATATCATGCCAGTCTCTTCTGGCCTGTAGGGTTTCTGTCGAGAAATCTGATGTTAGCCTGATGGGTTTCCCTTTGTAGGTGACCTTTTTCTCTCTAGCTGCCTTTAACACTCTTTACTTGTCCTTGATCTTTGCCGTTTTAATTATTATGTGTCTTGGTGTTGTCCTTCTTGGATCCTTTCTGTTGAGGGTTCTGTGTATTTCCGTGGTCTGTTCGATTATTTCCTCCCCCAGTTTGGGGAAGTTTTCAGCAATTATTTCTTCTAAGATACTTTCCATCTCTTTTCCTCTCTCTTCTTCTTGTGGTACCCCTATAATACGGATATTGTTCCTTTTGGATTGTTCACACAGTTCTCTTAATATTGTTTCATTCCTGGAGATCCTTTTGTCTCTCTCTATGTCAGCTTCTATGCGTTCCTGTTCTCTGATTTCAATTCCATCAATGGCGTCTTGCATTCTATCCATTCTGCTTATAAACCCTTCCAGAGTTTGTTTCATTTCTGCGATCTCCTTTCTGGCATCTGTGATCTCTCTCCAGACTTCATCCCATTTCTCTTGCGTATTTCTCTGCATCTCTGTCAGCATGTTTATGATTCTTATTTTGAATTCTTTTTCAGGAAGACTGGTTAGGTCTGTCTCCTTCTCTGGTGTTGTCTCTGTGATCTTTGTCTGCCTGTAGCTTTGCCTTTTCATGGTGCTAGGAATAGTCTGCAGAACTGGGACGAGTGACGGCTGGAAGGACTTCCTTTCTTGTTGGTTTGTGGCCCTCCTCTCCTGGGAGAACAGCGGCCTCTAGTGGCTTGTGCTGCGCAGCTGCGCGCAGACAGGGCTTCTGCTTCCTGCCCGGCTGCTATGGAGTTAATCTCCGCTGTTGCTGTGGGCCTGGCCTGGCTCGGGCAGCTACTCCAAAGTGGTGGAGTCCCGTTTTAGCAGGAGCTGCTGGGAGGCTATTTATCTCTGTAAGGGGCCTCCCTGCTCCCTGCAGCCCAGGGGTTAGGGTGCCCAGAGATCCCGGATTCCCTACCTCTGGATTAAGTGTCCCACCCTGCCCCTTTAAGACTTCCAAAAAGTACCCACCAAAACAAAACAAAGACCACCAAAAAAAAAAAAAAATTTTTTTTTTGATTAAAAAAAAAAGGTGGTCGCTCGTTTTTCTTTATTTTCCTGTGCCAGCCTCAGGCTTCTGCTCACCGGTCTTGCTGCCCTGTTTCCCTAGTATTGGGGTCCCTATCCCTTTAAGACTACCAAAAAGCGCTTGCCGAAAAAAAAAAAAAAAATGTGCGCTCACTTTTCTGGTGTCCTCCTGCGCCCGGCCACCGGTGCCTGCTCACTGTTCTTGCTGCCCTGTTTCCCTAGTATTGGGGTCCCTATCCCTTTAAGGCTTCCAAAAAGCGCTCGCCAAAACAAAACAGCAAAAAAGCAAAAAAAAAAAAATGGTCGTGCGCTTTTCTTATGTCCTCCGGCACCCGGCTTCCAGTGCCTTCTCACTGTTCTTGCTGCCCTGTTTTCCTAGTATCGAGCGCCCTGCACTCTGGCCCGGATGGCTGGGGCTGGGTGTTCGGCAGCCCTGGGCTCCGTCTCCCTCCCGCTCTGCCTGCTCTTCTCCTGCCGGGAGCTGGGGGGAGGGGCGCACGGCTCCCGCCGGGCAGGGGCTTGTATCTTACCCCTTTCGCGAGGCGCTGGGTTCTCTCAGGTGCGGATGTGGTGTGGATATTGTCCTGTGTCCTCTGGTCTTTATTCTGGGAAGGGTTGTCTTTGTTATATTTTCATAGATATATGTGGTTTTGGGAGGAGATTTCCACTGGTCTACTCATGCTGCCATCTTCTGCCCCTCCTCCCGAGATTTTCTTATATTAAGTCACTCTTGAATTTTTGAGTGATGGTAGACAATTCTCTTAATATACCATTGAATCTATTTTGAAAGTATGTGACTATCTTGCCATAATCTCTTTAGTTAACATTTTCCCAGTAGGGACTGCCTCTTGTTTATGAATTCAGTACTGTTATAGAATGTACATCCTTCAAACCCAATACCAAGATTTTAACAAACTGATCTACAGGAAAAGGCTGTAAGCACATTTTAAATACAATTTTGGTAGAATATAAAATTCATTTGTACATTTTTTGTAAAGGGCACTGAGTTATCAGCAAAGGAATGTCATCAGTGTTGCTGGGCTGGCAGAGGCATCATAGTATTGAAACATGCAAAGCAACTATTTGTTAATAGCTACATGAATGAATTGATTATCAGGAAGCTATGTTTTAGCATTTTACATCTTAAGCATAATTTGTTACATAGGTATTTCAGGGTTTTAGTTACCACAGAAAAAATTGTTAGAGGTTTTAGATATATATACAATATCTGTCATGATTTCAGCACACAGCATCTCATGTTTTGGAAAAAAATGATGTTATGCAGTAGATGCCTATGCTTTATTTGGGTTTTTGTCCCTGTGAGATTAGTCTGTAGTAGTAACAAAGTATGCCAGATTATGATATCAGAATTATTTATTTTGTAAATTAAATTAGATAATTTAATCTTGACATTTTAGAGAATGTGGTGGCAAATTTTTCTCATCTGGATTGTTTTTGAATTATTACTTAGCTTTTATAATACAAGTTTTATAATAGTTTTGTTTAATCAGATTTTCCTACTTAATTTTGATTCATTTGGCTTGGGATTTTATTGTGGTTAGTGGCTACAATGAAAGTCCTACATAGCTGCTTCTTCCAATGGAAGGCTATTTCATCTACATTGAAATCGGTTGTTTGGTGTAGCCACCTTCATTAATTATCTTAGCTACATCTACTAGACAACTTGTTGCAGCTTCTGCATCAGCACTTGCTGCTTCACCTTGCTTCTTTCCTTAAATCTCATGAGTCAACCTCTGCTAGTTTTAAGCTTTTCTTTTCTGCAGCTTTCTCCTCTCTCTCAGCATTCGTAGAATTGAATAGAGTTATGGCCTTGCTCTAGATTAGGTTTTGGCTTATGGGAATGTTGTGGCTGGTTTGATCTTCTATCCAGACCACTAAAACTTCCTCCATATCAACAATAAGGCTGTTTTGCTTTCTTATCATTCATGTATTCACTGAAATAGATCTTTTAATTTCCTTTGGGAAATTTTCCTTTGCATTCACAACCTGGCTAATTGTTTGGTGCAAGAGGTCTAGCTTTAGGCATGTCTTGGCTTTTGACATGCCTTCCTTACTAAGCTTAGTCATTTCTAGCTTTTGATGTGAAGTGATAATGTGCAACTCTCTTCCTTACACTTAAGCTCTTAAGGACACTGTAGGGTCAATAATTGGCCTAATTTCATTATTCATGTTTCAGGGAATAGGGAGGCCCAAGGAGAGCTGGAGAGACAGGGAATAGCTGGTGGAGCAGTCAGAACACATATTTATTAAGTTCACATCTTACATAGGTGTGGTTTTTGGCACCCCAAGACCATTGCAATAGTAACATAAAAGATCACTGATTACAGATCACCATAACAAATGTAATAATAAAATAGTTTGAAATATTGCAAGAATTACCCAAATGTGTCACAGACACAAAGTGAGCAAATGCTGTTGGAAAAATGATGCTGTAAGACTTGCTTGATGCAAGGTTGCCACAAGCCTTCAATTTGTAAAAGACACAGAATATGCAAAGTACAATGAGGCAAAAAGTAATATAATGAGTTATGCCTGGATAGGTACACAAGCATCCCATATCTTTTAATATTCTGGTTTGTATAAACACATATAACAGAGACTTTATTCTACAATAGCCATTAACTACATTTATATAAAACCTTTAAGAATCAGTCCCTAAGATACTTAGAAAAGCAAATAATACAAAATCTAAATTGGAGTAAAATTAATACAGGTCCTTTGACTTTAAGCTTTTATTGTGAACTTGTGTCATAGTGTACTTTTTCCTCCCATTTCCATCAGTTTAGAAGATCAATAATTTTACCTTCATTCTTTATAGGAACTTTATAAATTGTCTTGAGACATTATCATGGAAGCAGTGATTGCTATCTTTTGGTAACATTTTTCTGATAAATACACTGTTCATTTCCCTGAAAGCTAAGGACATATAAAATATCTGGATTTTCAAATTATTTAATCTGAAAATTCATTGGTTGAATGATGTACTTTCAATACATGAACTACTGAAGGCTTTTAAATCAGTCCTGGATTCTTAGAAGTTCTATTTTGATCATACGGTGCACATTCATTCTTGTGATTTACAATTTCTCTAAATTATTTAGATAGCTAATTTCAGATAAAAATGTATTAGGTACTGTTTTTTTACCTCTGGTGACAGGTATTAAACCTTAGTTACACTTCCATCTCTAACAGTACCTCCAAAATAGACTGTAGAGATGGCTTGTGGGAGGTAAATTCTCTCAGTTTTTGCTTATCTGGAAATTGTTTAATCCCTCCTTCAGATTTAAATGATAATCTTGCTGGATAAAATAATCTTGTTTCAAGGCCCTTCTCCTTCATTGCATTAAATACATCATGCCACTCCCTTCTGGCCTGTAAGGTTCCTGCTGAGAAGTCTGATGATAGCCGATGGGCTTTCCTTTGAATGTGATCTTATTTCTTCTTTGTATCTCTCTCTGCACCGGGTGAAAGGCGCAGTAGGCTGCCTATCATGGAGGGGGTCATTTGAGCTGTGTAGCCAGCGAAGGAGCTGGAGTGCTTAAGATTGTGAAAGCTCCCAACCTTCTGGGCAGAGTGTACCTGGACAATTTAGTCTAGCTGTCCTTTTTCCTGAGCAGTAAGCTCTGTGCAATCCTTGCCCCTTTAGTAGCTCTCTTGCTAAGAGCTTCCTTGTTAGGAAGTCTCTCAGACTGCCCGCCTTCCTTTTGTTCCAGAGCAGTTGGATATGGATCCCTGTTTTCCACAAGCAACTGGAATCTCAGTCTCTCCAGGAATTCTGCCTGTCTTAGCTTTCCAACCCCCTAATCACGAGAATGTCATGCAAGCACCATGAAATGTAGGTCTGTGGTCCCAGAGTAGATCTGCAGAGTTAGTTAGTCAGCAGTCCCAGGCCTACACTCCCTCCCCACTCTGTTTCTCTTTCTCCCGCTGGTGAGCTGGGGTGGGGGAAGGGTTTGGGTCTCGCCAGGCCACAGCTTTGGTACGTTACCCTGTTCCCGGAGGTCTTCTCTTTTCTCTAGGTGTATGCAGTCTGGTGCAGTCCTCTTTCCTGTTGCTCTCTCAGGATTAGTTGTATTAATTATATTTTCATATATGTGGTTTTAGGAGGAAGCCTCTGTCCCACCTCTCACGCCGCCATCTTTAATCCTCAAATAGAATTTCTTATATAATTTTGTGATGCAGTGAATAGTGAAAATCTGGTATTGCTTTTTCCAAATTGTTAAGGCTGTTAGGACAACAGCAGTGGAGCACTTTATCAGGTGTGGGGTCCTTCTCGGTGTGAGGCTCTTGGCAGCTGCACTGGTTATACACCCATGAAGCTTGCCTTGAGCACAAAAGCACATGGTAAGTTGATAAATAGGAGAATGAATAAGGAGGTTGAAATTAGAAATACCAAGATCAGCTCAGAGTTCATTACATGCAACATGTCACAGTGAGTAGATCAGGCTCAGTCTGTGAAGGGCGAGAGTGCCAAGAGTGGCCGGAAAGGGCGGAAGGCCTGCTGTTATGGGATACTAGTTAGAGAATATCCTGTACAATCCAAGCATGTCTGCTCTGGGATGTCAACTTGCACAATACCTTCACTAACCATACCCTTTTCACAAGATACTCCTGTTAAATTAGTTTCTGTGACATAAGGAGTCCAGGGCATCTTGTATATCTCAGCACCCCGTCCTTGATCATTCTTTGATTCTTTCAACAAATATTTACTATCTACTGATATCAAAAGTTCTAAGACTTATAATAGAAGATAATTTTCTCTTTGTGGGGGCAAAAAAGGTCGGAGTGAATCCAGTTTGTGTTAAAAGGAAAATCTGCTCACCCCCATAGTGGCCCATGAAATGGTCCTAATCAGAAACCCAGCCACCAGTGGGCAGGAAGGAATGATGGCTACTGAGCAAATTAAACTCTGTTGCCTGCCTGGGAGCTAAGGTGAGAACACAAGCCTGCAGAACTCATATTTGTGGCTACCCTGACAAAGAGATGGGCCACATTCACTCAGGAAATGCCTGGGTTTATGTCTGCTAGCAAAGACAGGCGGGACTACAGGGTGGCCTTGTTTGATCAGTATCTTTTGCTACCTTGTTATGATTACCAATAAAGATAAAGGAGCTTTACAAAGGAACTTCTACACTGCCTGAGTCTTTTAAAGGGCCAAGTTAAGAGGGTAAGGTAAAACCTTGGCTATGATTTCATACTGCCTAGATCCTTGGATTTACTGATGGTGTTTGAAATATACCACAAAAATGATAGAGACATTTTGGATATAATAAATCACTGTACTATGCTTGGTTTACTAAGCACTGTTTCATATTTTTTCCCTGTTATAAATTTATCTATGATCTACAGAATGAAAAAATATGGTAGGTCCTAGGAAACTAACTGACTAAAAGACTATTCTAGTCAATTATAGTAGAAAGTGAACATTAATGTCCCATTGAATAATGCAAAATTCAATGTATTATTATATTATGCAGTACATTATTATTATTATTATTAATGGTGGTCGTAGAATGTGCTGATTGCCTTTTTCTGTGTGCATGTTAACTAACCAAAGGATAGGGAGCAGACTGTGGGCAAAGGATTGAAAAAATCTCTCTCCTTTGCTAGCTATGTTCCCAATAACCTGAGAAGAGAATATGTCTACTGGGTTGCTAGGCAATATTGCTTAAAGTAAGATGCCTTTATTAGTAAGATGTATCTGTATTTGGAGAACTTTAAGTAGCTGGTGAGGCAACATAGCTTTTTTTTTTTAAGTCATTTGTAGCTGGCATGTCCCTGGGAAGGATCCTGGAAGTTATGCCTGTAGAGTTGGTTCCTGTGGAGTATGAGATTTTTAATCCAGGGAGACTATCACACCCTCCCGATAAGTACCAAATCTTCTCACTCCTGAGCTATAATTCTGCATGATTGCTAAAAGCTCTACTATAGGAGAATTCCTAACATTTTCAGCAGGCAAGCTGTGGTTCTTGTCCTATATCCTTCTAAACAGAACATGCCGAGTATGGCCTATGATAGTTTTCTGAGTTTGAATGTTTAGTTGAACCTAAGAGGGTATTTAAAGTCCAGTATATTATTACTCTGACTGGCCATCAATCTTCAAGAGTTAGATAAAGGAAACAGTTCCAAAACTAGGATAGAAATAAGGCCCTTGATGTGATGCAGTATGTTTGGAGAGGCACTGGAATGAAATCATAGGTCAGAAATGGCTAAAGCCAGAGGTGGCTGAGATAGAGAAGTAAATAAATAATCCTTATTAGGTCACATAGACTAAAGAATAGGAAAAAAAATCATAACCCTGATGGGGAAGAAGTCCAAGAAAATTATAAGATTATAACATCTACATCTACTGTATTCTTAACACATCCCATGTATTTATGTTTCAAGGCATGGCATAGATACAGAGTTACTAAATGCCTCAGCTTGTAACGATAAGTATTTGATGTGGATCAGATGGTCTACTATAGCAGTGCCATGGTGTAGGTGAACAGACAGGGGCTCTGATTTCACCTGCTGATGTTTACATGTGACTATGTTAAACAGTAAATGCCATGGCCACCAGTCTCACCTTACCTTCACCCCTTTGCTTCCTAAAGAAATATTGTGGACTGTGGGACAACAAAATTCTCCATAAAGGAGAAATATCAAATGGAAATGGCTTTGGAGGACATACAAAAAAGATCCTTAACCCACTAGGTGTGGATGTTGATATGTATATGCAAGTCAAGTGATGGAAAAATCAAGCCTTTTCCTATAATACAGACTTCTGTTAAAACTGCTCCGAAGTGTATTTTTCAGAGTTACCACCAGACTTCAAGCAATACTTTGCCAACAAATAACCTGAGTCTCATATGGAATATTTCAATTTGTGGGTAACAGTACATGTGAAATAAAAAAATGAAAGTGATTATTTGGAAATCTTCTTAGGAAAAACCCTCTCCCAATAAAAAATTTTAAAAACACTACTCTAAGCAAGGGATCACCAATTACAGGTTCTCATTTGTTTCTCATCAAATCAATGGCGTTTTTGATAGCTATTCTTATGATATTTGGCAGGATTTCAGAGAATGAGTCTTCTAATTTTACTAATGTACCTGGATTTTTATACTACTTCAGTTATTTTTTTCCCCCATTGTTATCATTTTGTTATAAGAAATTGGGAATGTTTGGTGTAAGTGGGCCTTAGGTCTTTTATCTAGCCTAACAAACTGTCGGGGAAACTCACTAACTAACCAGCCTTTGAGAGCTGTATTCTCTGATTCTTCAGCAGTCCTCATGTATTCTTGAAAGTCTGAAAGAGAAGTATACCTTGGAGTACCCTGTTTCTGAGCATAAGACTCTGTTACCCTACCTTGGTGAGGCTTGGGAGGGAAAAGACTGGATTTAGCCACTGAATTTACTAGCTCTCTCTTAACAGGTGATGGCTGTTTATTAGTGTATAAACACTACATAAAGATCCTTCTCCAGAATGGGCCCATTGGTTCAATGTCTGTTTTAGGTATTTTAAATATATGATCATCGTTAGTCTTTTCTAGTTACCAAATATTTGCTTCTATTAATTCTAGTAACTATATTATATATATATTGTCCACCTTATTTTATTTTCACTATTTATATAGATATATATTTATTAAAATGGAATGCTAGGTGTCAAGTGCATATTTCTGAGTTTTAAAAAGCCATTAACAAAACAGCAAAACCCACTTAATTTAAAAACTGTATTATACATATGTATATGCTTAGAGGTCTTAAAGAATGTTTATCAAAATGTTAGCAGTGGTTAGTAATCACTTGGGTCTGGGAGAAAGGAAGTATGAGAATTACTGAATATATAATATTTTTAAAATTAAAAAAGAAACAGGGTACTTTTATTTTAGTACCAAAGATTAAGGCCAGTGAACCCTGTCTTTGACTTGAGAAGTTCAAGAATATTTAAATTCTTTTCTCACCAAGAGATAAAGAAATAGGAACAATAAGAACGTTCTCTAAAAAATATATATATATATCAAGCAATACATTACATGTCTGTTTAAAAAGAAGAGCTGCTAGGGGATGGAGGATCTCCATCTCTATCAGATCCTCCTCTCCCACATAAGGAATTTTTGAAAGAGAATGTATTTTATAGATGGTTCTACTGTTTAAAAATGATTTTTTCCCCATTTATATACAATAGTCTGAGCTTCTCTGCCTTTGTGATGCTATCAAGCTTCCTGTTGTCTCTTTTTCTCCTCGACGTTTTGTATAACCTCCAAAACCTTTATCTCATGATTGCTTTCTTCTGTGTTAGAAAGCATTTTTTCCAAAGACTGATAAGGTAGCCTCAACATGGATTAGTTAGGTGCTCCAGTTTTGATAGAATAAACTTTAACGTTGAAGATTAAGGAACTTCCTCCACATGTCTAGCTAGGTGCTTCTGGTTGGGTCTTCTGTTAATTAGACAAAGGTCGAAACAGGATTCATCAGTTACTGGAATCTTTTAGGGAACTTTGTACCTTTAATGTCCCTCTCTTTGAATGGACAAAGACCTTACATGGGCTTTGCAAAAAGGAGAAAGAATATTGGCCAACACTACACAGGCCAAGTGAGCACTTGGTCAGTAATGATTCTTTACATGATTCTTTATGTGATTTGCCATGCAGCACATTGTTCACTTGGAACTCACAGGAAAGTTTCCTTCCAGCCTCTTATGAGGCTTGTCTATCCTCTCTCCCTCCTTGATGTGTCCTTTCCAGTCAGTGCCTGTGTAGTCCCTTTGCAGTTATTAGTTGCTTGCATAGCACAATGTCTGCAAGCTTTAACTTGCACACTTCAGAAAACCAGAAGACAACTGTCAGGGATTGGTAAACTGTGGCCTATGGACCAAACCATGGCCTGTGGACCTGTGCTTCTTTCTGTATGGGTCCTTGACTAACAATGGATTTTTTGATAGCTTGTAAAGTAAAGAAAAATATGCAACAGAAACCATATAAGGTCTACAAACTCAAAAATAATTACTCTCAGGCCTTTTACAGAAAAATGTTGCCAACTCCTGATATATATTATGTGACCCTGGATTAAACCCTTTGGTACAAATTATGATTGTGTCAGTTGTACACAATATGCAGTTACATTGGTCCCATGTGTGAACAGGAATACCAATTATACATTCCTGGGAAATGGAACTTGTGGTACTAATTAGGCTTAAAATGTTCCCTATTCTGAGCATTTTTCAATCTTTCAGCCCAATCTCCAATTTTTTTTTTTTTTGTTATCCATACATAAGATGAGCTTTCTACATGGAATAGTGACTACAGAACCATCACCCACATTAGCACCTGTCAGATCCATCTAATCAAAAATGATTGCATTGGCATTTTTTGCATAGTATATTACTAGTCCGGAAAACTTAAAATATCTACCCCACACTTTTTAAAGGTTGGTATGGAATTTTTCCTGTTTCATTCACATCACTTGTTTTCATGATTGTCTTTTATCAGATCTGGCCCAAGATGGAAACTTTGCAGCCTTGGGCTCACTGTCCTTCCTCTCCTCTGAGGGTGCCAGAGGCTGCAGCGAGCTCTGCTGAGGGCTGCTTCCCTACTGGCAAACAGACCGGCCAAGTGTGACCAAGGCCTGCCAGGGAGGAAGAGGGTCATGACTATATTTTTATTTAAAAATACTTAATATGAACAATTTAAAACATGAGAAAGTGGAAAGACTATTATAATGAGTTACCATGTACTTATCACCCAGCTTCAATAATTTTCAGCTTATGGTCAGTCCTATTTATCTCTTTTTCCTCCTTCTTGAATTATTTTGATGCAAATCCCAGATATTATATATTTTAATCTATAAATATTTAAATATATGTATCTACAGTATAATCTCAATCCCATTATTATACCTACACAATGAAAATAATTTAATATCCTCAACTAGCTTTTTGATGTTTACATTATGTCAGTGGTCTCGTATTTTTAAAAAATGTGTCTCAAGAATCCAAGTAAGATTCATACATTGTGACTGGTTGATACAGCTCTTATATTTCTTTTGATACATAGGTATTCTCTCCATCTCTTTATATCTTGTATCTATTAGAGAAAAAAACAGGTTATTTTTCTCTTAAATTTCCCACAGGCTGGCTTTGCTGAGTATTTCCCAATGGTGTCTTTTGATATGTTCCTGATTAGACCTAGAGGCTTAATCAGATTAATGTTCAGTCCTTTCAGCAAGACTACTTCATAAGTGGTATTGTGTGCTTCTTTTTTTTTTAATTAAGGTATCATTGATATACAATCTTACGAAGGTTTCACATGATAACATTGTGGTTACTACATTCACCCATATTATCGAATCCCTCCCCACACCCCACCACAGCCACTGTCCATCAGCGTAGTAAGATGCTATAGAGTCACTACTTCTTGTCTTCTCTGTGTTACACTGTCTTCCCCATAACCCTGCCCCCCCACAAAACACAGGTATTGTGTACTTCTATCTGGAGGTATATGACGTCTCTTCTCACCTTTTGTGATATTGGTGGCCACTGATGATCATAATCTAGATCGTTATTTATTATGGGCAAAATGTGATATTCTGTAATTTTTTGTTTATCAGTTGAAATACCCACACCTGTTTGGTTTTGCTGTGGTACAGTTCATATAGAAAAGTCAAGATAAATGCTTGACTCATTTCTTCATTTTACCACTTCTCAGAATAATCCATTGTTGCTTCACATCCTCCAGTCGTGACCATGATCTTTTAAAAATATCATTGTGAATTCATGGAGTTAAACATATTATGTGTGTTTCAATCAATATTCTCATTGCTGCCTAGCATCTTCCATTCTTGGCCATTGGGAGCCTAATTTGATGTAGCTCCTGAGTCCTTAACCTAGCAGCTTTTGATACCGTTCTTGCTTTCTGATACAATAAAATGTTCCAAACTCACCCTTATAAGACATGCTGTTTCTTTATGGGGCCCTGGTTCCTTTTATTGTTATTTTTAATTTAAAGCTGAGGAAACTGAAGTTTGGCCAAGGTTTTACAGCTAGTAAATGATAACCCTAATAATTCTGAACAAGATCCATTTTATTATAAAATTTCAAATCCAGTATCCACTGGAGACTCAGGAACTTAGTTCTTGTATAGCGCTGTTTAACTAATTTAAGTCTCCACAAATTCTCCTTTAAGGGAAAAAGGAACTCAAACTTTTAATTTGTACTTTCTTTTGCTTAATATATCAAAAAACCTACATATGACTTTACTTGCTCTTTTCTTTTCAAGTTTAAGAGAAACTGTTCTTCAGCTAGGATTAATTGCTTTACTGCTACCTCTAATTATATGAGCTCTTATCCAGGATAGGGTCTTATTATTCTCAAGAATCTACAGTTCCTCTGTACATTTTTATATCTATTTTATCTTCTTTTATCTGTGGGTTAAAGGAGAAAGCCAAGAGAAACCAGGACAGACTATAATATATTGCTTCATCCTTACTAACCGTTAGAGTTACTCCTTCTGCCCTCTTGCTTTGTACATTACTCAGTGCAATTGTTCTTAACATGGGATGTTCATTAGAATCATGCTTTTTAAAAAAACATATACTTTTATGCCTAGTGTCTGAGTCAGTGGCATTGGCAGGGGGCTTCACTTCTTTATTGTTGGAGAGTTCTGATGATTGATACTACATTTAATTGCACATTACGGTTGCAGGAACTTTATAATCTCTGTGAGAGTTTCCTCCTCATCAGGCAAAATTTTTATCAGCCGTATTTGTGTATCACATATCCATTCATCTTTAAGGTCAGGCTTGATCTATACTTCATTAACATATTGTAATCTTAGAATAAATTTTTGAAAAGTTTGTGATGCAGAAAAATATAAAGAATAATGTAATATATTTATATATTTAATACCTATATATTTAAAACACAGACTTTTGCTGTTTTTTTTTTTTTTAATATAAGACAAAGCTGAAATCCCTTTAGGTTTCCATTTCATGCTCACTTAATTTTCTTCTTTCATAAAGGCAACTCTCATCATGAACTTAATATGTATCTTCTAGTACATTTTTATAGGAAATCATCTATTTAGGAAATTACATAAATACCATCATGCTTTACATGTTATTTTCTACTTCTTTTCACTCAAATCTTAGGGGATTTATTCACATTCTTACAAGTAGATCTGTTTAATTCACTCCTCTAGTATAGTATTCTATTTTGTGACTAGCATGGTTATTTACTGATATACATATTGATATATTGAGTTTGATTCTAATTTTTTGCTGTTACAAATGTTGCAGTAAACATATTTGCCTATGTGTTTTGGTTCACTGGGTATATAATTGGACTACAGTTTCTGGTTTGTAAACTTTATTGGGCTTTACTAAATTTCTTCCCAAAGTGTCCTGATTTTTCCTTTTAACTTTGGGTTAGGAGTTCTGTTTTCACCACATCCTCACCAATACATAGGATTTTCTGACTTAAGTGTGATGAGTATATGAATCTTTTTAAAGTCTGTTTCTCTGATTACTATATAAGTAGGCATATTTTCTGTATTTGTTGTTTCTGTTTCCTCTTCTATGAATTCCCTGCTCATATTCTTTGTAGACAGTTGTTAGATATTCTGGATACCATCCTGATGTCTTAGATGTGCTGAAAATACCTTCTAGTCCTTAGCTAGTGTTTTTTACTTTATTCATAGACATCTTGCATACAGTAAAATGTTTTTTTTGATATGGTAAAATTTTTCAGTCATTTTCTTTCCCACAGATTGTTTTTTTGGTTAACTTTTCTAAGAAATCTTTTCCCTACCTTGTTGAAATAAGGCTGTTTTACATTTTCCTTTATTAATGCGAAGTTTTCGTGTTGAGATTTTTAATATAACACATTTTTGTGTCTGTGGGATATGAGGTATCCTTCCTTTTTTCATGTTTAAAGGCAGTTATTAAAATATTGTTGGATTTTGTACTGCTTTCTCTGATTTGTAATGCCACTTATATGATATACATTGTAATAGTATATAAATGTTTACTACAGAATTTTATGTAAGTTTGTGTCAATTTCTGTCATCTCTGTTGGGTGCTATTGAACTGTTTCTAATCTCAAACCAATACCACACTGTTTTTAATTATATAGCTTAAAAAAACCTTGTATCTGATGGAATAAGATTTCTTAGACTGCTCTCACCTTTAATTCTTGCATAACAGTTTTTTCTTTGCTATACTTAAACATTTGATTTTTCAGACAAATTTTAGAATCTCTTCATATCAGTCAGTCTAAGAAATCAAAACTAAAACCAAATCTACATTGGAATCTTAACTGCATTTAATATTGTTGATATTTTGGGAGATATTTTAAAACTTTATTATTAATTTTTTCCATCTATGACTATGGTTCATATCTCCATTTCTTTAGTTCTACTTGTATCTCTTTTCATAATTCTTGCTAATCACTCCATAAAGGTTTTGTATATCTTTGTTAAATTTATTCCTGGGCATCACATAGGCTTTTATTTAATTTGCTATTGTAAATTACATCATTTGTAACCTTTTACCATATTTTCTAATGAATTATTGTTGCTATATGGGAGCAATGTTGTTTATGTATTTTGGATACAACTGCTCTAATTTGCTTGTGGTTTTTTCTTTTTTTGAAGAACATTATGCTTTCTAGGCTCTCCCCTACCCCAAGGCCCCCCGACAAACCCCCTTACAGTCACTGTCCATCAGCATAGTAAGATGTTGTAGAATCACTCCTTGTCTTCTCTGTGTTGCAAAGCCCTCCCCTTTCCCTCACCCCCCACATTATACATGCTAATCATAATACCCCCTTTCTTCTTCCCCCCCCTTACCCTCCCTACCCTCCCATCCTCCCCAGTCTCTTTCCCTTTGGTAACTGTTAGTATATTCTTGGGTTCTGTGATTCTGCTGCTGTTTTGTTCCTGCAATTTTCCTTTGTTCTTATACTCCACAGATGAGTGAAATCATTTGGTATTTCTCTTTCTCCACTTGGCTTATTTCACTGAGCATAATACCCTCTAGCTCCATCCATGTTGTTGGAAATGGTACGATTTGTTTTCTTCTTATGACTGAATAATATTCCATTGTGTATATGTACCACATCTTCTTTATCCATTCATCTACTGATGGACACTTAGGTTGCTTCCATTTCTTGGCTATTGTAAATAGTGCTGCGATAAACATAGGGGTGCACTGATCTTTCTCATACTTGATTGCTGCATCCTTAGGGTAAATTCCTAGAAGTGGAATTCCTGGGTCAAATGGTAAGTCTATTTTGAGCATTTTGAGGAACCTCCATATTGCTTTCCACAATGGTTGAACTAATTTAAATTCCCACCAGCAGTGTAGGAGGTTTCCCCTTTCTGCACAACCTAGCCAACATTGTTGTTGTTTGTCTTTTGGATGGTGGCCATCCTTACTGGTGTGAGGTGATATCTCACTGTGGTTTTAATTTGAATTTCTCTGATAACTAGTGATGTGGAGCATCTTTTCATGTGTCTGTTGGCCACCTGAATTTCTTCTTTGGTGAACTGTCTGTTCAGCTCCTCTGCCCATTTTTTAATTGGATTACTTGCTTTTTGTTTGTTGAGGAGCGTGAGCTCTTTATATATTCTGGACGTCAAGCCTTTATCGGATCTGTCATTTTCAAATATATTCTCCCATACTGTAGGGTTCCTTTTTGTTCTATTGATGGTGTCTTTTGCTGTGCAGAAGCTTTTCAGCTTAATATAGTCCCACTTATTCATTTTTGCTGCTGTTTTCCTTGCCTGGGGAGATATGTTCAAGAAGAGGTCACTCATGTTTATGTCTAAGAGGTTTTTGCCTATGTTTTCTTCCAAGAGTTTAATGGTTTCATGAATTACATTCAGGTCTTTGATCCATTTTGAGTTTACTTTTGTATATGGGGTTAGACAATGGTCCAGTTTCATTCTCCTACATGTAGCTGTCCAGTTTTGCCAGCACCATCTGTTGAAGAGACTGTCATTTCACCATTGTATGTCCATGGCTCCTATATCAAATATTAATTGACCATATATGTCTGGGTTAATGTCTGGATTCTCTAGTCTGTTCCATTGGTCTGTGGCTCTGTTCTTGTGCCAGTACCAAATTGTCTTGATTACTGACTTCATAGTAGAGCTTGAAGTTGGGTAGTGAGATACCCCCCACTTTATTCTTCCTTCTCTGGATTGCTTTAGCTATTCGGGGTCTTTGGTGTTTCCATATGAATTTTTGAACTATTTGTTCCAGTTTCATTGAAGAAAGCTGTTGGTAATTTGATAGGAATTGCATCGAATCTGTATATTGCTTTGGGCAGGATGGCCATTTTGACGATATTAATTCTTCGTAGCCAAGAGCATGGGATGAGTTTCCATTTGTTAGTGTCCTCTTTAACTTCTCTTAAGCGTGTCTTATAGTTTTCAGGGTATAGGTCTTTCACTTACTTGGTTAGGTTTATTGCTAGGTATTTTATTCTTTTTGATGCTATTGTGAATGGGATTGTCTTCCTGATTTCTCTTTCTATTAGTTTATTGTTAGTGTATAGGAAAGCCACAGATTTCTGTGTGTTAATTTTGTATCCTGCAACTTTGCTGAATTCTGATATTAGCTCTAGTAGTTTCGGAGTGGAGTCTTTAGGGTTTTTTATGTACAATATCATGTCATCTGCAAATAGTGACAGTTTAACTTCTTCTTTACCAGTCTGGATTCCTTGTATTTCTTTGTTTCGTCTAATTGCCATGGCTAGGACCTCCAGTACTATGTTGAATAACAGTGGGGATAGTGGGAATCCCTGTCTTGTTCCTGATCTCAGAGGAAAAGATTTCAGCTTCTCGCTGTTCAGTATGATGTTGGCTGTGGGTTTATCATAGATGGCCTTTATTATGTTGAGGTACTTGCCCTCTATACCCATTTTGTTGAGAGTTTTTATCATGAATGGATGTTGAATTTTATCAAATGCTTTCTCAGCATCTATGGAGACGGTCATGTGGTTTTTGTCTTTCTTTTTGTTGATGTGGTGGATGATGTTGATGGATTTTCGAATGTTTTACCATCCTTGCATCCCTGGGATGAATCCCACTTGGTCATGGTGTACGATCCTTTTGATGTATTTTTGAATTCGGTTTGCTAATATTTTGTTGACTATTTTTGCATCTACGTTCATCAGGGGTATTGGTCTGTAGTTTTCTTTTTTTGGTGGTGTCTTTGCCTGGTTTTGGTATTAGGGTGATGTTGGCTTCATAGAATGAGTTTGGGAGTATTCCCTCCTCCTCTATTTTTTGGAAAACTTTAAGAGAAAGGGTATTATGTCTTCTCTATATGTCTGATAAAATTCCGAGATAAATCCATCTGGCCCAGGGGTTTTGTTCTTTGGTAGTTTTTTGATTACCGCTTCAATTTCGTTGCTGGCAATTGGTCTGTTTAGATTTTCTGTTTCTTTCTGGGTCAGTCTTGGAAGGTTGTATTTTTCTAGGAAGTTGTCCATTTCTCCTAGGTTTCCCAGCTTGTTAGCATATAGGTTTTCATAGTACTCTCTAATAATTCTTTGTATTTCTGTGGGGCCCGTCGTGATTTTTCCTTTCTCGTTTCTGATTCTGTTGATTTGTGTTGACTCTCTTTTCCTCTTAATAAGTCTGGCTAGAGGCTTATCTATTTTGTTTATTTTCTTGAAGAAACAGCTCTTGGTTTCATTGATTTTTGCTATTGTTTTATTCTTCTCAATTTTATTTATTTCTTCTCTGATCTTTATTATTTCCCTCCTTCTGCTGACCTTAGGCCTCATTTGTTCTTCTTTTTCCAATTTTGATAATTGTGACATTAGACCATTCATTTGGGATTGTTCTTCCTTCCTTAAATATGCCTGGATTGCTATATACTTTCCTCTTAAGACTGCTGTTGCTGTATCCCACAGTAGTTGGGGCTTTGTGTTGTTTTTGTCATTTGTTTCCATATATTTCTGGATCTCCATTTTGATTTGGTCATCGATGCACTGATTATTTAGGAGCGTATTGTTAAGCCTCCATGTGTTTGTGAGCCTTTTTGCTTTCTTTGTACCATTTATTTCTAGTTTTATGCCTTTGCGGTGTGAAAAGTTGGTTGGTAGTATTTCAATCTTTTGGAATTTACTGAGGCTCATTTTGTGTCCTAGTATGTGGTCTATTTTGGAGACTGTTCCATGTGCACTTGAGAAGAACGTGTATCCTGTCGCTTTTGGATGTAGAGTTCTGTAGATGTCTATTAGGTCCATCTGTTCTAGTGTGTTGTTCAGTGCCTCTGTGTCCTTACTTATTTTCTGTCTGGTGGATCTGTCCTTTGGAGTGAATGGTGTGTTGAAGTCTCCTAAAATGAATGGATTGCATTCTATTTCCTCCTTTAATTCTGTTAGTATTTGTTTCACGAATGTTGGTTCTCCTGTATTGGGTGCATATATATTTATAACAGTTATATCCTCTTGTTGGACTGAGCCCTTTATCATTATGTAATGTCCTCCTTTATCTTTTGTTACTTTCTTTATTTTGAAGTCTGTTTTGTCTGATACTAGTATTGCAACACCTGCTTTTTTCTCTCTGTTTTTTGCATGAAATATCTTTTTCCATTCCTTGACTTTAAGTCTGTGCGTATCTTTGGGTTTGAGGTGAGTCTCTTGTAAGCAGCATATGGATGTGTCTTGCTTTTTTATCCATTCTATTACTCTGTGTCTTTTGATTGGTGCATTCAGTCCATTTACATTTAGGGTCATTATTGAAAGGTATGTACTTATTGCCATAGCAGGCTTTAAGTTTGTGGTTACCAAAGGTTCAGCGTTAGTTTCTTTAATATCTTACTGTCTAACTTAACTCGCTTATTGAGCTATTATAAACATGGTCTGATGATTCTTTATTTCTCTCCCTTCTTATTCCTCCTCCTCCCTTCTTCATATGTTGGGTGTTTTGTTCTGTGCTCTTTTTAGGAGTGCTCCCATCTAGAACAGTCCCTGTAAGATGCCCTGTAGAGGTAGTTTGTGGGAGGCAAATTCCCTCAACTTTTGCTTGTCTGGGAATTGTTTAATCCCTCCTTCATATTTTAATGATAATCGTGCTGGATACAGTAATCTTGGTTCGAGGCCCTTCTGTTTCATTGCATTAAGTATATCATGCCATTCTCTTCTGGCCTGTAGGGTTTCTGTTGAGAAGTCTGATGATAGCCTGATGGGTTTTCCTTTGTAGGTGACCTTTTTTTCCCTCTAGCTGCCTTTAATACTTTGTCCTTTTCTTTGATCTTTGCCATTTTAATTATTATGTGTCTTGGTGTTGCCCTCCTTGGATCCCTTGTCATGGGAGTTCTGTGTACCTCTGTGGTCTGAGAGGCCATTTCTTCCCCTAGTTTGGGGAAGTTTTCAGCAATTATTCCTTCAAACACACTTTCTATCCCTTTTTCTCTCTCTTCTTCTTCTGGTACCCCTATAATGCAGATATTGTTCCTTTTAGATTGGTCACTCAGCTCTCTTAAAATTCTTTCATTCCTGGAGATCCTTTTATCTCTCTCTGCATCAGCTTCTCTGCATTCCTGTTCTCTGTTTTCTAGTCCATTAATGGTCTCTTGCATCTTCTACATTCTGTTTTGAAGTCCTTCCAGAGCTTGTTTTATTTCTGTATTCTCCTTCCTTAGTTCTTGCATATTTCTCTGCAAGTCCATCAGCATGGTTATGAATTTTGTTTTGAATTCTTTTTCAGGAAGACTCGTTAAATCTATCTTCCCAGTTTCCTTCTCAGGGGAAGATGTAGCAGATGCCGAAGCTGTCTGGGTTAGTCTTGTCTGCATCAAATTTTTTTGCCTTTTCATGTTGATAGGTGCTATTGACTGTCAGCTGGGAGAACCAAACTTTCCACTTGCTACTGGCCTTTCTTTACTGGGACAAGTGTGACCCCTAGTGGCTTGTGTTGGGCAATTGTGTGTAGACTGGGTGTTTGTGTCTTGCCCGGCTGGTATAGAGGAAGCTCCCTTGCTGAGGGTGTGGCCAGCCTCAGGCACTGCTCTGCTATGGCTGCGCCCCAGAGGGGTAATGGTCCGGGGGCTATTTGGCTGTTTACCTCCGTGAGGGGTCTCAGAGCTGTTGCCCAGGGGGTTAGTGCGCCCGGAGTTCCCTGGATTTTCCAGCTGCTGGACTGTGACCTGGGATGTTTCCATCCAGCTGTGGCGTCCCTGTCCCTTTAAGACTTTCAAAAAGCACTCACTTTTCTTTGTCACAGGGGCACTGGCTTCAGAACCCACTCAGAGGTCTTGCTGCCCTGTTTCCCTAGTTTCCAGCACTCCACGCATGCACTGTGTCTGCGCTCTGGTGCGGGTGGCTGGGGCTGGGTGTTTAGCAGTCCTGGGCTCCCTCTCCCTCCCCGCTCTGACTCCTCTCCTCCTGCCGGGAGCTGGTGGGAGGGGCGCTGGGGTCCCGCCGGGCCAGGGCTTGTATCTTACCCTTTTCACCAGGTGCTGGGTTCTTGCAGGTGTGGATGTCGTCTGGCTGTTGTCCTGTGTCTCCTGGTCTCTCTTTTAGGATTAGTTGTATTTGTTGTATTTTCAAAAATATATATGTTTTTGGGAGGAGATTCCCACTGTCCTACTCATGCCACCATCTTGGCTCTGCTGACCATATATGTTTGGGTTAATGTCTGGAGTCTCTAATCTGTTCCACTGGTCTGTGGCTCTGTTCTTGTGCCAGTACCAAATTGTCTTGATTACTATGGCTTTGTAGTAGAGCTTGAAGTTGGGGAGTGAGATACCCGCCACTTTACTCTTCTTTCTCAGGATTGCTTTAGCTATTGAGGGTCTTTGATGTTTCCATATTTTGAACTATTTGTTCCAGTTCGTTGAAGAATATTGTTGGTAATTTGATAGGGATTGCATTGAATCTGTATATTGCTTTGGGCAGGATGGCCATTTTGATGATATTAATTCTTCGTAGCCAAGAGCATGGGATGAGTTTCCATTTGTTAGTGTCCTCTTTAACTTCTCTTAAGCGTGTCTTATAGTTTTCAGGGTATAGGTCTTTCACTTCCTTGGTTAGGTTTATTCCTAGGTATTTTATTCTTTTTGATGCAATTGTGAATTGAATTGTTTTCCTGTTTTCTCTTTCTATTGGCTCATTGTTAGTGTATAGGAAAGCCACAGATTTCTGTGTGTTAATTTTGTATCCTGCAACTTTGCTGTATTCTGTTATCAGTTCTAGTAGTTTTGGAGTGGAGTCTTTAGGGTTTTTTATGTAAAATATCATGTCATCTGCAAATAGTGACAGTTTAACTTCTTCTTTACCAATCTGCATTCCTTGTATTTCTTTGTTTTGTCTAATTGCGGTGGCTAGGACCTCCAGTACTATGTTAAATAACAGTGGGGAGAGTGGTCATCCCTGTCTTGTTCCTGATCTCAGAGGAAAAGGTTTCAGCTTCTCGCTGTTCAGTATGATGTTAGCTGTGGGTTTATCGTATATGGCCTTTATTATGTTGAGATACTTGCCCTCTATACCCATTTTGTTGAGAGTTTTTATCATGAATGGATGTTGAATTTTATCGAATGCTTTCTCAGCATCTATGGAGATGATCATGTGGTTCTGTCTTTCTTTTTGTTGATGTGGTGGATGATGTTGATGGATTTTCGAATGTTTTACCATCCTTGCATCCCTGGGATGAATCCCACTTGGTCATGTTGTACGATCCTTTTGATGTATTTTTGAATTCGGTTTGCTAATATTTTGTTGACTATTTTTGCATCTACGTTCATCAGGGGTATTGGTCTGTAGTTTTCTTTTTTGGTGGTGTCTTTGCCTGGTTTTGGTATTAGGGTGATGTTGGCTTCATAGAATGAGTTTGGGAGTATTCCCTCCTCTTCTATTTTTTGGAAAACTTTAAGGAGAATGGGTATTATATCTTCTCTGTAGGCCTGATAAAATTCTGAGGTAAATCCATCTGGCGCAGGGGTTTTTTTCTTGGGTAGTTTTTTGATTACTGCTTCAATTTCTTTACTGGTAATTGGTTTTTTAGATTTTGTGTTTCTTCCTTGGTCAGTCTTGGAAGGTTGTATTTTTCTAGGAAGTTGTCCATTTCTTCTAGGTTTTCCAGCTTCTTAGCATATAGGTTTTCATAGTAGTGTCTAATAATTCTTTGTATTTCTGTTGGGTCCGTCGTGATGTTTCCTTTTTCATTTCTGATTCTGTTGATGTGTGTTGATTCTCTTTTTCTTTTAATTAGTCTGGCTAGAGGCTTATCTATTTTGTTTATTTTCTTGAAGAACCAGCTCTTGGTTTCATTGATTTTTTTCTATTGTTTTATTCTTTTCAATTTTGTTTATTTCTTCTCTGATCTTTATTATATCCCTCCTTCTGCTGACTTTAGGCCTCAGTTGTTCTTCTTTTTCCAATTTTAATAACTGTGACATTAGACTATTATCTGGGTTTGTTCTTCCTTCTTTAAGTATGCCTGGATTGCTATATACTTTCCTCTTAATACTGCTTTCGCTGAGTCCCACAGAAGTTGGGGCTTTGTGTTGTTTTTGTCATTTATTTCCATATATTGCTGGATCTCCATTTTAATTTGGTCATTGTTCTATTGACTATTTAGAAGCGTGTTGTTAAGCCTCCATGTGTTTGTGAGCCTTTTTGCTTTCTTGGTACAATTTATTTCTAGTTTTATGCCTTTGTGGTCTGAAAAGTTGGTTGGTAGGATTTCAATCTTTTTGAATTTACTGAGGCTCTTTTTGTGGCCTAGTATGTGGTCTATTCTGGAGAATGTTCCTTCTGCACTTGAGAAGAACATGTATCCTGTTGCTTTTGGGTGTAGAGTTCTATAGATATCTATTAGGTCCATCTGTTCTAGTGTGTTGTTCAGTGCCTCTGTGTCCTTACTTATTTTCTGTCTGATGGATCTGTCCTTTGGAGTGAATGGTCTGTTGAAGTCTCCTAAAATGAATGCATTGCAGTCTATTTCCTCCTTTAGTTCTGTTAGTATTTGTTTCACATATGCTGGTGCTCCTGTGTTGGGTGCATATATATTTATAATGGTTATATCCTCTTGTTGGACTGAGCCCTTTATCATTATGTAATGTCCTTCTTTATCTTTTGTTACTTTCTTTGTTTTAACGTCTGTTTTGTCTGATACTAGTACTGGAACTCCTGCTTTTTTCTCCCTATTGTTTGCATGAAGTATCTTTTTTCCATCCCTTGACTTTTAGTCTGTGCATGTCTTTGGGTTTGAGGTGAGTCTCTTGTAAGCAGCATATAGATGCGTCTTGTTTTTTTATCCATTCAGTGACTCTATGTCTTTTGATTGGTGCATTCAGTCCATTTACATTTAGGGTGATTATTGATAGGAATGTACTTGTTGCCATTTCAGGCTTTTGATCCGTGGTTACCAAAGGTTCCAGGTTACCATCCTTACTATCTAAGAGTCTAACTAACTCACTTAGTATGCTGTTACAAACACAATCTAAAGGTTCTTTTCTATTTCTCCTCCTTCATTCTTTATTAGGTATCAGATTCTATACTTTGGAGATAAAGATTGGCTTTGGGGATAGTCAATTTAATTGGGATTTGCCTCACAATCAGCTGCTCCACCTTCCCTACCATGATTTTACTCCCTGTGGTGTCGGCTATGCAAACCTAGGGACACTTCCATCTAAAGCAGTCCCTCCAAAATAGACTGCAGAGATGGTTTGTGGGAGGTAAACTCTCTGAGCTTTTGCTTATCTGGAAATTGTTTAATCCTTCCTTCAAATTTAAATGATAATCTCACCAGATAAAGTAATCTTGGTTCCAGGCTTTCTGGTTCATGGCATTAAATTCATCAAGCCACTCCCTTCTGGCCTGTAAGGTTTCTGATGAGAAGTCTGTTGTTATTCTGGTCGGCTTTCCTTTGTATGTGATCTTATTTCTGCCTCTGGCTGCTTTTAACAGTCTGTCCTTATCCTTGATCTTTCCCATTTTAATTACTATGTGTTTTGGTATTGTCTTCCTTGGGTCCCTTGTGTAGGGGAATCTGTGGATCTCCATGGCTTGAGAGACTATCTCCTTCCCCAGATTGGGAAAGTTTACAGCAACTACCTCCTCAAAGACACTTTCTATCCCTTTCTCTCTCTCTTCTTCTTCTGGTGTCCCTATAATGTGAATAGTGTTCTGCTTGGATGGTCACACAGTTCTCTCAATTTTCTTTCATTTTTAGAGATCCTTTTTTCTCTCTGTGCCTCAGCTTCTTTGTATTCCTCTTCTCTAGTTTCTGTTTCCTTTATTTTCTCCTCCCCTCGTATCCAACCTGCTTTTAATACCCTCCATCATGTTCTTTCACGATTGGATCTCTGACTTGAATTCATTCCTCAGTTCTTGGATGTCTTTCTGTACCTCCATTAGGATGTTGATTATTTTTATTTTGAACTCCCTTTTAGGAAGAGTCATGAGGTCCATATCATTTACATCTTTCTCGGGAGTTTTATTAACAGTTTTACTCTGGACAAGGTTCCTTTGGCGTTTCATATTTGTATATGGTGCCCTCTAGTGTCCAGAAGCTCCATTCTGGAGCTACTGAGCCCCTGAAGCAATATCAGGGGTCGCAGGGGAGCGGTACTGGGGGTAGGAAAGAGCTGTTCCCTGCCTCCTGGCTCCTGTGCCTGTCTCCACTGCCTGAGCCAGTGGGCCAGGCACACAGGTATAGGTTTTTGTCTCAGAGCAGCCAGATATGGATCCCTGCTTTCCACAAGCAGCCGGAATCACAGTCTCCCCAGGAACTCTGCCTGTATTAACTTTCCAACCCAGTAGTCATGCAAGTCTCATGAAAGCACCGTGAAATGTAGGTTTGTGCTTCCAGCGCAGATCTCTGGAGCTAGGTATTCAGCAGTCCCAAGCCTTCCATTCCCTCCCTGCTCTGTTTCTCTTCCTCCCACCAGTGAGCTGGGGTGGGGGAGGGGCTCAGGTCCCATGGAGCCACAGCTCTGGTACTTACCACATTTGCTGAGGTCTGCTCTTTTCTCCAGGTGTGTACAGTCTGACGCGTCCTCTTTCCTGTTGCTCTCTCAGGATTAGTTCCGCCAATTAAATTTTCTAATTGTATCCAGTTTTAGGTGGGAGCCTCTGTCTCTCCTCTCATGCCACCATCTTTTTATGGATAGATTTTATGCCTCTGCTTGTGGTTTTATGATAGATACTCTTCAATCTTTTTATTGAATTATGGTTTAATTTTTTAATTGAAGAACTGGCCCATCTACTGAGATACTGATAAGTCTGCCAGTTTTGAGTGGGAAACAGAGCAAGAGAAACTTCTATAGCAAATCCAGTCTGCCTTGCAAGCTACTATTTCATTTGGGCCTTATGATTCAACAAATTTGAGTATTTACTTATCTCTAAGATTTTGGTGCACTTGTATGCTCTTTTCTGCAGGTAACTGTTTTCTTTATGAAAAACAGCTCTGCCTTTCTACTGGGCCTTGAGATAATGCCTAATCATTGGATGTGTGATGACTCTAATACATCAAGTATAAGATTGCCATCATGAATTGGGTGTTTCCTAATCAGCTAGCCATAAGGTTTGGAGTGTACATTGGTAATATATAATGAAGTGAAAATGACATATGAAAGACTGGACTCAGGCACATGCAGAAGGTAACTTGCATGTGCTCAGGCTCCTCTGACATACTGATTTCTTCTGTAATAACATAAATCAATATGAATAATGTTTCAAATTTTTAATCCCTTTAAAAGATAATTGGCTCTCTAAAGTATAACTAATAATAATTTGTAAGGGGTTTAAGACATATATAATAACATGAAGGGATAAAGAAAATTAGAGTATACTGATGTAACATTTTTATACTATGTATGTAGTTGCATATTATTATTATTTGAAGGTGGGTTATGTTGTTAAAGATGTCTAGGGCAGCCACTGGAAAGAAATCAAAGGGGAATAGCTAATAAGACAGTGGTGGAGATAAAATAGAATCATTAAAACATTCAACTAATCCAAAGAAGGCAGGAAAGAAAAAAAAGTACTGGAGGGCAGATGGTACAAGTGGAGACTACCAAAAAAAATTCATATATCCATAATACATCAACATATCAATAATTATTTTAAATGCAAAAGGTCTAAACTCTTCAATTAAAATGCAGAGATTGTCATACAGGATAAAAGGAAGAAACAAGTATGCTATCTTTAAGAAACACACTTTGAATATATGGATACAATAGGTTAAAAGTAAAAGAATGGAAAACAGTATGCCATTCAAGCACCAATAGAAAATGTTGTGGTGAGTATATCAAAGTGGATAGGAGAACAAGGAACATTAGCAGAGAAAAAGATGGTGGTTATTTCATAATAAAAAAGAAAAGAGGTCATCAAGAAGACATAGTAATTCTAAATGTATGTACATGTATAAACAGAGATTCCAAATACATGAAGCAAAAACTGACAGAATAGAGTGGACAAATAGAGAAATTATATCTAGAGATTTTACCACTTTCATCTCAATAACTGATAGAACAAGGGGACAAAATACCAGCGAGTTTATAAAAGACTTAACAACACTATTGACCATCTTGACAGGCATTTGTAGAACACATCACCTAAAAGCAATAGAATACATATATTTTGAAGGGCAGATAGGAAATTCACCAAGATAAACCATTTTATGGGCAACAAAACAAGTTTCAATATACTAAAAAATATTGAAATCATAGAAAGTATGTTTTTTGATCATAACAGATTGAACCAAAAACCAATCACATAAAGATATCTGGAAAATAATCAAATATTTGGAAATTATGCAATGCATTTTAAATAAACCTTGGGTGAGAGAAGATATCTTGAGCAAATTAGAAAATATTTTAATCTGAATGAAAGTGAAAACACACTTATAAGTATTTGTGGGATGGAGCTAATGTAATACTTAGTGGGTAATATATAGAATTAATGTTCATATTAGAAAAGAAGAAATGTATAAACTCAATGATGAAATCAGCATCCATCTTTAGGTAATAGAAAAAAGAAAAGCAAGTTAAACCCTAAACAAGAAGAGGAAATAGCAATGAGTAGACATATGTAAAAAAATCCTGTAACATGTAATCTCCACAATGAAATAAGGAACTTCTAAGTTTCAAAATATCTATTATAAAAAACAAGAATTTATTAACATCTCAGAAAAGTTTAATTCCTTTTTTTTCTCCTTATTGGCTGTGTGACCTAGGGCAAGTTGTTCAAACTATTTAATGCTTAGGTTTCTCATTTATAAAATAAGGGATAATAAATTTTTAGAACATGATTGAGAAGTAAATTAGATGAATATATGCAAAGATCATAGCACTCTAGAATTAAAATTTAGAAGACTTAATTCAGCCTCAATAAAGTTAAAAAGCTAAGACAAATAAAATGTTTTTAATAACAGGAATCTTGAGGTACTGAATTATTTGCACAGGGCTCTGAAAATACAATTTACTAAGAAAATACTTTCAGTCTAGGTAATTGGATGAATCCTCTAGTTAAGGACAGTTAGAAAAAAATTTGCTTGAATAAATTGAAGTGTTAACAACACAGTAAAAATTTACCAAGCAAGATATGATAGGGAGAGAAAAGAAAACCAAAGTAGGTAAGCCTTAGGTGGGCAGCATGATAACCTCCCAGAGACTCTTATGTCCTAATCCCTGGAACATATGAATGTGTTACCTTACATGGTAAAAGACTTCACATATATATTTAAGTATCTTGAGATGGGGAGATAATTCTGGATTATCTGGGCAGCTCCATATAATTATAAGAGTCCTTATTAGAGGAATGTAGGAGAGTCAGAATTAAGGTAATGTAATGATGGAAGCAGAAGCTAGATTAATGCAGGGCCATGAGCCAAGGAATGTAGGCAACCTCTAAAAACTGGAAAGGAAAGGAGCCATTTTCCCCTAGTATCTCTAGAAGGAATGCAGCCCTGCCAACATGTTGATTTTAGGACTTTTGACCATTTCAGAATTGTAAAATAACATGTGTGTATATTTTAGCCAGAAGTTTGTCATAATTTGTTTGAGCAGCAATAGGAAATTCATGTAAATTTTGGTACCTCCAAGTAGGGTGCTGCTCTAACCAATATCTAAAAATGTAGAAGTTGGCTTAGGATTTCAGTGGTAGGTAGAGGCTAGAAGAATTTTGAGAAACATGACAGAAAAAGCTTAGATTGCTTTGAACAGAATGTTAGTAGAAATATGAATATTAAAGGATCTTCTGACTAGGGCTCAGAAGGAAGTAAGGAACATGGTAGAAAAAAACCTGTATCTTCTAAGAGAATACCTAAGTCATAAACAGACTATTGGTAGATGTGGACATTGAAGACACTGCTGGTGAGATATCAGAAGAAAATGTCGAATATGTTATTGGAAACTATAAGTAAGGGAATTCTTACCATATAGTGACAGGAAGCATAGCTGTATTGCATCCTACACAATTTTGTGGAAAGTAGAATTTGTAAGGGATGTCCTTGGATATTTGGATGAAGAGACTTAAAAACACTCAGGTTTCTTCTTGCTGCTTACAGTAAAAAATGAGAGAAAGAAGGTAAATTGAGAGAAGAACTATTAAGCCAAAGGAACCAGAATTTGATGACAATATTCAGCCTTGAATATCTAGATTGCAAAAGATATGTAATTAGGAGCTTCACCATCAGGAAAGTGTGTTTTGTAGAGAACAGTCTTTTGCTAGTGCCCTGGAAGGGTCCAAGTATTTGGTCACAGAAAGAGCTTTTTGGAGAGAGAAGGTATGTGACTCATAGATCCCTTCAGCTGTAGCAGCACAAGCCAAAAATAAATATGGAATAATCTGGGAAAAACCTGTGGGGGAGCCTCTTGTATAGAGTGAATCCCTGTGTTAGACATGGAAGACCCACAAGGTTCTTGAGAATTCTATATCAGCAGCAGGAATGCCAGGTTGGACTAAAAGAGACAGTGTAGAACTGAAAGAAGGCTGTGGACACTAGAATTCTGTAGGTAGAAACAGGTGATAAAACTACTGTGCTGGAAGCACATGCTACCCTGCATGAAAAAAGAAGCTTGATCACAAGGGCAGAGCCTCAGCCCTCTGAGGGTGAAACTGTGCCACAGAGAGTTATTCTCAGGGCTTGAGACATTATGGAGTTTGCCTGACAGGATTTTCAAACTGCTTAGGAAGGTTGACTTCTTTTTATCTTCTGTTTTCTCCCTTTTTGTGGGAATGTCTATGGTGTTCTATGATTGTCCCAAATATTATTTTGGAAACTTATAACTTGTTTTCTAGTTTCACAGTTCCACAGGTGGGAGGAATTTTGTTTCAGATGGAACACAGCTAGAGTCTCATGCATATCTGATTTATGTGCTTTAGATGATGCAGTTTGGGGCTTTTGAGCTGATGAGATTTACAGTAGATTTCACACTCTGAGTTGCTGCTGTATAGGTAGAGACTTTGGATATGTTGGGATGGGGTAAAAGCATTTTGAATGTGGGATGGATGTGACTCTTTGGGGACCAGAGGGCTGACTGTGGTGGAAGCAGTGAAGCAGTAATGTATCCCCAAAGATGCAAATCCTACTCCCCAGAAGTATGTTACCTAACATGACTTTACAGAAGAGTGTCAGAGTCAGAGAAGGCCATGCGACAGCAGAAGCAGAGAGAAAGAAGACAGTGCGATGATGGGAGCAGAGATCAGAGTGATGAAGGGCCTGAAGCCAAGGGACGGGTCAGTCTTCAGAGGCCGGAAAAGGCAAAGAAACACAAACTTGCTAACATGCAGTTTTTGGTAGTCATTGTATTAATTGCTTGATGATTACATTAATTAAACCTCAAATTCTCTTAAAGTCCAACTGAATAATCTTAAAGACTCAGCTGCAAAATGACCTCCTAATAATAAAGGACAGCCTCTTTACTCTTTTTCTTTTTGTTCTTATTTTTGGTTTATACTTGTGTTAAACTACTGATTTGCAGAATATGAATCAACCCTTGCTTGTGTGTGCTACATATATATGTGGGGAAGAATGTGGCAACATTTAGTTATATTTGTCTTTGAGAACTCAAGCAAAGGAAGAAATGATTCTTTGATTTAATTTTATGGGACATGTAGACTTGAAAACTTGCAGTGGGACCAGCAATGCATGGCATCAACTGTATTCACAGCATGGACGAGTGTTATTAAATAAAAGATTCCAGTGGAAAGCTATGTTCATAGAAAATGGTTGAAAATTACAGTATGCTTTCTGATTTTAAACTGAATTTGAAGTAAAAAATGAAAAATATGAATATATTCAAATTGCAATGTATTTGTGTATTTTAAGCATGGATAATGAAGAAATGAGTAATGGATACAACTGTTGATTATATACTGAGGTAAGACTTTTGATGGGGGAAGAGATGATCATATGAGCTATTGAAATAAGATATAAATTTAATGCCAGTAAAGATCATACCATTATGATTTCATGTGGTATTTTTAAGTATATCTTAGTATCTTGAGTGGTATGAATTCATCACATCCAAGCCAAAATGCTATGCTTTTAATGTTGAGGATATTTTCTCAGAATTTTTAGAGACAATCAAAATGCAGTACAAATAGCTTGAGAGTGACAGTTGGACATTTTCCCAGCTCAGTGTCTTTTTTAGGCTTTGGAGAAAGAAACTGATGATGTATTATTTAGCTAATGTATAAACCACATCCAAATGGTGCAACAGAGCATGAAGAAATAGTTTCCAGGACTGAAAACAAGAGTGAGTTAGAAATACACTTACTGTTGTTTTCCTAGTTGAAACATCCAACCTTCCAGGTTTTGGTTGTAAAATGTTGGAATTTATCATCTATTTGAGTGCTGAAAGTAGTCTTCAGTGAGCTATTGCTCCATAATTTCTGGACCATTTGTGTTCAATATGAATATCTAGACTTACCTGGCAACTATTAAGCACTTGGTGAAATTTACAATGATCTGTTATTTTGAATTTAAAATTTCTAATTTAATAGACTCTATCATGAGAAATCAATTGCAGATATTACCTAAGTTATGAATTAAGCTATCCACCACTGAGTTGCATCCAGCTATTGGTGAGATACTACAAACAATATTATCCTTCTCATTGAAATAAAACATATTTTATTGCTAATTGCAGAAGTATTATGGTTATTTTTTGGTATCAGGAAAATCAAGAAATATGTTTTTAAGAAATTATCTAAACTTGATGATCTTCATGCACACTGATTACACACTGAGTATGAAGGTGCCAAACTTTAAGGAACACTACTATTACAGCTATCAACAAGGACTCACCTTCATCTTGACTATTAAATGCCTCAGTGCTCTTAGATGATCACAAGTATTCTCAATTTAAGGAATCAGAATTTCCTTACCATCTTCTTCACTCTCCACATCTATATGAAATTCATATTGACATTCCACCACAGAGTTAGGGAAGTTCTTATGCTGGTACTTTCATTACTTGATGATTTGATCTACATACAGCCTTATCTGCTCACAGAGTCTATAAATGTGTTAAACTGAGGCTACTTTCACACTTCATTTGCTGATTGTCACCAACATATCCCCCATATACTTCTTAGAGGAGTATAGAAAATTCAAATTTATTGTGCTCAACTGTGAGTATAACAGGAAGTTAGAACGTCTGTCTTATAACAATGAGAACTATGAAGACAAAATCAGTCTCTTCATGATATCAGGCATTGTCTTTGATGTGATCTAGTAGTCTGATCACTGCACAGTAATCTAGCTAAAGTAAATATGAATAATTGGACTCCTTTCCTATACAGCATTTTAAGGATTACTTCAGATTTAGGCAATTCTAGTTTCAGAACTACCAGTGTGTGTAAAGATTGAATCTCTTCTAATCACTTGTAAATTTTAACACTTTAATTTCATCATTATGATACTACAGTTGGGCATGTACCAAATCTCTTTTTGACTTTGATTTTGTGAGATATAGAGGTCTATGCAGGAATTTATGTAAGAAGGTATACTCTTAATATATTTATACTTAGACTAAGATAGACTAAGAGCAGAGTGTGGAATCTGGTGGCCCATGGACTGAATTTAATCCACAAGCACGTTATGGCCAATTCATAGTTATAAGAAGTTAAAATATTTGTCAACACTTATAACTTGTAGGACTTCATATACAAGTCCAGATTTTTAGCTTTTCCTAAATATGGAAACAAAAAACAAAAACCCAACCTAATAGCCATCAAATGGAGCTGATTAAATGCTGCCCCTGGAGGTGAGGGTCAATGATCTCTAGTACACCATTTTCCATTCAACTCTTATTTTCCTGCTTGGTGCCAGTAGGCATTTGAATTCTGCATCCTTGTGAGTGTAATATCAATTAATCTTATACGGATCCTTTAACTTCACTTAAGATTTATAACCTTTAACATTATTTCATTTGGATGTGTCCAAACAATGATCTCTGTATTAATCGTTAAGTGTTATTATTTCTTTTTCCTTTAAGATGAGGAATTGGCATTTTCAAAGAGCAGGAAGAATACACTCAAGTAACTTCATAGAAATTCATGTTGCATTACAGTAATGAATGTTAATGAACTCTGAACATTTACATGGCACTAATTTACCAAAGTAGGCATTGTAAATCTTGACTGCTGCTACATAATTCACTGTATAGGATATAGTAATTACAGAGAAACTATAATAATAAGCTGTTTGTCTGTATTTCCTTTTAGTGAATAATGCTGGATCACAAAACTTTTATGTAATTCTTGATCATTGTGATGAGGCTTTTCAGTTTTGCCATAATTCCACTTAATTACTCTAGCTCAGAACTTGGCAGTGTAACTCTAGATTTGCTATATTAGATTTTAGACTCAGCTGACTTACTAATACTAGTGTTGACAGGAATTATTATTTCAGCAGATGTATTAAGGAACCTAAGTAACTTTTCATCAGCTTTACTTAATTTCATGTTAGAATAGTTGAAACTACATAAAATAGCCCTGTGCTTCAGAGTAACAATATATAGTCAAACCTAGCACCTTAGATTTGAATTCTGCCTCTTCTGATATACCTGTCTGAATTTACATGGAAAAGCTGCTTTTGTTTTCTATTTCTGTTACTGAGCATATGGTAAGCCAACTAGAATGTGATTTATCCTACAAAGCACTTCCTGTCACTTACTGAACTTTTTCATTTCAGTGATGTATAAACCAAGTGCTATATCTGGGACCCAGTGCCATTTGTGCTATTATTGATACAAAGTTACTTTTCAAATATTTTTTATTCACTTAGAGTTTTATTTACCATGTTTATTTGATTTAGTTTGGTTTAAATTTAATTAGCTCTTTAAAAAAAATATCATAGATTGTGTTTGTTTCCTGAGACCAGAAACAAAGAATGCATTATGCTTTCTAAATGAACCAAAATTTATGTTGCAATTATGAAAATGAACAGAGCAGACATATGTTCTTTTCCATACTCTCAAGTCAAAGTTATATACTGCTGCATCCAATCATTCATTATGCTTGAGTTACTTAAACAGTTAGTGATATCTAGGACATACTTATTAAATATATTTAATTTTAAATGTAAAGTCTATTTTATTAAGAAGATAGTGCCAAGTATAATCACATAGCAGAAATTTTGTTGATATCATCATATTGGAAATATTTTAAGTTGCAAACTTCAATTTTAAGTTGCTTATAAATTTGTTTCTCCTCATTATAAGATGATGAATAGAAAAAGGATGCCAAATATCATCTTGATTTTAGGAATTAGAATATATACATTTTAATTAGCTCTAGAAAATGGACTAGTCATCAGTTTTACCAAAATATTCAATCTAGATATTAGCTGAAGAATATAGTAAATGATCTAAAAATTGTTAGGATAAAGAATAAAGATTATAATGATTCACAAATTCATGCAAGCCATTAAAGAAGAGTTGTGATATTAATAATATAATACTAAAGTTAATATGATACTGAGAATCACATAAACATTACATAATATTCCTGGCCCTTTTCTTATTTCTCAACTTAATTTCCCCAGAAATCATATTTAGTTTCTTTGCTTTAGGTACATATTGATCATTTCCAAATACGTAGATTAGTTCCAATGTGTGTTTACATCCTGAACTCTCCATGGAGCTCTAGTCTACCATTAATTACTGTCTATATGACATCTCCACCTTGATGTTTTACAGGAACTACAAAACTAACATTTCAACATTGAACTGGTCTTTCTTCCAACACTGCTCTAGCTTCTATTTTCTCTGACAATTGCTTACATGTCATTAGCCAGGTCTGTGTGTCACGTGACCATTCTGATCTGGCAGCTGACTATGGAAAGGGAGGTTGGAAATTGGGATTGTGCTAGCAACCAATAATACCTGTCTCAGCTACTTACCAACCAAGTTGCTCGTGGAAAAATTTAATTTGTTTGTGTCACAGTTTATTTATCTTTGAATTGAAGTAGTGTAGTAGGTGCTTAGTATATGTTGGCTGTTTCTGTCATTGCTACATAGCCAATTACCCTAAAACATAGTGCTTTAAAAAAAACAATGCTTTGTTATTTTTCATAATTGCTAAAATAGTGGCAGATAAGGTTTGATTGCTAAAGAAGACTCAGAACCAAAAACAGCAATGCTTAAACTATGGTTTATTTGCAGAAAAAGAATACAAATAGCAACATCTTTAAAGTAAGGATGTTCTTTGTAGTTAAAGGCTACAAGGGTTCCAGAGAGGCCAGGCATGAGTTCTAATTATCTTTCTTCTCTGAGGCCATACCAGTACATGCTTTCTGTCTTGGATCAGGAACCAGTGACACATACATGAATATCTCAGAATCCAGGGGCACAAAATGAAGTCTTGCCTGGGTTTCTTACAGTCTGTTGGTCACATAGGCATATTCTGTTACATAACTAGCTCCAGCAGTAGTGCCCTCTGGGAGTTTCATCAAGGCCTTGTGCAAATCAAAAATCTTACTGTTATCAATGAATAATGGTAACAAGTTGATACAAACCACTCTGAAACTCATGGGAGCCATAATTGCAAAGCAAAGCTGTTATCAGTAGTTTTCATATCTTGACCAGGGATCACTGCCTTTTAGATAGTTTAGTAAAACAGCTCACACCAGTTTCAGGCCTGCTGGAATTAACTTTCACAGTACAATCATTTTCTGGATTTGCTGGACTCAGTTGTATTGTTTTTCTGATCTATATGGCCCCAGCTGGGGTCACTCATCTGGCTGTGTTCCAGAATATCCGAGATACTTTCATTCATTGTGTGACACCTCCACTGGATTGGCTGTAATGATGGAAGCTGGCTGGGCTTCATTTTCCTTCCTTAAGTAGTTGGACTTGCTAGAGGCTTGGGGATCAAGATTTTGTTTTTGCCTTTTTTCTTTTGAGTTTTTCTACCACATGACTTGCTTTTGTTTTATACATCAGAACGAGCACTCAATAATACATCAACACCCATTACAATCCACTTCTCAGTTTTCAATTCTTGGACTCTAACATATCTCGCAGTTTAATTTAAGATGTAAATCATTACAATTAGAGCCTACAGCAGGAACATGGCATCTTTAAACAATCAACCCATGAAACACAGGTCCATTCATCTCAGGATGAGACTTGTGTCCAGACTATGGTTCCAGGAGTTGTGTTTCTTTTTCCATTGGTTTTAACTGTCTTTTGAAGGCCAAAGTCCCTCTGTGGTGACAGGCAACACATGTTCAATTATTATCTGTGCTTTTTTTTTTATTACATTTTTTTCCATTTCAGCTCTTATGAAAAATATTTCCCACAACTAAGTATATTCACTTATCTCATTATTTCACCTAGTCTTTCCCTTATGATCCCTAGTAATAACCACAACTGTTGAAAATATCAGGAAAGTAATCCCAGTTAGTCCACTGCTTTTCTGTACTATGCCTGCCTGTCCAGGGAGAAGATAGACACAACATATCTGTAAAGTTCAAGAAAATAGATTAAAATTGTGTATTTGAAGTTATGCTGTCTATATTTCTATATCTGATAAATATTTTGTAGGTTTATATTAATACAGAATTATGTAGAAGTTTCTTCTCTTCTGAACATACTATAAGTTCATAGATAAAAACAATTTTACATGCCTTAACCAAAGTGCATTTTTTCTCCCAGCCAACAGATAATGGCATAGATTTGTTCATTTGAGACAAGATAATATACACATTTGCATAAATTTTTAGAATCTAACCTGTTTATAGGAAAAGGTGCTTCTGAATAAGAATTTCTCCTAAAGAAATAATTTCAAATTATTACTGTTTTTCAATAAAAAATGTGGGCTTTAAGATATTTTACTATAATTACAAATGACTAAATTCTTTTATTTAGAATTGAACCAGGGACCATAGGTGTAGTCAGAGTAGGGTGAGGGCCTCTGGAAAAGGCAAGGCAGAATAATTACAGTCAGACCAATTTAACTACATGCAAGGAAACCCCCTACCAAAACTCTGTGTTAAACATTAAGCTCTAGAGTCATTCTTCAGTAAGAGCAGTTAATATTCCCCAGATAAAGAAGAGTAGCACATATTTTTATTATGCTAATCATTTGTAATCATGTGTAAGATTCACTTTAGCATGCTAAAAGGCCCAGGCCTATGTGCTATCTTTCCTCCTTCAGATCTGATGAGGTGATTTGCAAACTGGGCAACTAACTTAGCATGCAGACCCAGCTGTAAACAACATAGTAAAAGGCAAGAAGGATTCTACCTTAAAGATAAGATGGCATTTTAAGACCCGGGAAGTTAGAAGTAAGATTCTTAACTTACTCTTTAACAAACAGACAATAATTCAGCCCACCTTGGGGGCTGGGCAAGCGTCCTTGTTTGATATGCTCACAGACCAAGATGCCAATATCCCAGGGAGAAATCAGAGCAGTAAATTTCTTGTGTTAAGTTAATTTTTAATATTCAGGGACCACTTAACAGGTCCACACCCCTAAGCCTTTTATCTGGTTCCCCAAAATCCTCAACTGCCTATAAAACCTCTAGACAACGTACCACCATGGGCTCTCTTGTCCCTTCCTGGCATTATCCAGGAGTTCTGTCCTCTCACTGTATCTCTCAATAAAAGCCTCTCCCTGGCTCTCCTACCTTGGGTGTTAGCTAAGTTCATTCTTCAACTCTGCAAACAAGAACCCCGGCATCAGAATCACATTATTTCCCTGAGGAATATATCTCCAAATTCATTATATGGTCAGTGAAAATGTAAGATTCAATGCGTGCATTCATCCATTTGTCTACAAGTATTTACTGAGCGCCAACTAGGCTGCAAGCACTCTTCTGAATCCTAAAGACACAGCAGTAGGCAAAACAAAACACTGCCCTCTTGGAGCTTACAACAGTAACAGCAAATTGTATTTTGAATAGTAAAAAACAATAAGGTTAAAAAATAGGGAAGGGGACAATGAGTTGGTGGATGGGCAATGAAATTTTAGATTAGGAGGACTGGAAATGACCATTGAGAAGGCGACATTGAGTAGTGGCCTGAGTGAAATGAAGGAGTGAGCCCTGGAGCTGCCTGGGAGAACATACCAGAGAGAAATGCAAGTATAATGGTCCTGAGGTGGATATATGCCTTATGTTTTTGAGAAGCAGAATGAATGAAGGGAGGAGAGTAGTAGATAAGGTTAGAGTGCTAATAGTGTGTCTGGAGGTGAAATTTGTATCATATTAAGGATGCTGGTTTTTGCTTGAAGTGAGATTGGAAGCCATTGGATGGGTTCAAGGAGGAGAGCGGTGTAATCTGACTCAGAATCTTCTTAACTGGTGCCATCATTAGCTGCTGTGTTGGAAACAGACTGAAGGCAAACAAAGGTGGATGCAGGGGGCAGTTAGGGAGATTTCACAGTAATCCAGGTAACAGAGGATGGCTTGGATCAGAGTGGTATTTGCGGAGGTAAAGAAATAGTTGAATTTGGACATATGATGATTGAGGTGACAGGATTTGCTGATAGATTTTCATTATATATCTAAGCTATAAGCCAAATGTTTAATTAATAATTCAAGAATAATTATTTCAACTGGAGAAAAATAGGGGGGAGAATATGTATGAAGCAGAAGATTTGTATCCAACCTTTTTATATCATGAGAAGTACTTTATCAATGTAATTAAAATATCTGATCATGAAAAAGTGGCACTTCTTGGTATATATTTACATTGTATCACTAAGATAATGAAAACTGAATCCCAGTATTTACTTCATTTTTATCTATTGTAAAATGTCTAGTTAAAAGTTTAATGTCTTATATCTTCTAACATTTGTAGTTAAAATATATCCTGAAGCTTATTGATTGTTGGAAATAAAGCATATTGATTAGTGGAAATTTGAAAAGACAGTAATTAATTTTTTTAAAAGAGCTGATTGTATACTTTTAAAGGGAAGAAATACAGAAGCCAGTTTTAGTCATTCTATATTTAATATGTGAAGAGCCAGATAATTTTTCCTAAGTTCTATCAGTAGAGGGCAGCAATGTTTCAAATAGTTTTTTTGCAGGTTCCTGGAAATCTTTGCTAAGGAAAACTTTTTTTTTGTTGCTCTTAAGAGGTTTGTTCTGGCTTGCCTTTTAATGAAGTACTTTGGTGTTATCATATAGGAATTCACTTAAAAGCCCCGTAGCTTTGGTTCAGATATTTAGTCAACTGTTCCCTTAGGTTCTATAGATGCTTTCTTAATGAGATCATGTGTTTTTTCTTTCTGTAATTTAGGGAGTACCAGGGCCTGGAAAATATGACATTACAAGTCAGTTTCAGAAGATTGAAAGTATGATACCAAATGTAAATGTTGCATCACCTGCTTTTCTTTCTCAATCACAGGTAATGTTCTACAGTTATTTTCTTATAGAATATAAGAGATATAATGTGAAGTTAGCAACCAGTGGTGTTTAGGTAGATTGTAAGAAGAAAAGTGATATTTAAACAAATTGGAAACAGACATGGCCTAGGAAAATCACATTACCCAAAAAAGGTGGGTAAAATGAAATAAGATTACAGTATCAGCAATAATACGCAAAGTGAATATTTGAATTGAAAACATCTATTAAACACTTTGCATTAAGCAAATTTGCATATGTGAGAGTTCAGTTTAGTTTATAGGAGATTTTAGTCTGAGTTTTTAAATACACTTTGCTAATGAATGTGTGGAGTGTTAATGTGTAATGTTTGAGGACATGCATATCTTTTGGAGCAAATACTGAAGGCTTTCTGTGGATCCTGGCAATAGGTTGTATCTACATCTGCTGCTGGGGCCTTTATTAGTGATGCAAGAGTCGATTTCACAGTAATCATTTCACATTCTCCAAGGTATATACTTGGAGGACTTGAAGGTATCTAAGATATTTCAAAGGCAGTAACATTATAATACTTGCTAACTTTTATAACGTGGCAGTGTTCAGATCAAAATAGTTATGATATTTAGCCAAGTGTAGTAGTAGATATAGTTCTGATTATCATATTTAACTTGGGAAGGTTATTAACCTTTAGATGACTACAGGTGACTATTTTGGTTTTATTGAACTTAAAAGACACCTCTTTGGAGACAAGTAGATTGAAGACATATTTGGATATATACTTTCTAACATGGCTTTTTAATGGGTTAGATATGGTAAGGGACTAGGAAGAATCAAGAATGAATACCATGTTTCTGCTTTGAGCAACTTGATGGTACTTAGGTACCAAACCAAACTGATGTGTGGGAATAGGATATTGTGTGTGTGTGCCTTTTATTTTTTTAAAATATCATTTTATAACTAGAACTCTCAGTTTTTATGTTATTTCTGCTCACCTAAAATAGTCTTAATTCTACATCACTTGCCACCAATTATAATATTTTAAATATATTTTCAGAAATAGAAAAGAATATATCAATTTTGTTTAAGGGGATGATACAGAAAAGAATAATGATTCTTTTATTTAAGGGGATGATGCAGAAAAGAATAATGATTCTTCCGTAAAAGATATGGAAAAATTCAAACCAACAGAACTGCCTGCTAGGGGCAGTGTTAGTATTTAGTTTTATATCTGCATATAATTATACAATATATTAATGACTATGATAGAAAAAAAAATAATGCAATTAACAAAGTGGACTTAGAACACATAATTTTTGGTTTATAGGACTAAAGACATTATATTTCTGGGATACTTATTTCAATTATTGATATAAGAAGTTGTCTGTTATTTTATCCAAATGTATTGCAAACAAATTCTGAATTATTTTTAGCAGGTTGGTTTGTTGTAATGATATGGATGAAGCAATCATGGAACTGTTTTAGATGTATTACAGGGTTGAGCATAGAAGTTAATATTAAGAGCCAGAGTTCTCACTGTGGGAGAAGTAATATATAAACATGAATTAGGGGAAGTTAGAAAGGATCTCATGTGACAGATCTGAATTTGAGGTTTTGATGTGAACTCATGATTTCTAATCTATATATAGTTATAGAGTGTATCTATTGAGGTATCTGTCTATGTGTATGTGTATGTGTGTATATAGGTGTATGTATATATATATATACATATATATGTATATATATATACACACACACACACACACACACATATATATATATATATATATATCTTAACTCTGCTGTTGAATGATCCAGGAATTAGGGATTGAGCAGAATAGGCAGAAATGAACCTGCAACACACTGTTGTGTCAGAAAGTGGAAAGGTCTAAAGAAAAGATGATAGCTTATCTTAGAGACATATGAACCAACTTGAAGGGCCTCCTACTGATAAAAAACACAGTGATTAACTATAAATCATTAAAACTGGTATTCATGAGTCCATATTGATGATAAATAGATAAATAAGTAGATAGATTAATGAAACAAATAATTGGGGATGAAGGGATGGTCCTTGTTTGTATTAGAATGCTTAGTGCTTATTGATAAATGTAGAGGGAGTATTGGATTTGATCAAAATTAAAATCACTAGTGAGGTCGAGAGGACATCATGTGGCTCCAGATATGATACACTGGGAAAGCCACACCACCACCTTTTTGGTATTCTGTCTGGAAATGTATAACCTGGATATAATTATGAAAGCATCAGAAAAGCGCCAACTAACAAAGATTCTATCATATAAAAGTGGTGGAAGTATTGCTATATTTTTCCAAAGTTACAAAACTCAAAGGAAGGCTGTGGAAAAGTTCCTACATTTAAGGAAGCTGAAAGGAATATCTGACCCTATACCAGATTATGTCCTGGAGGAAAAAAATGCAACACAGGCAGTTAGATCAACTGACAGATTTAGAATATGAATGGTGGATTAGATAAAAGTATTATATCATTGATACATTTTCTGAAGTATAACTATGCTATGGATTTGTAACAAAATATCCCTATTCTTAGTAAATACACACCAAACTATTTAGGGGTAAAGAGCTATGACATATTCACTTTCTATTAAATGGTTCTATATATATACATATATATACATGCATGTGTGTGTGTGTGTATGTGTAGAGAAAGAGACACAGAAAGGAAGGAATAGACATACAGAGATAAAGAGACAGAAACATGGAGAATGGGCAAAAGAAAAAAGCAAATAGTGAGAATTAATTCCAAATAAAAAATTAAAAAATATGATTATGCAACACTATATTTCATAATAGTCCATAGTTATACATATAGATACACATATTTAATAAGTTAAATATTATACATTTGTAATAACTAAATGTGTTATAAATGTATAAGTTTCATCAAACTGGATTTATATACCACTTGAACTTAAGTTTTTTTTCCTTAGGGTAGTTAATGATATTTGTTGACTTAATTGAATGTTGAGAAACTGTTAATTTGTGTAGTTTCATTATATAAAAGAAGTCATGTTAGATCATAGAGTATTTTTATTGAATTATATTGACATGCAATATGATAGTAGTTTCACATGTACAACATTATGATTTGATATTTGTATACATAGCTAAATGATCACCATGTTAGGTCTTGTTACCATCTATCACCATACAAAGTTATTACCATGTTAGGTCTTGTTACCATCTATCACAATACAAAGTTATTACCATGTTATTGACTATATTCCCTGTGCTGTACATTACATTCCTGTGACTTATTTATTTCATAACTGGAATTTTGTACCTCTTAATCCTCTTTACTTATTTCACCTATATTCCCACAGCCTCTCTTCTTACACCACTAGTTTATTCTCTGTATCTGAGTCTGTGTCTGTTTTGTTTTGCTAATTTGTTTTTTTAGATTCTACATATAAGTAAAATCATACTGTATTTTTCTTTCCCTGACTGACTTACTTCACTCAGCATAGTACTCTCTAGGTATATTCATGTTGTTGTAAATGGCTAGATTTCATTCTTTTTTTGACTAATATTCCATTGTGTATATATGTATGTATGTATATGTGTATGTGTATATATGTATATGTCACAATTTCTTTATTAATCTATTGATGGATACTTAGGTTGCTTCCATATCTTGGCTATTGTAAACAATGCTGCAGTGATGATGGGGTGTATATATCTTTTTGAATTAATATTTTAGTTTTCTTTGAATAAATACCCAGAAATGACATTGCCTAATCATATGATAGTTCCATTTTTAATTTTTTGAGGAACCACTGTTTTCCATAGTAGTTGTACCAATTTACATTCCCCCCATCAGTGCTTGAGGGTTCCCTTTTCTCAACATCTTTGTTTTATCTCCACCAATACTTGTTATTTATTGTCTTTTTGATAATAGCCCTTCTGACACGTATGAGGTGATAATAACATTCCAAATCTTTACATTTTTACTTCTCCCTACAACTTTTATATATTTAAAGACACATTTTACCTCTTTTTATTTTATGTATCCTTTAACTAATGAATTTTAAGTTAGTTTTACTATTTTCATCTTTTCCCTCATATTGCTTTATAAGTGCTGATTCATTACTTTTATTATTTATATACCTTTAACAGTGAGATTTTTTTAATTTCATATATTTTCTTATTATTAATTAGTGCCTTTTCTTTTTAGGTTTGAGAAGTCCCTTTAATATTTCCTTTGTAAGGCTGGGTTAACAGTCATGAACTCCTTTAGCTTTTGCTTATCTGCGAAACTCTTAATCTCTTAATTCTGAATGATAACCTTGTTGGGTAGAGAATTCTAGGTTGGCAGTCTGTCCTTCCAGTACTTTGTATATATTCAGGCCACTCCCTTCTGGCTTGTAAAGTTTCTGCTAAAAAAAATCTGCCATATGTGGTTTCCTTGTACATAATATGTTGCTTTTCTCTTGCTGCTTTTAAGATACTCTATTTTTCCTTAACTTTTACCATTTTAATTATAATGTGTGTGGTATATTTCTCCTTGGGTTCATCTTATTTGGGCTTTTGAATCTGGATGTCTGTTTCCTTCTCCAGATTAGGGAAGCTTTCAGCCATTATCTCTTCAAATACTTTTTCTGGCCATTTCTCTCTTTTTTTCTTTCTGGGGCCCCAATAATATGAGTATTATCCTACTTGATATTGTCCCAGAGGCTGTGTAAGGTATCCTCACTTCTTTTAATCCTTTTTTCATTTTGCTGCTCTGCCTGGGTGTTTTCCATTGCTTTGTCTTCCAGCTCACTGAGTCATGCTTCTATTTCATCCATTCTGCTGTTGAATTCCTTTAGTATATTTTTAAAGTTCAGTTATAACTTCTTTTTGGTATTATCTTATATTTTCTATTTCTTGTTTAAGTTCTCACTGTATTCATACATTCTTGTCCTGAGATTGGTGAGCATTTTTATAACTATTACTTTGAACCCTTTATCAGGTAGGTTGCTTATTTCTATTTCATGAAGGTCTTTTTCTGGGGATTTGCCTTGTTCTTTAGTTTAGGACATATTCCTCCCTTTCCTCATTTTTCCTGTCTCTCTGAGTTTGTCTATATGTGTTAGATAAAATGGCTGTGTCCCTCAGTCTTGAAGAAGTTGTCTTCTGTGGGAGCTGTTCCATGTGGCCCAGAAATGAAATGTCCCCTGGCCACAAGGCAGGCACTCCATGCTTGTCTCTCATGTGGACTGCAGGTGCTGCTGGCTGTGGGAGGGCCATGGCTTCTGTGTAAGGAGAGAGGGGCTCAGTGTGCTTAGTCCTCCCTGTTGTGGCTGGCTCCACCACTGCCTGCATAGGGTGGGGCTTGGGGCACTCACCTGTACCAGTTATGGCTCGGTCTCTGTCTGGATCAGGCAGAATTCAGGGAGCTTGCTTGGTGCTGTTGTGGCCTGGGTGCTGCACAGTGTGGGAGGGCATGGGATGCTAGTCCAGCCTGGTTATAGGGTGGGGTGGACAGAGCATGCACCGTGGTACTATAGCAAGCTGGAGGGATGGGGTCGAAAGGGTGCCGGTCCTGTCACCGGTAAGTTAGTATGAGATTGTAAAAATGGCATCTACCAGCACTTCTGAGCCTCAATAAAGTCCCTCAAACTTCTTGCCTCTCCAGCAGCTCTTGTAAAATTAATAAGTGGGTCTCCTTGCCTATCGTCTAGGCACGTTTCAATCTGTTGCTTTTGCACTGGATCTCAGAGTGAGTGATTTACACATGAGCCCTTTAGGAATGAGATATCTAGTCCCTATAGTCATATAATTTTCCTGATCATAATCCCTGTTGATTTTAAACACCAGACATTTTGGCGGCTCATCTTTCTGGTCCCAGCCCCTAGGGTTGAGGTGCCTGATGTGGGCATAATCCCTTCACTGCTGGAGGAAGAGTTACGTATTTTTGAAATCCCTCTGATTGTGGGTCACAGGTGAGGCCCTATCTCTGCCTTTTCTACCCTTCTTGATGAGGTCTCCTTTGTCTTTTGTTGTGGAGGTGCTGTTCATCTAGTTCTCCAGTCCTTTTCAGAGGAAAATTTTTCCATATGTTGCTGAATATTTATTGTGTTTGTGGGAGGCAGTATATTCAGGGTTTTCCTACACCACCATCTTTAACCCCCCTCCTAGATTATATAGCTTTTAAAATTTACTATCTTGTAGAATATTTTAAATGTGAAGATTGTCCTTACACTATCATCTAGAATCTCATATTGAGATGACTTCCTCTGAAAAGTCTATCTGGCTTAGTAAAGTACATAATGCATTACCGTATTAATATTTAGATGATTTTACTAAAAGCTGTATATTTTATAGGTTTTGATAGGTATAAGATCTTAATTCATTTATATTTTCTTCACTCCATTAAGAAATAAATTTCTCCAGATGTTGTAATACTAAGAAGGCAGCTTTTAACTCATGAAGTATCTAAATGTACTATAACTCCTCATTGGCATATTTTCCCATTCTTCACTAGAGATTTGTACCTATAAAATCAATCACCCCGGCTCCTGGCACATATAATGAATCTCGAACTGCTTTCAAGTCCTTGAAGAAAACACTAGGACTGAAAAATGCTCCATTTGGTCAAAGTGCTGCTCGATTCAAGCAGGATGCCAAGACTGAAGAAATGCCAGGTTAGCAATTAATCTATGTATTTCTATTCTTTAGCTTTATGTAACTTCATATTCCCTACAAGATGGGTACACCAAAAAATATAATTTTTTTTGGCTCTATGGTTGGTGTTGTCATTTTAAATCAACATTTTTTTAAGCATTAAATACACTAAACTCAGATAAAAAAGTGCATGATTTTAGTAAGATTTCAATTTAACATGCACATTTCTTAATTGTAACTTTCTGTTGTTTTCCTTTATTCAATAAATTTCCTAATTTTCTCTTGGTAGATGAACACATATTGTATATCAACTATGTGGTCATTGCCAGTAATATAACTTAAGATACTCAGTTTGTTAAAATTTTATTTTGGGTATGTCCAATCACATATTCTAGTATTCTCAGTGGCTATTCTAGCACATAGAGCTAAGAACGTAGCACAAAAATACTTCATATAATAGTTATCTGTTGCTGCATAATGAACGGTAGCTTAAAAAAAATAGGCTTTCCTTTATATTTCATTATGTTGTGGGATGGCTGGAAGGCAGAACTCAGATGGGACTGTAATTCAGAATGCATGCATAGTCTCAACATTATTGCTGCAGAGTAATCTTTTAACATGGTAGCTCAGGGCTCCATAAGACCTGGCAAGATGCATGCAAGATTTCTTAAGACCTAACATTAGAAGTCCCAGGACATCACTTCTGCCACATTCTATTAGTCAATCAAGTAACAGGCAGCACATGTACAGAAGGCTGAGAAATTTCATCTCTCAATGACAGGGGTAGCCAAGAATCTTTGGCCTTCTTTAATCTATCACAGACTACTTTCTGGCCACAAAATATCCTACATGCCTTCCGATGGTTTTCAAATTCTCATGCAATTATGGTGTAATCGTGAAGCCCACGATCTTGTTATACAAGTCAAGTGTAAGTGCAGGTAAGGATTCTTGGATATGGTACTTCAGATCAGCTCTGGAGTATAACTTCTTTGTATCAGAAGAGCTGTGTCCTGAAGATACAAATGACCTAGCCCACATATCCAACACATGATGGTGGGAGGAGAGAGAGGATAATCATACTACACATTCCTGTTTAAAAAAGAGGGAAAAGTACAGGCCTTTTGTAGTCATAGGCCTATCGCAATTCTGAAATCCAACCAGGCACATTTTACCATTTCCTTGATTAGGGCCCCATTGAGCTCCCTAGGAATGATTTTCCATGGTCCTTTGTTCTTCTTTTTGGGCTTTTCATTCCAATCTTTGAGTTATCCTTTTTTCTATAAGAAATAGGCTGTGTTTGCAGCTAGAACATTCTTAGCTTCCTTCCTGCCCATAGAAGATTGGAGGTCTTTGTGCTGTTGTTTTTTTCCTTCCAAATTGGTACAATTCCTTATAAAAACTTTGTAGGTTTCTTATTGTATTAATTTATAATCAAACACACTGGATGTACTGCTCTCACATGTACTTCTTAGAGAAACCGTTGCCAACTCTGGGTTTCAATACTTTTAGACTCCTAGAAACACTGTTGTTTTAGCTGAGGATCTATGATACATGGCTCTAACATTTTAGAGGCACTTTTCTTTAACTGAGAGATTCTGTGAGGTACCACCTTAAATTTTTCTGAAGTTTTAACAGAGGGCCTTACACCCAAACTCTGAAGTTGGTCTTTGCCCTCAGGCCATTTCTTGCTTTGAGAGCTTTTTGCCCTATGGAGAGACTGGTGATGAAAAGCATTTTTACTTTCAAACCCAGAAAATATTGATTCATTTTTACTTCCTATAAATTCTGCTTGAAAACAAGTTTTAGCTCATCACTTTCTGTTCTTCTCACGTAGAGGTAAAAACAACTAGTTGGCACTTTTGACATGCAGCCTGGAAATTTCCTTATTTGTTTATAATTTCATATAAATAAATGATAATTTATTAGGTATTTTCTTCATTGTCCCAAGCATTAATTTCACAAAAATTCTACCATTACATAATACAAATTATCTTTTCTCCAACCTCCAATAACATTTTCATTACTCTCCTTTAAGCTATCACCTACTATCTCAAGGCCCTTTATCAAAGTATTGAGTTGTAGCTTCTGGCCCATAGCCTGATCCCAAACTATTACTATAGGGTTTGGTATGGTAATTTGTTTTGCTAATATTATACTGGTGCAAAATATTTTACTTCTCATGCCATTAAGATGTTGAATCTTATCTTCCCCTTTAATCAGTTGGTAGCTTTCTTGACCAGTAGTATGCAGTGGAAATGATAGTCTAGCACTTCTCAGGCAAAGTCATATGCTTTACAGCATACTTCTGAGCCTGCAGAACAATTAGTCTTAGAGGCCTGAGCCTCTATATAGAAGTCTGACCATTATTAGGTTGCCATTCTGGAGAGGTCATTGTGTAGGTGCTGGGTACTCTCCCAACTGAGCCTAGCTTGGCAGTGTTTACCATGAATCTGAAATCCAAATAATTTCTAAATGTCAATTTATTGAGTGACCTAACTGCCTTAGGGTTGGGTCTTATTTTCAATTTAGTGGTCCATTGAATTAGGATAAAGTATTACAAATTCCTCAAAGGTTAGTTAATTTGTAAAGGATGAAGTTCAATTATGATGATCTCTAATATAGAATCTCAGTCTTACATACATTAAGACTTAGTGAGAATGACCTTTATGGAACTTTGCCTTTTTTTTCATGTAGTGTTAGGGTGCAGTAATGAACTCACCCACGAGTCAGTCATAGACCAGATTTGACCACCTACTATATGGCTCAGAGCTGTTGCATGTTACCATTAGAAGGCACCCCTAAACTGTCTATCCTGGGCATGGAAAGGCTGGAAAGTGAATATAGAAAACCTCTAATGTGAGTGAATTATATGATCAGGATGGACTTTTAAATCAGAAGTTTAACAAAATAGTACCTGAGATGTACACACCCTGAGGTCCCTGTATTTAAGTACTTGCACTCACCTGTAGTGTGCTACGTGGTCCTCTTATGTGTGAAGAGACAGATCTGAGACACTTGTCTTTTAAATACCTTAAATGGTGGCCCAAATAGTTTTAATTACACTACCTGTTCACCTTGTTCCTAAACATTACCAGTAGATGTCTTCTTTTACTTAGCATGTAAAAGCTCATTGTTACATTTAGTTTTTCTTTTTATTGCTGAGTAGTATTCCACTGTTTAGGTATAGTGTGGTTTGTTTATCTGTTCACCAGCTGGTAAACATTGGGTTGTTTTAATTTCTCTTGGCAAAAATACCTATGAGTAGAATTTCTGGGTCATATGGTAAGTGTATGTTTAACTTTATAAGAATTTGATTAATTGTCTTTCAAAATGGCCTACCATTGGCTTATGAATTCCTACAAGTAATAAATGAGAATTCTTTCTAATTATTTAATTTATAGTTGTTTCACCTAAAAGAATTAAAAACATGTTTATTTTTACATATGATATTCTTCATGGTTTTAGGTCCTGGGTTTTATAATATCTCAAATAATACCATAATTGACAACTTCAGCAATACCTGCTTGAACAAACAAAAGAAAAGGGCATTTGGTTCTTCTGTCCCTCGAACTTTGTTCCTGGTCCAGAAAGAAGCTTTTACTACTCCTGGGCCTGCTGATTATCAGGTAATATGTGAATATCAAAATAATATACTTTATATCTAATATCAAGACTTCAGGTTTAAAAAAAATTAAATGTGATACATATACGTCATTATTATAAGCATACTATCATTATTGACATTATTTATAACTTATGGCATATGAAAAAAATTTAATTTCATGCACAGCTATGTTTATAATTAATTTTTTTAAATGAATCTTTTTCTTTATTTCTTTATTTCTTTAAGGATCTCATGTATTTCTTTAAATGCTTATCTTCATTTTAAGATTGTTCTATTTCTGAGAGTAAATTTAGGTCTTCTCCATAGTTTTTGTGTAGAAACCTTAAAAACCTTTATTAGACTTTTCCTTGGTATTTGATTTATAATTCTATTGTAAATGGTACCTATTAAATATTTTTATGGTTTGGCTTTCTGTTATTGGCATAAAGATATATAAGTCTTTTATTAAAGATTTGCTTTATCAATGATCCATACTTCTTACTAAATTAAATGATTAATTCTGTTAACTTAAAAAATTTTCCTCAAGCACAATTTCTTTGTGAATGACAGTTTCTTTGTTCTCCAATAGTTTCATCTTTCATATATATATTTTTGTCTCACTGAACTTCTGCATCCCAAAACAAAACTCAAGACTATTCTTAGGAATTAAAAAAATATCCCAAAAGGTAAAATTCACAGACTGTGGCTTCCAATAAAAAAAAATACTAGGTATGCAAAGAGGCAGGAAAATACCACCCAGAATGGGGAAAAAAACAAGCAGTAGAAGGAGACCCCAAAATTACATAGATGATAGAATTAGTCAATAAGGATATTAAATAGTTATTATAATTGTATTCCACATGTTCAAGAAGGTAGAAGAAACTTTGATCATATTAAGTGGAGAAATAGCACAAATAAAAAGACACAGATTGAAGGTCTAGAAATGGTAAGTATAACACTTGAAAAAAAGCACATTATCATTAACAGCAAGTTAAACAGTTCAGAAGAAAAGATTAGTGAACCTGAAGACACTAATAGAAACTATATGAAATGAAGCACAGTAAAAATGAACAAAGGAGAAAATAAAGTATCAGAGAACTATGGGAAAATTTGAAATGGCTTTATATGTGTGCAGTTGGAGTCTCTGAAGAAAAAGAGTGTGGGGCATAAAAAATATTTTAAGAAATAATGTGGACTGGATCTATACTGTTGGAACTCAACCAAGAATTTGGAGAAGTGCAAATTGTAGCGCTCCAAAGTCTTACAACTACAAACTATTTACTGTTAAAAGAACATATGGCATGTGAACAGTCCCCAGGAATGGGTTGTTTTAATTTGTCTGATTTCTCTCAGACTGTTCAAGTTCAGTTGGACAATATCCACCACATCATAGATAAGTTTTCACAAATGCCTAAGGTGCCTAACTGGTTTTCTTGGTTTCACTGCAGATGGCTGGTAATTACAGATATGCTTTGGTTATGTAACTATACTCCTATTATGTTAATGTGTGTGTGCAATTTAAGTAGTAGCTTAAAACCTATACATGCTGAAGTTACTCTACAAGAAGATATGTCAAAGAAATAATCAATCTTCCCATGTTTTCTTCCGCCTGCTACTTCTATAGCTTTTCTTCTTCCTTCCTAATTACAACCCTTAAATAGAATTCGTGCCTCATATCAAATTTACCGAGTATCATAATTCTTCCAAGTGGTAAAGATACCTCAAGACAAATGCTGGGCATAGAAGCCACAGGGCATAAATATGCAAAGAAGTAAAAAGCTAACTTTTTCAAACAATAAGGCTTCTCTCTCACTTACCAACTTCACATTTCCCTGTATGGCCCCGGAAGATGACTGGTTAGCCAGAGACGGGTAAGATTCCTCAAGGGAGGAACAACCTAAGACAGGCACAGTCGCAGGGGGGCCATCAGGTGAGAAATTGGGGATCAACAGAGGTGAGGCTTAGAACCTCACCCCCCCGTTCTGAGAGAAATCTTCTGCATACGTGGATGTTTTATTGCCCTGGTCTAGCTTGGATTAACACATAGTCTACAGGCACACACCTGATCATCTACATTTGCTCTCTTACAACACTAAACTATGTTTTCTACCTTTATCTTGTATCTACGTACCACTTCAGCATTTTATTAAAAATAATAATAATAAAGAGAGAAATGTGGTATCCACATATAAATCAAGTATAAAAACCAAATGAGTATTCATATTTGAACTGACTGTTTAGAGTTCATAATGCATGAGCAAAACCGAAAGTTTCTGTGATGACTGCCCTTGTACTGTTCACTATGTAACTTATTCATTATGTAAGAATTTGTTCTACATGTAAAAACTTGTTTGTTATGCCTCAGAAGATTGGAGACTGACAAAAATTAGGCTTGGGGTGGAATAATGATTGTGCATTGAGCATTGACTCCCCTATACAGAATTTTATTGTCGTTAACAACCATTTGATCAATAAATATGAGAGATGCCCTCACAAAAAAAAAAAAAAAAGAAGGACAGACTTCCAATGGTAAAATAAATTAGTAACCGGGATGTAATGTATAGCATAAGGAATATAGTCAAGATATTGTAACAGCCTGGTAGGGTGATAGCTGGAACCTAGAATTATGTATATAAATGTTCTACCACTGTGTTGTACACTTGAAACTCATGTAATGTAATACTGTGTGTCAACTACCCTTCAATAAAAAATAATTATTAAAAAAAAAAAAAAAAAAAAAAGAAATAATGGCAGAAAATTTCCAAACTTTGATGAGAACTAGAAATCCAAATATCCATGAAGCCCACAGTAAAAAGACATCAAGGACACTATGCCAAAGCACATTATCATCCAGTTGATTAAAATGGTAAAAGAGAAAAAATTTCTCAAAAGCAGTTAGAGAAAAGGGATATATAACACTATGAGAAATGAAGTTAGAAATGACAGTGTATTTCTTGTTGGAAATGATACACATCAGAAGACAGCAGTGTGACAACCTTTAAAGTGTGGAAAGAGAACAGTTGTCACTCTATAATTCTATATAGCAGGCTAAAATATTTTTCAACAAGGGAAACTAGATGAAGACCTTTTCAAAAAGCTGAAATATTTATCCCGCAAAGACTAGCAGTATAAGAAAGATTAAAGAAAGTCCTCCAGGCAGAGGAAAATGTTACCAGATGGAATCTGCATCTATATAAAGTAATATGGAGTATCAAAGATGATAACTGTGGGTTAACATAAAAGACTTTTGTTGGATTTCTTATTTCATTGAAAGCAGAGCGTCTTGCATGTTTTTGATTTACTGACAATTTACCTTCACAGAAGCTGTGAGAGGAACTCATCTGAGGTAAATTTTGACTGAATAGAGGAGAACTAATTTATGAAATAGAAGAATCATTTTACAAATAGTGATCATGTGATTTTTCAGTTTAGAACTATCAAACAAGATATTGGACATTCATAGACATATATAAGGAAACTACAAAGTTGCTGTTTAAAAATGATCTGTAGAAAACAGGAAATGTTCCTAAGATCAGAGACTCATAAGAATAAAACTAGTCTAAAAGGTCAACAGGGAGGCACTCTTCTGAGTAAAATTCTGACAAGGCAGTATTCCTATATGTTAGACTTTTTAAGGCTCAGATTTTAAAAGAACATTTTAAGGCATATGCATGCAGGCTTATCTTGTTATATTGTGCTTTGTTTTATTGAATTTCTGCACAATAAAACATGCAGATACTGTGTTTTTTACAAATTGAAGGTTTGTGGCAACTCTGCTTCTAGGAAGTATATCTTCACCATCTTCCCAACAGCATTTGCTCACTTTGTGTCTCTATCACATCTGGATAATTCTTGCAATATTTCAAAGTTTTTCATTATTAATATTTTATTTGCTATGGTGATCTTTGATGAGTGATCTTTGATGTTACTATTATAATTTTTCGGAGTACTACAAACTGTGTCCATATACAGGGGTGAATTTAATTAATTAATATTGTGTGTGTTCTGACTGTTCCACTGAGTGGCCTTTCACCTATCTCTCTTCCTGTCTCCTTATGCCTCCCTAATCTCTGAGACAAAACAATATTGAAATTTGGCAATTATTTACCCTACAATGGCCTTGAAGAGTTGAAGTGAAAGAGTTGCACATCTCTCACTTTAAATCAAAAGCTAGAATTATTAAGCTTAGTGAAGAAGGTATGTCAGAAGCTGAGACAGTCCAAAAGCAAGGCCTCTTGCACCAGTTAGCCAAATTATAAGTGCAAAGGAAAAGTTCCCAAAGCAAATAGAAGTGCTACTTCAGTGAACACATGAATGATAAGAAAACAATACAGCCTTATTGATGATACAGAGAAAGTTTTAATGATCTGGATAGGAGATCCAACCAGCTATAATATTCCCTTTAAACTAGTGCCTAATCCAGAGCAAGGCCCTAAATCTCTTTAATCCTATGAAAGGTGAGAGAGTGAAGTTGCAGAAAAGAAAAGCTTAAAGCTAGCAGAGGTTGGCTCATGAGCCATCTCTGTAATGTAAAAGTTCAAGGTGAAGCATCAAGTGCTAATGCAGAAGCTGTAGCAAGTTATCCAGAAGATCTAGGTAAGGTAATGAAGGTGACTATACTAAACAACATATTATCAATGTAGACAAAAAAGCCTTCTCTTAGAAGAAGGTCCCATCTAGGACTTTCATAGCTGGAGAGAAGAAATCAATGAAGCCTGGATTCAAAGTTTTGAAGGACAGGCTGACTCTCATGTCAGGGTTAATACAACTGGTGACTTTAAATTGAAGCCAGTGCTTATTTACAATTTCAACAATCCTTAAGAATTATACTAATACTACTCTGCCTGTGCTCTGTAAATGGAACAGCAAAGCTTAGATGAGAGCACATCTGTTTACAACATGGTTTACTGAATATGTTAAGCCCACTGTGGAAACCTACTGCTCAGAAAAAAGATTCCTTTCAAAATATGACCTCTCTTTGACCATGCACCTGGTTAACCAAGAGCTCTGATGGGAATATACAATGACAGTAATGTTGTTTTCATTCCTGTTAACATGACATCCATTCTCTATCTCATGGAGAAAGGAGTCAAGACACAAGTCAGATTTGACACTCAAGACTTATTATTTAAGAAATAGATTTTTTAATGCTATAGCTGTCATAGATGGCATTTCCTCTGATGGATCTCACAAATTCAATTGAAAACTCTCTGGAAAGGATTCACCATTCTAGGTGCCATTAAGAACATTTGTGATTCATGGGACAAGGTCAAAATATCAACAAGAATAGGAGTTTGGAAAGAGTTGATTCCAACCCTCTTGGATGACTTTGAGGGTTTCAGGACTTGAACAGGAGAAGTAACTGCAGATTTGGGGGAAATAGTATGACAACTAGAATTAGAACTAGAGCCTGAAGATGTGACTAAATTGCTGCAATCTCATGATAAAACTTGAATGTATGAGCAGTTGCTTCTTACAGATGAGCAAAGAAAGTGGTCTCTTGAGATGGAATCTACTTCTGGTAATGATGCTGTGAAGATTGGAATATTCCATGAACTTAGTTGATAAAACATTGGCAGGGTGTGAGAGGAATGACTCCAATTTTGAAAGAAGTTCTACTGTGGGTAAAATGCTATCAAAGGGCATTTAATGCTACAGAGAAATTGCTCATGAAAAGAAGAGTCAGTCTATGCATCAAACTTCATTGTTTTCTTAATTTATAAATTTTCTACAGCCATTCCAACCTTCAGCAACCAACAGCCACCTTGATCAGTTGGAAGGCATCAACATCTAGGTGAGGTCTTCCACCCACAAAATGATTATAACTTTTTTTTAATTTATAAAAAGCTTAGATAATAGTTAGCATTTTTTAGCAATAAAGTATTTTTTACTTAAGGTCTGTACATTTTTTTGTTACAGACATAATGCTGTTTTTTGTTACAGACATAATGCTGTTGAATACTTAACAGACTATAGTATTTTTTAATTATTATTATAATTATATACATATGATTTTATATGCACTGGGAAGCAGAAAAGTTCATTTGACTTGCTCTATTGCTATATTCATTTTATTGTAGAGTCTGGAACTGAACCTACAGTATCTCTGAGGTATGCCTGTATTTATTATTTATTCTTCTTATTTTTAAAGAATTTGAGAAAGCTTAAAAGAATGCACTTATGGAAAAATAAAAGTAGCAAAAAATTAGGGTAGAAGATATAGGTAGAATAGACATCCAATAAATAGGATATAACTGGAATTTAATGGGAAAGTATGAACATAGTTGTCAAATCATAAAAGGACATACACAAAATATAGGAAACATGATTTCTGTCCTTTAGTAAGACAAGCAGACACTAAGAAAATTATAATTGAATAAAAGAAATTGAGAGATGCAATGAATACAAAAGAATAGAACTACATTCCAGGAAGCTTAAAGAGATCAACAATTTGTTGTAAAATATACCAAAGAAAGTTAAAATGACTTTGTATAAGTTTTATTTGGCAAAAGAATTGCTAAGAAGATAAAAGAACTCTGTAGGCATGAGATAGATGATATAAGGATAGTAGAGCCACCGCATTGGTGAATTGGATTTATTCTTCCAATTAGAGAAAATGATTTTCAATCTAAAATGGATGAAACACATGGTTTATAAGAAATTGAGTCCTAAGATGTTTACGGTGATAAAGCAAAATGCACTAGTGCTTAAAAAACTTTTTTTAATAAAGTGAAATTTGTGTGTCATCCTTACGTAGGATGCTAATCTTCTCTGTGTTGTTCCAGCTTTAGTATGTGTGCTGCTGAAGTGAGAACCCTACTGCTTTAAATTAGTTAAAAACTTCAGATGTAGCTGTAGTACATCTCATTGTAATGAAAAAATAGCTATAAAGTCATTATCAGCAATAGAGAGGCTTCAGATTTGTAGGTGAAACAGAAAAACGGAAGCACATGGAGGTCTTTCTTTTTTAAACAATGATTATTAGAATTTCACAAAGTGGCGTTTTATGAATTGTTACAAAATTTTGCCATTAATTGCTTTTAGTCTCTCATGTTGTAGGACACAAAATCATTAAAAAATCAGTAACAGTTTTATACATTAACATAAACTATACAAAAAAGTTAAGAAACCAATATAATTTACAATATCATAAAAAATATTTAGGAATAAATTTAACTGAGGCAGTGAAAGATCTGTCCACTGAAAACTATAAAAGGTTCATGAAAGCTATTTTAGAATATGCAAATAAATGGCAGAATATCCCATGTTCATGGATTGGAATAAATAAAACTGTGAAAAGTACATATTACCCAAGTGATATACAGATTCAATGCAATCTCTATCAAAATTCCAATAGAAACTTGCGCAGAATAGAAAAAAAAAATTCTAAAATTCATATGGAAATACAAAAGACTGCAAATAGCCAAAGCAATCTTGAGGAAAAAAGAACAAATCTGGAGGTATCACACTACCTGATTTCAAAATATGCTACCAATTTCTAATAATAAAAGCAGCATGGCATTGGCATAAAAAAGACATTTAGGCCAGTGTAACAGAATAGAGAGCCCTAGAAAAAAATCCATACATTTACCGCCAAGAACACATATTGGGGAAAGCACAATCCCTTCACTGAATGGTGTTGGGAAAACTGGACATCTGCATGCAGAATGAAATTGGACTTTTATAGCACATTAAAAAAATCAACTGAAGGTGGATTAGAGATTCAATTTTATGACCTGAAACTATCAATCTACTAGAAGAAACCATAGAGGAAAAGCTTCTTGACTTTCATCTGGGCAGTAAGTTTTTGGATATGAGCCCAAAAGCACAGACAACAAAAACAAAAACAGATACATTGGATTGCATCAAACTAAAAAGCTTCTTCACAGTAAAGAAAATGATCAACTGAGTGAGAAAATATATTTACAAAGCATGTATATGACAAGGGGCTAATATGCAAAATATATAAGGAAGTGAAACAACTCAACAGCAAGAAAATAACGTGATTAAAAAATGGGCAAAGGATGTGAATACATATATCTCAAGATATGGCATACAAATGATCAACAGGTATACAAGAAAATGTTCAATATCATAAATCACCATGGGAATGCAAATCAAAAGCACAATGAGATATCACCTCACACTTGTTAGAATGACTATTCTCAAAAAGGTAAGACGTAAGTGTTGGTGAGAATGTGGAGAAAAGGGAATCTTTGTACGTTTTGGAATGTAAAATTGGTGTAGCTAGTGTGTAAAACAGTATGGTTGTTCCTCAAAAGATTAAAAGTAGAACTACCATATGGTACAGAAGTCTAATTCCTGATTATATATCCAACGGATATGAATCAGTATCTCAGAGAGAGATCTATAGAGCCATGTTCATTGAAGCATTATCCACAATAGCAGAGCTGTGGAATGAGTCTGTCTGTAGACAGATGAATGGATAAAGGAAATGTGGTATATACACAGTAAAATACTGTAAGCCTTAAAAGAGAAGGAAGTCCTGCCATTTGCAACAACTAGGAGGAAACTGAGGAACATTATGCTGAGTCAAATAATGCAGAAAGACAAATACTGCATGATTTCACTTACGAGTGGAATCTAAAAGAAGTGGAACTCATAGGAGAGTAGAATGGTGGTTGCCAATGGCTGGTAGTTCAAAGGAAATGGGAGGTGTTGGTCAAAGTTTACAAAGTTTCAATTATGCAGGATGAAAAAGTTCTGGAATGTATAGCATGGTGACTATAGTTGATAATAATACATTATGTACTTGAAATTGACTAAGTACACCCTAAATGTTCTCATCACACAAAAAGTGAGAACTATATCAGATGATGGATATGTTAATTAGCTTAATTGTGGTCCTCATTTCACTATAATAATTTCATATATATGTGTATATATATATATATATATGAAAAAATGATCATGTTGCACACTGCATGTATGTATAATTTTTATTTTTCAATTATTCCTCAGTAAAGGTGGAAAAAGTAAATGAATACCATGCTTACATTAAAAAAATTGTTGTTAAAGTTTTATTACCAAAAAAGGTACCATGCATTCATTAATTTTGTGTTGTATTAAGGGCATTTGGAGATTTTGATATTACATGATATCTGATTCTAAGTCATGCAGTCTATTTCCTTTACTGATATGAAATTTAGGGGGAATGCCATTCAAATGGATTTGACAGGTGGCCATATTCATATGGACAATTAATATTGTGTATTGGATTATAATTTAGTTTGTTTTATAACTGTTTGATTGGGTGGCTATAATAGTATTATTTTCAGCTTAAAGAGAGGTCCATAACATTATTTAGCTTTATTCTTCCCCCATCTTATTCAACATTTCTACCACTTACTTGGATGAAATAAAAAACTTTCAGTTATCACATTTTCAAATGGTGTAATAGTTGAGAGAATATCTGATAATTAAAACTAACAAGAAATTCAATAAGGATAAAAGCAAAGTTCTTTATCTTGTATCTATTTTGTTGTAATAATAGTCCTTTTGATTTCTGGTATAACTTAAATCTATAGAAGGCAGAGCACAACACAGCTGGTAGATTTCTGAGGGATTTTATTGGTACATGATATTTGATATGCCATGGGTATCAGAAAAGAACCTGGCCAATACTGGTTCAGAGAAAGAAGATTTGATAAAATTTTCTACATTGTATTTCCACATATCCATCCCGATTCTAGTCCCCGTCAACACAGTATCATATAAAGGATGGCACAGAAGATAGAAATAATATTATCAGGAGTTACAACCTAAATTAGCTTGTTTCTAATTCCTCAAACTTTTTTCCTTTGTCTTGAGATTTCTCCTTCATTTATTCTTGCAAGCTCTTAGTATTTCATGGTCTTCAGTGTCAACTAATGCATACCAAAGAATCATGGGTTCTCTCCCATGTACATTATTAGGTTAATATTATCAAATAATTTGAATATAAGATTAGGTCAATTCTATGTCACCTAATGGAGAAAGTTGAAAAGTCGAAATTATTTGCTGGTAGGCTTTGTTCTCTAGATAAAGCTGTCAAGCTATCTAGTTAAAGCTAAGCATTATTTAATCTGGAAAAGTTACAGTCTATGTAGAAAGCCTAGAATTTTTCAAATTTCCTTGACTATATCCTAATACAAGTAAACAATGACCTGAGTGTAAGGGAGAAATAGTTTACAGTCACATATGGGTAAAACTTAAGCAGTGAGTTAAGACTAGAGAAAAGCTGAGAAAGTATGCAAATTTGGCTATTTGGTTAGAAGTAATTTCTCTCTAATGTACATGTCATATCATGGCCCTACATTTTAACAAACTCAGTTTGACTAAAATTCTGTGCCTTCTATCAAGTTTAGGAAGAAGTTTTAGGTCTAGGAGTAATGCACTTGTCATAATCTGCTGGCTACCTAGGTGTGTAAGGACCTGTCTCACTACTGCCATAATTTTCCTTCTCTCTAAACTTTCTCTGTCCCAAAGTTGGGGCATCCATTACTTACAGAAGGAATCCAAGTACAATACCCTTTATGGTGTCTGCCTAGCTTGCTAGGCTCATATTTCACTGCTGTCATAATTTCCTTTTATTTTTGCTTCTTACTCCCTTACCTTTTTACTTGAATTTCCTTAAATACAGCATGGTACATCATGTTATTGTATAGTTTCTCATGCATTAGAAGGACAGGAGACTCAGTGTTCCTTTGTCCTTTCATGTGCTGAGGTTCACTAATTATCCTTCTGCAGGTTTGTCTATAGGAACCTTGTTACAACTTTCACTTCCTCTAGATAGTCAAATTGAAATGTATTCAGTTGGATTGACTTCTCAGCACTCTGTCAAGTGTGGACTGACCTGGAGGTTTGATCTTAGGGCCTCACTAAACTAATCGACGCAAGCTTATGGCCTTTACTGGGAATTCCTTTTGCATTGGGAGTAATTGCAATCTCAAATTCCCATCACGAATCCTGCACCCATAGTCTCAGGATAGGCCCATACTGAGCCAGTTTGTTTAGTGTGCATACAAACTGAGACATCTAAGGGCATCCAGTCTTGTTATTTCCTTAAACCTTGGGTTGCTGAACACCACTTTCTCTCTGAAGAGTTGGAGGATGCCCACAGCATGGGGGTTGCATAACTAATTAGCATGCCAGAGTCCTGTTTGTTATCAGAATTAACCACATTTTTTACCAACTAAGAATGGCCATCCTCTACCAACAGATTGCTCTGCCACCCAAGGAATTGAGAAAGAGTTATCAACTTGTGAGTCTTGTCTATGCCAGGACTGAGTGACGTCTCCTGTGTTGAGTCAGTTAAGCTACTGTATATGACATTTTTTAAATCATTCCACTGTGAGTTAAAGGAATTCTCCCCTTTTCAGCATCATTGCCTTCTCAGCCTCCATGTACAAATTGTTATCCCTCAAGCCTTTGCTAAAATCTCTCATGATATGCAGCAGACTATAAGTCCAATATTTCTTGCAAGTTCCTATTCCTTCTTCAAAATGTTGTTCATATGTCACCCACTTTATAAATCTTTCATCACATTTTCTCCCTGCTCCCACCCCTCCTCTTTGCTATCATGTATTTTTTATATCTTCAGTGATTGCATGTGTCACTGTGTCTTGCCAATGGGTTTCAGCCCTGGGCAAGTTCGCTATGGATTCGATGTGACCAAAGAAATTGACAGCAAAACGTTCTTTGGGGTGAAAGGGTTTATTACCCAGCTTGTTCTCCCGGTGGTAGGTTAAGCACTAGCATCTCTACCTCTGCCCAGAGCACTGCGCTGAGCTCTCTATATAGCACAATAATAGCTCATTGCCTAAAGGTGTGGAAGCAGTAGCCCAGCAACAGGCCAGTTACATCGTCAGATGGTTTAAGTTCAGTGAGGATCCTGGCCATAGGAACCCCAACTTTCCCACACTCCACCCCTCCAGGATTCTTGCCTTACAATCTACATGCTTTCAATCTTCCTCAGTGGTCCCTGTGTGAGAAAGCTGGAGCACTGTAACCAGATTCCACAATCCACAAAGACCTGGGGGTCAGTAAGACACCTGTTTTAATGCCGCCACCATAGCAAATCTTGTCCATTAGGTAGGATGCATGCAAGAGAGTGGTCCTGTGATAGGACTGTAGCAGGAAAGGGGTCCCTTCCAGGACTAGTATACCATACTTATACTCCTTTCCCCGTGGGGGTTACTGAAGGGTCTATATATAGTGCTACTGGAGGTGCATGCACTGGCCATATAACAAAACAGAACTGCCCGGTAAGATCCTCCTACTTTCTGGCCATTCAGGATATACTACTGTGACCTTTGGCAGCCACTCTGCTGCTATCCCAGGAATACACAGGAGGCCAGCTTCCAGGCCTTGTCCCCAAGGTGCCAGGAGAGCCAGCCATCATTGGCCTATGTGTTGACAGGTCCAAGGCCACATGCACTCAATGGAGTCTCCGGGGTTCAGTGCAGTTGGTTCTGGCAGCAAGGTGTTATTCTGGTGGCTGAAACTTGGCTTCAGTGATTCTTCCTTGGTTTGTACTTGCAGTTGTATAGGGAAGGCAGCCATATGTGTTAACATGTCTATGGGGCTCAGGGCTCCCTTTCCGGGGCTCGTTCAAATGCCATAGCACGGTCCATAAGCGGACTGACCATCCTCACAGACTATTGGTATCTGACTTCAGTCCAGATTTTAACAAGCCATTGTGCCTCTCCATCATGCCTGCTGTGGTAGGATTGTATGGCACATGAAACTTCCACTTGATTCCCAGCTGTCACACCCATTCTTGCAATGTATGTCCAGTAAAATGGGTGCCCTGATCACTCTCAATCATCTGTGGTTGGCCATAGGCAGCAAAGAGATACTCCAGGTCTCTTTTGGTCGCCTGCTGGTCTGCACAACGGGTAGGAAAAGCAACCAGAAGTCCAGTAGCTGTGTCCACACAAGTCATCGCATACCGATATCCTTCTGACACAGATAGAGGCCCAATATAGTCTATCTGCCACCTGACGAGGGGTATAGGCCCCTTAGCTATCATTCCATGTTGCTGTGGAACTTGGTGTAAGTCCCTTTTGGAGCAAAGGACACACTCCTGCCAGGCTCTACTAACATCTTCCAAGGTCAAAGGCAAGCCCCACCGATGGGCTACAGCCCACATTGTACTTTGCCCCACATACAACAAACGCTGATGTAGCCATTGGGCTACGTCAGAGGCAGGCTTTCCTTCTAATCAACGTATCTGGGCCAATTTATCTGCTTCATTATTTCCTGGGGATGCCAGTGGCAAATGACCTGTCACATGGTATACTGTAATTATTTAAGTCTGACCACAGGCCCATAGTCTTGCCAGAATTCTTGTCCCCAAAGGGGTCGGTGACCAACCAGCCAGTTGGCATGGTACCAGGTTGGTAGCCACAGGGTCAAGCCCCGATAGACAGCCCTGCTGTCAGTGCAACTATAGGGGAGGGCTCCTGTCTGATCACAAGCCACACAGCCCACAACTCTGCCCATTGGCTGCTCTTCCCCTCACCATCTTCCATCCATATTGTCTCAGTCTTAGGATGGAAAGCTATGGCCCTCCATTTTGGGGGCTGCCCATGGCTGGAGCCATCTGTGTACCATGCATCTTCAGGTATAGGGGCTGTTCCCTCCTGATAGAGACTCTGCTACTAATGGTTCAAAAGCAAGTTCTTCCTGCTTTTCACTAGTATATGTCACCGGCCCCAACAAGCGGAGTTCTTCACTCAAGGGGCTACTAGAGAGGGCACTATGCTGCTGTAGGTAAGCACCCCACTTGGCTAGTGTGGGTGTTTGTGCCACACTAGTCCTTAGCTTTTGGGTCCAGTCTCATACCCACCCCAAGGTGGGATAGGTGGTTATTACCTTTATTGGGGCCATTCCAGTGATGGGTTCTGTAGCCAGTAAGGCATGATACATGGCAGCCAGCTGTTTTTCTATCAAAGTGTACCATACCTCTGCCCCCTTCCAGAGTTGTGACCAGAATCCTACTGGGTTGGTGAGTTCATTCAAGCCACTGCCAGAGACCCCAGCCATAACCATCTTCAGTGACATGAACGTTCAGCTCACAGGGCCTTGATGGGTCTATCACACTCAAGGCCTGCACGGCCTTGACTGCCCATTTTGCTGTAGTAAAGGCAGATGCACAGGTCTCATCCCAGTCCCACCTGACTCTTTTGTACCAACCAGTATAAGGGCTTCAGAATTTGTGCCAAGGGTGGGATAAACACTCTCCAGTAGCTTAGAAGACGCAGAAACTCCTGTAGCAGTGCTACAGTTGTGGTGGTAGGAAAGGTCTGGACTTTATCTATAACTGCTTCTGATATCACTTTCATCTTTCCCGACCAGATGACCCCCAAGAATTTGACAGACAAACCAGGTCCCTGAACCTTGGTGCTGTTCACAGCCTATCGTTTCTTCTGTAAATGTTGCAGCATTCTAGGTGCTGCACCTTCTAGATTTGAAAGAGAATCGGATGTGAGCATGACATCATCAATATAATGGTACAGCTGCACCATTGGCAGTTTCTCCCATGTAGCCAAGTCCTGGGCTACAAGTCCATGACAGATGGTGGGGCTGTGGAGATATCCCTGTGGAAGGATGGTGAAGGTCCATTGCCGTCCTTCCCACATGAAGGCAAACTGTTCCTGACTTTCCTGCTCAATGTCAATGGAAAAGAAGGCATTAGCAAGATCTACCACATAATGGTATGTTCCTAGTTCATGGCTGAGGGTATCCATCAAGACTGCAATAGAGGGGACAGCAGCGTGCATAGGGGGTATGACCTTATTCAGTTCTCTATAATCCACAGTCATACGCCAGGAGCCATCTGGCTTTTTTACTGGCCATACTGGGGAAGTGAAATGACTATGGGCTTTATAATACCCACCTTTTCCAGCTCCTGGAGAGTTTCTCCAATCTCTTTATGCCCTCCAGTCAGTTTGTATTGTTTGGTATTAGTCACCCACGAGGCACAGGCAAAGCTATGGGCGGGTGCCTAGCATGTCCCCTCAGAACTGCCTTCACCACACGTACTCACAGTCTGAACTCACCTGCAATGGTCTGCAACCATAGACCCTGCAGGATATCAATGCCAAAAATATACTCAGGGATAGGGAATATATACACAGTATACTCTTTTTGGGGGATAGATGTCCTTTTCCCAAAGGGATTTGGGCTTGTTTCACTCTGATAGCCTTCCCCCCATATCCATCTATGATAGTGGGGGTCCCGGGGAACTGCTTAGGGTTACCACGAATCAGTGAACATTCATCCCCAGTGTCCACCAGAGCCAGGACACGTTGTATGTTCACTGGGGCCCAATGGATAGTTCAACATGTGGTCTCTGGTCTTCCCCTGGTCCCTCAGGGCAGATACCTTGACCTTCCCCTCAGTCAAACTGTGTTCCCCAATCACCTTCCTGGGTGGGCTCAAGTGAGGTTGGCTCACTGTGCAGCAGGAAGTCTTGCAAACACACAGGCCAGACTTGTGGCTCTGTCACTGATCTCTGCTTCTTTGGTCTTAATGGCTGGAACTGCTGCTCGTTTCAGCTGTTGCCATTACTCTAGTAAGATCCTATTTGACTTCCCATCAAATTTCCTTCCGTCTGCTCCTGACAGTATTAAATCAACCCACATCTGGGTCCTCATAACCTTCATGGGGCCCTGTAAATTCTTCTTGTGAGTAACAGGTCTTATTTCTTCCTTTATGGGTGGGCTTTATAATACCCACCTTTTCCAGCTCCTGGGGAGACCAAAGAAGCATAGATCAGAGACAGAGCCACGAGTCTGGCCTGTGTGTTTGTAAGACTTCCTGCTGGAAAGCCAGCCAACCTCACTTGAACCCACCCAGGAAGATGACTGGTGAACACAGTTTGACTGAGGGGTTTCAGTTGTTCAGGATTCTCGTTCCTTCAACCTCTTCTAAGTCTACTACTGTTCATGTCACCTTGCTTATGGGATGCCCTAAGTGAGGGGAAGGAATGACCACTAGAGACCCAAAGAGGGATGTACGAGCCATTTGAGGTACAATATTTCTCATCCCAGTAGTGAAAATCTCTTCATTTGGGCCATAATTCTCTGGACTATAGATGGCACCTGTTGGAGTTCATCATATATCTGCCATCTAACAGGAGAGGGTGGGAGATCACCCAGATTGGGCCAGACAGCACTAAGTGCAGCCATAAGCCAATCGAGGAGGGAGTGACTCCCTGGGATCTGATGTGCATTTTGTAATTGCTGCCTCAAGGCAGGCTGCACTGTCAGGGAAGCCAGCTTTCCCATCTCTGATCCCAACAGAACTATTCCTTCCACCCCTAAGTCCCACAGATGCAGGAGCCAAACTGATATTGACTCCAAGGGTTTCTGCCTAAACTGGGAGCCCAAATCCACCAGCTCAGCCTGAGTATAGGGGTGGACCATAGAGTGCTCCACGACCTGGGGAGGGGGCGGTTCCTCTCCTTGGGAACTTTCAGCTGCTGGGTCTTTATTTTCTTTACAACCACTTTGCATGCTTTCAATACAGGAGGCGCCAGTGCCTCTGGCACCACTCCTTTATCCTTCTCCAGTTCCTCCATTTCTGGGGCTGATGGCACATTTCTCTCCCCTCCCCCAAGTGCCTCCTCTGCTACAACCTTTACCTTTTCTACTGTGCCTCACCTCAATGCTACCTCAGTTTTCAGAAGGTCTCTTACCTTCACGTCAGTGCTTCGCAGCTGACATTCTTGTTTCACCTCCGCCTGTGCTTCCCTTAGGAGTTTGTCTTTTTCCTTGATAACTTCTTCCTCCTTCAGAACACCTGGCAGTGCTGTCATCTCGTTTCCAATGGTGCTTTGCTGCCAGCGCTCTTGTGCGCTCTTGTGCTGCCTCCTCCCACATCAAGACCATCTCCTTCTTCAGGGAATCCACAGAAATTTGCAGCTCGCATTATCGTACCACCTCCTCTTGCATCAATGCTATTTCCTTCTTCAGGGAATCCACAGAAGTTTGCAGCTCACGTTCTCGTGCCGCCATTTCTTGGGTGTCTTCTGTAGACCTTTTTAAGACTGTGAGAAGCAGCCACCCCACAGTCCACGCTGCCTCATGGGCACTCTGCTTCTCAAAGGATCTGCTTACTATACCAAGGGCCACCCTAACTGTCTCAGGTGTCACCTCCACTTGCCTTCAGTCCTGGAGTGGGGCCCAGTTCTCTAGGAGGCAAGCCACCTCAGACTACATACCCATTGGGGGACGATCCACTGTTTCCCCATTCACAGGGGCAGCCCGCTGATGCACCCCTCCCATAAGGGTAGCCTGTCTTTTTCCTTGGTCAACAATGAACCCTGCTGACTACATCAATTGTCTTGCCAATGGGTTTCAGCCCTGGACAAGTTTGCTATGGATTCAATATGACCAAAAAAATTGACGGCAAAACATTCTTTGGGGTGAAAGGGTTTATTACTCGGCTTGTTCTCCCGGAGGTAGGTCAAGCACTAGCGTCTCTGCCTCCACCCAGAGCACTGGACCGAGCTCTCTATATAGCACAATGATAGCTTATTGTCTAAAGGTGTGGAAGCAGTAGCCTAGCAACAGGCCAGTTACATAGTCAGGTGGTTTAAGTTCAGTGAGTATCCTGGCCATAGGAACCCCAAGTTCCCCACACACTATATTTGATTACATGTGTGTATCCCCTCTTAGCCTGTTTGCTCTTGGATGCAAGGAAACTCATCTTTTTCATTTTGATAGTCCCAGGACCTAGAACACCGCTAATGTAGTTTGAGTGGACTGTAGAGTTATGTAACTATAATGTAAGAACCTGTTAGCTATACCTACCTCGATAATTGTTTTGTTTCTTTTTCTTTTAGGTACCAAAATTTAAAAGGAATTTAAACAAATTGGAATGTGGTAAGGGGAGGGTTGGTGAAGGCACACAAGTTAAAACCTTATCACATAGAGGACATTTGAAAGAAGCAAAGCTGTTTAATATAAAGAATTGGAGACTTAAGAAGAATAACCTTGAGAGCTGGCTTTAAAAGTGAAAGTTTTCTAATATGGGAAAGAGTTTTGTGTCAGAAGGCTTATAGTCAAGGCCAATAGGTGAAAAAATACAGAGTTTCAGATTTCAATTCAGTATAATTAATAACTAGATTTTAGTTTAGTATAATTCTAAGATATATAATTGATTTTAAGATGATAACAAATGGCAGCAACAGTGAAGAAAAATAAACTACAAAAAAGTATGTTTAACAATTTTTAGGTGAAATTTGATGTCCTGGATTGCTAACACATTGAATTTTTTGTATTTTATTATACATAAAACTTTCATTTAAGGGATTAATTTTTGTATTTCAGACATTAGTTTTTTCCAGGTTACTAATTTTTATTGCAACTTATTTTTTAGATATTCGTTTTCTCTGTGATCATTTCCACGGAGTTCGTTTTTTATGTAAAAACCTAATTTTATTCATTTACATTATTAAGAGTTTATTCTTTATGGATGTGTGGGCAAGTTGGGGTTCCTATGGCCAGGATCTTCACTGAACTTAAACCACCTGATGATGTAACTGGCCTTTTGCTAGGCTACCGCTTCCACACCTTTAGGCAATAAGCTATTATTACACTATATAGAGAGATTGTCCTAGTGCTCGATGTACTGCCTGGAGAACAAGTCAGGTAATAAACCCTTTCACCCCAAAGATCGTTTTTCTGTCAGTTTCTTTGATCATATTGAATCCATAGTGAACTTGCCTGGGGCTGAAACCCATTGGCAAGACAGGGTGTTTTGTATTTTTCTTATCTTTGTTTAGGACTGTCTTTGCATGGGTGATTGTATAAGGCCCAAACAGACTGTAATAAGCTTGTTTCTCAGTTCCTTGTTTCTCAGTTGTTTTCCAGGTCTAAACTCAAGTTTTTTCTCTGTTACCTATTATTAGTAAATGCCTCCAGGGAAAAAGTACCTGCAGATTGTTAACTCACCTTTCAGGAGTCCTTCCCTCTTCAGAATCTTAGCTCCTCTTGTCTGTGCTGACAACTCATAGAGTTGGAAGCATCCACAACTCTATGAGGCCCTTCAAAATAGGGCTTTGTTGTATTTTATCTGGATTTCTTTTTAATTGTTTTTTGGTAAAAATGTGGTCTTCTGTAAACTACTCATTACCTCTAAAGGGAATGCAGAATTTATTTTATTTTATTGGTTTGTTAACTTCTACTCCTAAATAGGAAAAATTTCAAAATGCTTTTGAACTTCTTTATGTTATAATTTCTAGTACTTTGTACATGATAATAACCTTATTATAGAAGTAAATTATTTTTAATCTTCAGAAAATAGTAATGCTGGGTCAGATGCTCTATATTTGAAGACTTTCACATTTATACAAGATGTGACTATGATATTTCTGTTTTCTAGAGTAATGGAATTTATTCTATTTTGAGTGGCTAGGTAGGTATAATATGCAGAAAATAGTGGAGAAGCACCAAATGCAGCATTTAGAATAGAGAGGCATATAGTTTAAAACATACAGTATGTGAGGGATGCATCTTTTAGTTGATTAATGTTTGTCAGTAAATGAAGAAAGAGATATCTATTCCATTGGGTATCAAATTTTGAAATAAAAATGGTGACGTGTACACAAATGGGAAAATAAATTCTCATTCCTTTTGTAATAAAAAGAATGTTACTGTGGGTTATATAATTTAAATTATTGACTGAATACAAATGGCTAAATTGTATGATAAATAAGAAAATATAATATCACAAGGATGAATTAATTGCTAATTAAAATATTAGATTACCAGCTTCCTCTAGCCTACTAATTTACATATTCAATTCATAAGAGGAATTATTATATTTAAAAGTGTGTGGATCATTTTGCTTAGAAAATGTATTAATCCAGGATTGCCACATGATCAATTTAAATAGATATCATATTTCAATTTCATGTATGAATAATTATTAATAAATAATACTATATAATTGGCCAAATATATATTATTGAGCTTGCAACCTGAAACAGAACAAGAAGTGCTGTCTGAATTTGACATTAGAGTATAGCTAATAACTCTCCCTTTATTTTTTAAAAAAATGTATACAGATCCATCTTACTTTCCTAGAGGTTCACATAATCAACTCTTTTTTTCCATTTTCTTATCTCATTGACTTAAAGTCTTTTACTTCTATAACCCATTTAAAAATTTTTTATGAATATGTCTATTTCTATTTAGTGACAGCAATTTTGATGACCTTCATTGCAAATGTATTACTTATAGTGCCACTTGTACTGATACAATAAGTGATATACTCCTTTTATGCCTCTCAACATGCTTTTTGAAATTCACAGATTGGTGGAATTTCTGATGAGCTACCTACCTTGACTAACCCATATGATGCTTTCTTGTCAAGAACAGAAAGGACTACTAAATTATCAGATGTGGTAAGAAGACTCCTCTATAGCTACACTTGTAATCTAGGAATCATGTAGGAGATTGCATAATGTGACCGTCATATTAGGACCTGAGAGAGGTACTTAGTAGCCTGCCATATTTTTAAAGTTCAGCAAAATTGTTGAAGCTAAGCAGCAGTCCAGCACTGCTCTGTGAGAGAATGAATATTACATGCAACATCTCCTGTGGTGTCAGAGATAATTTATTATTAGGACATATGGGAAAAGTGAACTTGTGTTGTACATGAAGTGGAAGATTTACTTTAGGTTCAATTAAGTTTACTCTTTTCTTTTTCTGATATAAAAAATCTATTTAAAAGATAGATGATTTAAAACAAAACAGTAACAAAATGTGATGTTTGTAACACATAGAAATAAGATATATGACAATGTTAACAAAGGAAGGAGGTGGAAGGAAAGTATGTGATGGTAGCTTTTTTTATTGAAGTATCATTGATACACAATCTTATATTGGTTTCAAATACAACACAGTGGTTCAACACTTACCCATGTTATTAAATTCTCATCCCCACTTATGGCAGCTTAGAGGGGCATAATGCAGAGGCTGCTCCCTGGAAGCTCAGCCCACTGGCCCTGGCAGTGGAGGCAGGCACAGTGGCCAGGAAGTAGGAAAGAGCTCTTTCCTCCCAGCAGGCACCAGCACCACTCCTGAAAAAGAATGCAAAGTAAAAGTCATAACCATGCTAATGGAGCCACAGAAAATTTTCAAGAGCTAAGGGACCAATTCAGGAGGGAGATAGACACCTTAAAAAATACAGTACCTGATATGAAACATACAATGGAGGGATTTAAAAGCAGATTAGATGAAGTAGAGGAGACAGTCAATGGAATAGAAATTAGAGAACAGGAATACAAAGAAGCTGAGGCACAGAGAGAAAAAAGGATCTCTAGGAATGAAAATAAGACAACTCTGTGACCAATCCAAATGGAACAGTATTTGCATTATAGGGTACCAGAAGAAGAGAGAGAAAAAGAAATAGAAAATGTCTTTGAGGAAATAATTGCTGAAAAATTCCTCAGTCTGGGGAAAGCAATAGTCTCACAGGTCATGGAAGTGCACATATCTTCCAACACAATGGACCCAAGGAAGACAACACCAAGACATATAATAATCAAAATGGCAAAGATCAAGGAAAAGGACAGAGTATTAAGAGCAGCCAGAGAGAGAAAAAAGATAACATACAAAGGAAAACCCATTAGGTTATCATTAGACTTCTCAGCAGAAGGGAGTGGCATGATATATTTAATGCAATGAAACAGAAGGGTCTTGAACCAAGAATACTCTACCCAGCACGATTATCATTTAAATTTGAAGGAGGGATTAAACAATTTCCAGGTAAGCAAAGTTGAGGGAATTTACCTCCCACAAACCATCTCTACAGTGTATTTTAAAGGGACTGCTCTAGATGGAAGTATGCATAAGGCTAAATAGATTTCACCAGAGAAAATAAAACCACAGTAAAGCAAGTAGACCAATTAATTATTAAGCAAATACAAAATTCAATCAGCTACCCACAAAGTCAGTGAAGGGATACACAAAGAGTACAGAATATGATATCTAACCTATAAAGAGTGGAGGAGGAAGAAAAAGAAGAGAGAGAAAAAGAAAATCTTTAGATTCTGTTTGTAATAGCATAATAAGCAAGTTAAGTTAGACTGTTAGATAGTAAAGAAGCTGCCCTTGAACCTTTGTAAATGATGAATCGAAAGCCTGCAATTGCAATAAGTACATACCTATTGATAATCACCCTAAATGTAAATGGACTGAATGCACCAATCAAAAGACATCGAGTTACATAATGGGATAAAAAAACAAGATACATCTATATGCTGCCTACAAGGGACTCATTTCAAAACCAAAGACACACAGACTAAAAGTAAAAGGGTGGAAAAAGATATTTCATGCAAATAATAGGGAGAAAAAAGTAGGAGTTGCAGTACTTGTATCAGATAAACTAGACTTCAAAACATAGAAAGTCACAAGAGACAAAGAAGGACATTACATAATGATAAAAGAGTCAGTCCAACAAGAGGACATAACCATTATAAATATCTATGCATCCAACACAGGAGCACCTAAATATTGGTAAAAATGCTAACAGAATTAAAGGGGTAAATAGAATGCAATGCATTCATTTTAGGAGACTTCAACAAACCACTCACTCCAAAGGACAGATCCACCAGACAGAAAATAAGTACAGAGACAGAAGCACTGAAAAACACATTAGAACAGAAGGACCTAACAGACATCTACAGAACACTACATCCAAAAGCAGCAGGATGCACATTCCTCTCAAGTGCACACGGAACATTTTCAAGAATAGATCATATACTAGGCAACAAAAAGAGCCTCAATAAATTCAAAAAGATTGAAATTGTACCAACCAGCTTCTCAGACCACAAAGGTATGAAACCAGAAATAGATTACACAAAGAAAACAAAAAAGCCCATAAGCATGTGGAGGCTTAACAACATACTCCTAAATAATCAATGGATCAATGACCAAATAAAAATAGAGATCAAGCCATATATGGAGACAAATGACAAAAATAATTCAACACTACAAAATATGTGGGACTCAGGGAAGGCCGTGCTAAGTGGGAAGTATATTGCCATACAGGCTTATCTCAAGAAAGAAGAACAATCCCATATGATCAGTCTAAACTCACAATTAATGAAACTAGAAACAGAAGAACAAATGTAGGCCAAAGTTAGTAGAAGGACGGATGTAGTAAAGATAAGAGAAAAAATAAATAAATTGAGAAGAACAAAACAATAGAAAGAATCAACAAAATCAGGAGCTCATTATTGGAGAAAATAAACAAAATAGATAAACCCCTAGCCAGACTTACCAAGAAAAAAAAGTGAGTCTACACACATAAACAGAATCAGAAATTGGGAAAGAAAAATCACTACAGACATCACAGAAATACAAAGAATTATTAGAGAATACTACTAGTAATTAAGTTGAATTGATAACCAAAAACTACTTAACAAAACCTCTGGATCCAAATGCTTCACCTCTGAATTTTATGAAAGATTTAGTGAAGCCCTAATACCCATCAACCTTAAAGTATTCCAAAGAGTAGAAGAGGAGGGGAATACTCCCAAACTCATTCTATGATGCCAGCATCACTCTAATACCAAAACAATGCAAAGACACCACAAAAAAGAAAATTATGGACCAATATCCCTGTTTAACATAGAGGCAAAAATACTCAACAAAATATTAGCAAACCAAATTCAAAAATACATGAAAAAATCCATCATGATCAAGTAGGATTTATTCCAGGGATGCAAGAATGGTGCAATATTCAAAAACCCATCAACATTATGCACAACATAAACAGAAAGAAGGACAAAAATCACTTTATCATTTCCATACATGCTGAAAAAGCATTTGAGAAAATTCAACATCCATTCATGATAAAAACTGTCAACAAAATGGGTGTAGAGGACAAGTACCTCAACATAATAAAAGCCATATATGATAAACTGATAGCCAACATCATTTTTAACAGTGAAAAGCTGAAAGCTTTTCCTGTAAGATTGGAAACAAGATACGGATGCCCACTCTCCCCACTTTTATTCAACATAGTACTGGAGGTCCTAGCCACAGCAATCAGACAACACAAAGAAATAAAAGGCGATCAGATTGGTAAGGAAGAAGTTAAACTGTCACTCTTTACAGATGACATGATATTGTACATAAAAATCTGTAAAGAATCCACTCCAAAACTACTAAAACTAATAACTGAATTCAGCAAAGGTACAGAATACAAAATTAGTACACTGAAATCTGTTGCATTCCTAAACACTAACAATGAACTAGCAGAAAGAGAAATCAGGCAAACAATTCCACTCACAATTGCATCAAAAATAATAAAATACCTAGGAATAAATCTAACCAAGGAGGTGAAAGACCTATACCCTGAAAACTGTAAGACACTCATGAGAGAAATTAAAAAAGACATCAATAAATGGAAATACATCCTGTGCTTGTGCATAGGAACAATTAATGTTGTTAAAATGGCCATCCTGCCTAAAGCAATCTATAGATTCAGTGCAATACCTATTAAAATACCAACAGCATTCTTCGATGAACTAGAGCAGATAGTTCTAAAATTCATATGGAACCATAAAAGACCCCAAATAGCCAAAGCAATCCTGAGAAGGAAGAATAAAGCTAGGGGGATTATGCTTCCAAACTTTAAGCTCTACTACAAAGCCACAGTAATCAAGAAAATTTGGTACTGGCACAAGGACAGAGCCATTGATCCATGGAATAGAATAGAGAGTCCAGATATAAACCCACACATATATGGCCAATCAATATATGATAAAGTAGCCATGGACATACGATGGAGGAATGCCAGCCTCCTCAACAACTGGTGTTGGCAAAACTGGACAGCTACATGTAAGAGAATGAAACTGGATTAATGTCTAACTCCTTACACAAAACTAAACTCAAAATGGATCAAAGACTTGAATGTAAGTCATGAAACCATGAAACTCTTAGAAGAAAACATATGAAAATATCTCTTGAATGTAAACATAAGCAACTTTTTCCTCTTGGGAAAGGGAAACAAAAGCAAAATTGACAAATGGGACTACATCAAACTAAAAAGCTTCTGCACAGCAAAGGATACCATCAACAGAACAAAAAGCCATCCTACAGTATGGGAGAATATATTTGTAAATGACATATCTGATAAGGGATTAAAATCCAAAACATATAAAGAGCTCACATGCCTCAACACCCAAAAGCAAACAACCCAATTAAAAAATGGGCAGAGGATTTGAACAGATACTTCTCTAAAGAAGAAATTCAGATGGCCAACAGGCACCTGAAAAGATACTTCACATTGCTAATTAACAGGGAAATGCAAATAAAGACCACAATGAGATATCACCGCACACCAGTTAGGATGGCCAGCATCCAAACAACAAGGAACAACAAGTGCTGGGGAGGATGTGGAGTAAAGGGAACCCTCCTACACTGTTGGGAATGTAAATTAGTTCAACCATTGTGGAAAACAATATGGAGGTTCCTCAAAATCTAAAAATAGAAATAACAATTGACCCAGGAATTCTACTCCCAGGAATTTATCCAAAGAAACCAAGATTACAGATTCAAAAAGACATATGCACCCCTATGTTTATTGCCACACTATTTACAATAGCAAGACATTGAAGCACCCAAGTGTCCATCAATCGATGAATGGATGAAGAAGATGTGCTAAATATACACAATGGAATATTATTCAGCCATAGAAGAAAAGAAATCCTAACATTTGCAACCACATGGATGGAGCTAGAGAATATTATGCTCAGTGAAATAAGCTGGTGGAGAAAGACAAGTGCCAAACAATTTCACTCATTTGTGGAGTATAACAACAAAGCAGAAAAACTGAAGGAACAGAACAGCAGACTTAGGGACTCCAAGAAGGTACTAGTGGTTACCAAAGGGAAATGAGGTGGGGCCGCGGGTGTGGAGGCAGGGAGAAGGGGATTAAGGGCTATTATGATCAGCACACATAATGTATGTGGGGGGCTTGGGGAGGGCAGTATAGTAAGAGAAGACAAGTAGTGACTCTATAGCATCTTACTACGCTGATGGACATTGACTGCAGTGGGGTATGTGGAGTGGACTTGATAATATGGGTGAATACAGTAACCACAATATTGCTCATGTGAATCTTTCATAAGATTGTGTATCACTGATACCTTAATAAAAGAAAAAAGAGGAAAAAAACCATGGTAGATATGGGAAAAAAAAGACACTAAAAAGAGTTGGTGTGAGATTACCTGGGACACAGACAACCTCTGCTGTGTTTCCTAGGGTTAGATATATAGAAGTCACTTTATCAATGAAAAGTCCTTTCATACAGTTTGGGAAGCTCAGGGAAGTTGTTTAAAAGTTACTGTATTCAAACTTAAAGCAATTGCTGCTATTATTTCATAGGATCCTCCCAGCGCCCACAGACAGAAACACTGCCTCTAGAGCATTCTATGGAGTGCAGAAGGGTTTTTTTTAGTTTGGAGATAGGAGTATAGAAATTGGAAAGGTTTGTAATTCCTTGGCATCAAGATTGAAAGGAGCCCATCTGAAGTCCATATATCTATCTGTGCTAGTCCTATGTTCTCTAAGCCTGTTTTGATAAAATGGGGCTAGGACTATATATAAAATAAATGGTAAACTCTAATAAACTATGTGAGATTAAAATAAAAAAAAGAAATGGATTTTAGCTAGGCTATTTCATAAGTATCAAAGTTATTCTGACTAAAAACTATATTCTGTTATCCTCAATCTTTCTTTCCTTATGATTTGTCACTGGAAGATTTTTAAAAAAATGTTAGATTTTTGCATAATTTTTGGAGGTTGTTTTGTTGGGTGGTTAATTTGCTTGTTTGTATCTATTTTTTTTTTGAGAGAGCATATCTTATATTTATTGATCAAATGGTTGTTAACAACAATAAAATTCTGTATAGGGGACTCAATGCACAATCATTAATCAACCCCAAGCCTAATTCTCAACAGTCTCCAATCTTCTAAAGTATAATGAACAAGTTCTTACATGGTGAACAAATTCTTACATAGTGAATAAGTTCTTACATGGTGAACAGTGCAAGGGCAGTCATCACAGAAACTTTCGGTTTTGATCACGCATTATGAACCATAAACAATCAGGTCAAATATGAATATTCGTTTGATATTTATACTTGATGTATATGTGGATCTCACATTTCTCCCTTTATTATTATTATTATTATTATTTTTAATAAAATGCTGAAGTGGTAGGTAGATGTAAGATAAAGGTAGAAAACTTAGTTTAGTGTTGTAAGAGAGCAAATGTAGATGATCAGGTGTGTGCCTGTAGACTATGTGTTAATCCAAGCTAAACAAGGGCAACAAAACATCCACGGATGCAGAAGATTTCTCTCAAAACAGGGGGGAGGTGAGGTTCTAAGCCTCACCTCTGTTGATCCCCAGATTCTCACCTGATGGCCCCTTTGAGACTGTGCCTGTCTTAGGTTGTTCCTCCCTTGAGGAATCTTACCCATCTCTGGCTAACCAGTCATCTTCCAGGGCCATACAGGGAGATGTAAAGTTGGTAAGTGAGAGAGAAGCCATATTGTTTGAAAAGGTTAGCTTTTTACTTCTATGCAGATTTATGCCCTGTGGCTTCTATGCCCAGCATTTGTCTTGAGGTATCTTTAGCACTTGGAGGAATTATGATACTCGGTAAATTCGATATGAGGCACGAATTCTATTTAAGGGTTGTAATTAGGAAGGAAGAAGAAAAGCTATAGAGGTAGCAGATGGAAGAAAACACGGGGAGATTGATTATTTCTTTGACATATCTTCTTGTAGAGTAATTTAAGCATGTATAGGTTTTAAACTACTAATTAAATTGCACACACACATTAACATAACAGGAATACAGTTACATAACCAAAGCAGATCTATAATTACCAGCCATCTCCAGTGAGGCCAAGAAAACCAGTTAGGGATCCTAGGCATTTGTGAAAATTTGTCTATGATATGATGGATATTGTCCAACTGTACTTGAACAGTCTGAGAGAAATCAGACAAATTAAAACAGCTAATTCCTGGGAATTGTTCACATCCCATATGTTCTTTTAACAGTAGATAGTCTATAGTCGCAAGATTTTGGAGCACTGCAACTTGCACTTCTCCTAATTCTTGGTTGAGTTCCAACAGTATAGATCTAGTCAAATTTGTTGTTTTACTGTATGCACAGGCCAGCTTAGATATCTGCTTCTTCATTCCAATGGCAAGTCCAAAAACCGGTGGGATGAATGCAGCTACAACTTCAGCATTGCCTGGATCTTTGTTGAGGTTTTTTGATGATCATCTTCTGGTATGACTCTTCCAGAGAGTGCTGATTTTGGAAGTTCTTCAAATCGTATCTTAGTTCATTTTCTGGGTAGCCAAATTAGGCTTTGATCCTCTGTATAAATACAAACAGACCCTTTGCCCACACTTTGATCTGCCCTTTATACCATTGTGTAGAACTCATTGGAGGTCCCCACACAGGAACTGCTTTTTTTTAGAGAAAAGAATATTATCAGAAAATTGTACCTCCATAGCTGATCATCTGACACCCTTTAAGTGATCAAAATTAAGGATATTTAAAGCATGCATTAATTGTTGATTTACAGTTAGTTTTATCCTATCATGGAGTAATCCCCCTTTTCTTCCCTTTTTTTTTTTTGTTATCTTTAATCTACATTTACATGAAGAATATTATGTTTACCAGGCTCTCCCCTATACCAGGTCCCCGCTATAAACCCGTTTACAGTCACTGTCCGTCAGCATAGCTAAATGTTGTAGAATCACTACTTGTCTTCTCTGTGTTGTAGAGCCCTCCCCATGCCCCACCCCGCCTATGCATACTGATCTTAATACCCCGCTTCTTCCTCACCCCCCTTATCCCTCCCTACCCAACCATCCGCCCCAGTCCCTTTCCCTTTGGTACCTGTTAGTCCATTCTTGGGTTCTGTGATTCCGCTGCTGCTTTGTTCCTTCATTTTTTCCTTTGTTCTTATACTCCACAGATGAGTGAAATCATTTGGTATTTCTCTTTCTCCGCTTGGCTTATTTCAGTGAGCATTATACCCTCCAGCTCCATCCATGTTGCTGCAAATGGTAGGATTTGCCCTGTTCTTTTGGCTGAGTAGTATTCCATTGTGTATATGTACCACATCTTCTTTATCCATTCATCTACTGATGGACATTTAGGTTGTTTCCAAATTCTTGGCTATTGTAAATAGTGCTGCGATAAACATGGGAGTGCATTGGTCTTTCTCAAACTTGACTGTGCGTCCTTAGGGTAAATTCCTAGGAGTGGAATTCCTGGGTCAAATGGTAAGTCTGTTTTGAGCATTTTGATGAAACTCCATACTGCTTTCCACAATGGTTGAACTAGTTTACATTCCCACCAGCAGTGTAGGAGCGTTCCCCTTTCTCCACAGCCTCGCCAACATTTGTTGTTGTTTGTCTTTTGGATGGCAGCCATCCTTACTGGTGGGAGGTGATACCTCATTGTAGTTTTAATTTGCATTTCTCTGATAATTGGCGATATGGAGCATCTTTTCATGTGTCTGTTGGCCATCTGTATTTCTTTTTTTGGAGAACTGTCTGTTCAGTTCCTCTGCCCATTTTTTAATTGGGTTATTTGTTTTTTGTTTGTTGAGGTGTGTGAGCTCTTTATATATTCTGGACGTCAAGCCTTTATCGGATCTGTCATTTTCAAATATATTCTCCCATACTGTAGGGTTCCTTTTTGTTCTATTGATGGTGTCTTTTGCTGTACAGAAGCTTTTCAGCTTAATATAGTTCCACTTACTCATTTTTGCTGTTGTTTTCCTTGCCTGGGGAGATATGTTCAAGAAGAGGTCGCTCATGTTTATGTGTAAGAGGTTTTTGCCTATGTTTTTTTCCACGAGTTTAATGGTTTCATGGCTTACATTCAGGTCTTTGATCCATTTTGAATTTACTTTTGTATATGGGGTTAGACAATGGTCCAGTTTCATTCTCTTACATGTAGCTGTCCAGTTTTGCCAGCACCATCTGTTGAAGAGACTGTCATTTCCCCATTGTATGTCCATGGCTCCTTTATCAAAAATTAATTGACCATATATGTTTGGGTTAATGTCTGGAGTCTCTAATCTGTTCCATTGGTCTGTGGCTCTGTTCTTGTGCCAGTACCAAATTGTCTTGATTACTATGGCTTTATAGTAGAGATTGAAGTTGGGGAGTGAGATCCCCCCTACTTTATTCTTCTTTCTCAGGATTGCTTTGGCTATTCGGGTCTTTGGTGTTTCCATATGAATTTTTGAACTATTTGTTCCAGTTCATTGAAGAAAGCTGTTGGTAATTTGATAGGGATTGCATCGAATCTGTATATTGCTTTGGGCAGGATGGCCATTTTGACGATATTAATTCTTCCTAGTCAAGAGCATGGGACGAGTTTCCATTTGTTAGTGTCCTCTTTAACTTCTCTTAAGCGTGTCTTATAGTTTTCAGGGTATAGGTCTTTCACTTACTTGGTTAGGTTTATTCCTAGGTATTTTATTCTTTTTGATGCTATTGTGAATGGGATTGTCTTCCTGATTTCTCTTTCTATTAGTTTATTGTTAGTGTATAGGAAAGCCACAGATTTCTGTGTGTTAATTTTGTATCCTGCAACTTTGCTGAATTCCGATATTAGCTCTAGTAGTTTCGGAGTGGAGTCTTTAGGGTTTTTTATGTACAATATCATGTCATCTGCAAATAGTGACAGTTTAACTTCTTCTTTACCAGTCTAGATTCCTTGTATTTCTTTGTTTCGTCTAATTGCCATGGCTAGGACCTCCAGTACTATGTTGAATAACAGTGGGGATAGTGGGAATCCCTGTCTTGTTCCTGATCTCAGAGGAAAAGGTTTCAGCTTCTCGCTGTTCAGTATGATGTTGGCTGTGGGTTTATCATATATGGCCTTTATTATGTTGAGGTACTTGCCCTCTACACCCATTTTGTTGAGAGTTTTTATCATGAATGGATGTTGAATTTTATCAAATGCTTTCTCAGCATCTATGGAGATGATCATGTGGTTTTTGTCTTTCTTTTTGTTGATGTGGTGGATGATGTTGATGGATTTTCGAATGTTGTACCATCCTTGCATCCCTGGGATGAATCCCACTTAGTCATAGTGTACGATCCTTTTGATGTATTTTTGAATTCGGTTTGCTAATATTTTGTTGACTATTTTTGCATCTACGTTCATCAGGGGTATTGGTCTGTAGTTTTCCTTTTTGGTGGGGTCTTTGCCTGGTTTTGGTATTAGGGTGATGTTGGCTTCATAGAATGAGTTTGGGAGTATTCCCTCCTCCTCTATTTTTTGGAAAACTTTAAGGAGAATGGGTATTATGTCTTCTCTGTGTGTCTGATAAAATTCCAAGGTAAATCCATCCAGCCCGGGGGTTTTGTTCATGGGTAGTTTTTTGATTACTGTTTCAATTTCTTTGCTCGTAATTGGTTTGTTTAACTTTGGTGTTTCTTCCTTGGTCAGTCTTGGAAGCTTGTATTTTTCTATGAAGTTGTCCATTTCTTCTAGTTTTTCCAGCTTGTTGGCATATAGATTTTCATAGTAGTCTTTAATAATTCTTTGTATTTCTGTGGAGTCTGTCGTGATTTTTCCATTCTCATTTGTGATTCTGTTGATTTGTGTTGATTCTCTTTTTCTCTTAATAAGTTTGGCTAGAGGCTTATCTATTTTGTTTATATTCTCAAAGAACCAGCTCTTGGTTTAGTTGATTTTTGCTATTGTTTTATTCTTCTCAGTTTTGTTTATTTCTTCTCTGATCTTTATTATGTCCCTCATTCTGCTGACTTTAGGCCTCATTTGTTCTTATTTTTCCAATTTCGATAATTATGATATTATAGTATTCATTTGGGATTGTTCTTGCTTCTTCAAGTGTGCCTGGATCGCTATATACTCTCCTCTTAAGACTGCTTTCACTGCGTCCCACTGAAGTTGGGGCTTTGTGTTATTGTTGTCATTTGTTTCTATATATTCCTTGATCTCTATTTTAATTTGTTCATTGATCCATTGATTATTTAGGAGCATGTTGTTAAGCCTCCATGTGTTTGTGAGCCTTTTTGTTTTCTTCGTAGAATTTATTTCTAGTTTTATACCTTTGTGGTCTGTAAAGTTGGTTGGAAGAATTTCAATTTTTTGGATTTTGCTGAGGCTCTTTTTATGGCCTAGTATGTGGTCTATTCTGGAGAATGTTCCATGTGCACTTTAGAATAATGTATATCCTGTTGGTTTTGGATGTAGAGCTCTATAGATGTCTATTAGGTCCATCTGCTCTACTGTGTTTTTCAGTGCTTCCATGTCCTTAATTATTTTCTGCCCGGTGGATCTATCCTTTGGGTTGAGTGGTGTATTGAAGTCTCCTAGAATGAATGCATTGCAGTCTATTTCCCCCTTTAGTTCTGTTAGTATTTGCTTCACATATGCTGGGGCTCCTGTGTTGGGTGCATATATATTTAGAATGGTTATATCCTCTTGTTAGACTGAGCCCTTTATCATTATGTAGTGTCCTTCTTTATCTCTTGTTACTTTCTTTGTTTTGAAGTCTATTTTGTCTGATATTAGTACTGCAACCCCTGCTTTCTTCTCACTGTTGTTTGCCTGAAATATGTTTTTCCATCCCTTGACTTTTAGTCTGTACATGTCTTTGGGTTTGAGGTGAGTTTCTTGTAAGCAGCATATAGACGGGTCTTGCCTTTTTATCCATTCTATTACTCTGTGTCTTTTGATTGGTGCATTCAGTCCATTTACATTTAGGGTGACTATTGAAAGATATGTACTTATTGCCATTGCAGGCTTTAAATTCGTGGTTACCAAAGGTTCAAGGTGAGCCTCTTTAATATCTTACTGCCTAACTTAGCTCGCTTATTGAGCTGTTATATACACTGTCTGGAGTTTCTTTTCTTCTCTCCCTTCTTATTCCTCCTCCTCCATTGTTCATATGTTGGGTGTTTTGTTCTGTGCTCTTTCTAGGAGTGCTCCCATCTAGAGCAGTCCCTGTAAGATGTCCTGTAGAGGTGGTTTGTGGGAAGCAAATTCCCTCAGCTTTTGTTTGTCTGGGAATTGTTTAATCCCCCCATCATATTTAAATGATAGTCATGCTGGATACAGTATCCTTGGTTCAAGGCTGTTCTGTTTCATTGCATTAAATATATCATGCCATTCTCTTCTGGCCTGTAGGGTTTCTGTCGAGAAGTCTGATGTTAGCCTGATGGGTTTTACTTTATAGGTGACCTTTTTCTCTCTAGCTGCCTTTAAAACTCTTTCCTTGTCCTTGATCTTTGCCATTTTAATTATTATGTGTCTTGGTATTGTCCTCCTTGGTTCCTTTCTGTTGGGGGTTCTGTGTATTTCCGTGGTGTGTTCGATTATTTCCTCCCCCAGTTTGGGGAAGTTTTCAGCAATTATTTCTTCCAAGATACTTTCCATCCCTTTTCCTCTCTCTTCTTCTTCTGGTACCCCTATAATACGGATATTGTTCCTTTTGGATTGGTCACACAGTTCTGTTAATATTGTTTCATTCCTGGAAATCCTTTTATCTGTCTCTATGTCAGCTTCTATGTGTTCCTGTTCTCTGGTTTGAATTCCATCAATGGCCTCTTGCATCCTATCCATTCTGCTTATAAACCCTTCCAGAGTTTGTTTCATTTGTGTAATCTCCTTTCTGGCATCTATGATCTCCCTCTGGACTTCATCCCATATCTCTTGCATATTTCTCTGCATCTCTGTCAGCATGTTTATGATTTTTATTTTGAATTCTTTGTCAGGAAGACTGGTTAGGTCTGTCTCCTTCTCTGGTGTTGTCTCTGTGATCTTTGCCTGCCTGTAGTTTTGCCTTTTCATGGTGATAGGAACAGTTTGCAGAGCTGGAACAAGTGACAGCTGGAAGAACGTCCCTTCTTGTTGGTTTGTGGTCCTCCTCTCCTGGGAGAACAGCGACCTCTAGTGGCTTGTGCTGGGTAGCTGCATGCAGACAGGGCTTCTGCTTCCTGCCTGGCTGCTATGGAGTTTATCTTCTCTTTTGCTCTGGGTGTGGCCTGGCTCTGGCCGCTGCTTCAAAGTGGCGGAGTCGGGTTGGAGGGGGATCGCCGGAGGCTATTTATCTCCGTAAGGGGCCTCCGTGCTCCCTGCAGCCCAGGGGATTAGGGTGCCCAGAGATCCCAGGATTCCCTACCTCTGGATTAAGTGTCCCACTCTGCCCCTTTAAGACTTCCAGAAAGCACCTGCCAAAACAAAAGAATGACCACAAAAAAAAAAAAAATTTTTTTAAATTAAAAAAAATAAAAAATAAAAAATAAAAAATAAAAAGTGACCACTCATTTTTCTTTATTCTCCGGCGCCAGCCTCAGGCATCTGCTCACTGGTCTTGCTGCCCTGTTTCCCTAGTATTGGGGTCCCTATCCCTTTAAGACTTCCAAAAAGCGCTCACCAAAACAAAACAGAATAAAAAAAAAATGGCCACTCGCTTTTCTTATGTCCTCCGGCGCCAGGCCTCCGATACCCTCTCACCGTTCTTGCTGCCCTGTTTCCCTAGTATCCACGGCCCCGCGCACGCACTGTGTCTGTGCTCTGGTCTGGATGGCTGGGGTCAGCAGTCCTGAGCTCCCTCTCCCTCCCGCTCTGCCTACTCTTCTCCCGCCCGGAGCTGGGGGGAGGGGTGCTCGGATCCCCTGGGGCCGATGCTTGTATCTTACCTCCTTTACGAGGCACTGGGTTCTCGCAGGTGTGGATGTGGTCTCGATGTTGTCCTGTGTCCTCTGGTCTTTATTCTAGGAAAAGTTGTCTTTGTTATATTTTCATAGATATATGTGGTTTTGGGAGGAGATTTCCACTGCTTTACTCACGCCGCCATTTTGGCTTCCCTTTTGTTTGTATCTTAACATTCACCTAACCATTGATGGAGGGGAGCATGTTAAAATGAAATTTTTTTACTGCAAGTCCACCAGTGTAAGTAAAGGATTTTAGACAACTGATTTCTCACACTCTAAATAGTGAATTGGTCACAGTGCACTTACATACTTCCTGAACTTTCATTACATTTTAAAGTTTCTATACATTTTTCATTTGTCTAACTGTTAGTTCAGAACAAGTGCTGCTGGGTGTCTTTTTCATGAAAGCAGAGAAGGAACAGTGAAGGCAACTTCTGAGCAAGAAATGTTGTGCTGAGCCAGATTCTAGTAACTTTTTAATTGGGTGCAATTTCCTGTCAGTGCTTACAGAGATTGTGAGAAGAATTCATTTCTGAACTTTTAGATTAGTTATTTTTCATTGCCCTACAGAAGTCTTATAAGTAAATAATAACTTTGGGAAGAAATGATTTTATCTTTACTCTTTGGTTGGTAAAATAATTTTGCACTTGCATGTGTTTTGATAATGAAATATGTCCTAACTTTGATGGTACCATGTCATTTAAAATGACAACAACAAAGTGACTCATATTCTACATAATCTCTGGGATTTAAGTTATGCTACATTTGTGGCATCCATCCTAATCTAATTCCTACATTTTATATCAACCAGTCATTATTTTGTAGTTTATGTGGGGATTAAAAAATAAAAAGTTTGTTAAAAATGATACCAAGGTGAATCAAGACCTTACTCCATCGTTTAAGTCCTTGATGCTGACATGGCTACGTATGCGACCCTACATGTGGTACAATGATGGCATTAATACCATTAAAGTTATTTATAATAATTAATGACAAATTGTTAACAAATTTCTCTGTAAAGCAGTAAATTTAATCAAGGAGAACCTTATTGCTAAAAAATAGTTTGTAATCCAGGAAAATGAAGCCCTTGGCTGTGAACCAAAAGTATGCTGTGAGGAAACAGAAAGGAGGTGCTTTTACAGTAAAAGTTTCTTCCTAGGTTCTCATATTGGTCTGCTTATGCAAATGAGGGATGCATGCCTGTTTAGTCTTGATTGGTTGATGAAAGTTGCAGCTGATTGTTTGACCTACCAGCCTTTGTCTGTTTTGGGCTTGTTCTATTTCAGGGAGCAGATGTCAGTTTGTGGTTCTTCCAAGGAGAGAGATTATGTGTGTGGCCTTCTGTTAATACTTGGCCCTCCAGCTCCATTTTGTTTTGGGTCCCAGTTAGCCTGATGGAATCTATCTGTTTTCTGCCATAGCTAGATTTTTGGGGAGGCAGAACTCACCTGGTTTTGTCTTATTTTCAAATAATAAACATGACATTTAGAAATTGACCTCAAATATCTAAGTACTTAGGATGTACATATTCATAATGTATATATCTTGTTTCAATATATTTAAATATTTAAGAATTCATACCACTTTTCAAAATTACCTTCACTGATGAAGAAATTTATAGTCTCCAACCCTGCATTCATTTATAGAAAGCTGATCTCACTGACATGGTTAATACAGGCAGCTTTTGACCAATTCAAAATATTAAACTTTTGAATATATGGTCATCATTATGTACAAAAGTATGGACTGATGGTCCTCTACTGGCATTTTTAGAGACTAATAATAATTCACATTGTATTATTACAAATGAGTAAGGAAAAAAGGCTTTTTCCTGTCATGCAAGTTTAAACTATAGTGTCTAATGTTAGTATCGTCATCATATGTACACAGGGAGAAAATATGGAAAACTCTGACAGGTTCATATAAGTTAAAATGACATTGGTAGAAAAAGAGGGGAAGGAAAAATTTAGGCCAAAGATATAAGGAGGAGAGAAATAAAAGAGAAAATGGGAATAAGTACTCACATTGTGAGGCAATCAAGAGGGTACAGAGTGACATAAAGAAAATTTAACAAGAAGCATATTGGAAAAATTGCAGCTCGACTCAATTACTATGGGAAGGTACTGCTTCTTGAATGAAGAAGCAAATTGGTAAGAAGACATCTCTTTCCATCATCTTGTAAATATACTCTAGCACCCCCTGTTGGCTGAGACCAACAGAGAGCCATGTGACAAAGCACAAATAGGGTTTGCAAATTCCCAGTTTTGGAGGTGGGACAATAGCTTAAAATCTGGTATACGTCACCCCTTTGACTACTTAGCATCCATATGCATCTTGCTACTTATATTTGAATTTCCACACAATATTCCCAATAACTCTGTTTCTGCCTGTAGTATGCAACATATTTTGTATAACAAAAGTTTTCTCATTCTCCAAAATGAAGGAGACATGAGTGTCTAGAGTGATTGTTTTTATCTCTGGGTGAATTTAATCATAGTCCATCTAAATATCTTATTATTTAAATACTGTTATAAATTGTTAATTTAAAAGTTTTTAATTGTTACTGAAACATTAAATCATACATTGTAAATTTTTTGTAAAACTTATAGAAAATAAAAAAGAGGAAAGATGAAAACACACACACACACAAATTTATCTGAAGAGCTGACACAGTCTTTATTTCCTAAGGGGTCCTAGGCTGTAGATGATATTTCTGGCTTCTTTCTTCTATCACCCTCTTCATGGTTCCTTTTTTTTTAAACAGGATGTTAGTTCTTGAGCATTCTTTATATGATGGAAGACAAAAACCTTCATTTTTGAAGGATATGAGTTCTCAGGGGTCCTTCCTTTTTTTGGTTGATATAATTTTCCACCGATTCTTAGTATTAGAGGTGGAAGTATTAGGAGGAGTCCCAGAGAATGCCGTGACAAGGTTCTTCCTGCCTTCACTGTGGAGCGGCAGCTCAGATTGATTCTACTTGTTAATTGTGACATATTATCTCAGGAATAGAGGAACTTCTACTAACATTCAGTAGCATTTTAGCCCAAAATGCTAGTTGACAATCTTATTTTTCAATTCTATAGAATCAGAGTTGTATCTCTAAGTGGAAGCATTCCTCTCTTGGGAATCAAGACTTAACAACCAAGTAGAGCTTGGAGTTATAGAGGCAAGAGGCAAAATATTTGTGAGTGTGTTATTAGGTGAAATAATGAGAAGAGGTACTTGATATATGTCATGTTTATTGGCATCAGGTATGTTTAAACCCTGTCCTCTCAAGGTCTTATTTTTCAACTGGCACATAATTGAATTGTCAGCAAGCCCTTCTGTTGTTCTTCTAGGTCAGTTGCTTTTAAATGATGAGAATATGTTAGACGTAGGGAATTTTATGAGCACAGGCTTATTGCTACATTTCTTTTGCTATGAAGTGAGTTCCTTGATCAGAAACAATGTTGTCTAGAATACCATAACAGTAAATAAGCCATTCTATAAGTCCAAGGAGAACAATGTTGACAAAATAATTGTTGGCAGGGAAGACAAATGAGGTCCTTTCTTGTAATGACCTTTTTAGCATTTTGGAGTCAAGGTTTTGCTGGGTTGTGAAATAGAATAAGTGCTCTTTCCCTCCTGTTTTCTCAAAGAGTTAATTTTTTTCAGGATTGAATTATTCTTCCTTAAACATTTACAAGAATTACCTGTTAAAGCCTCTGGACCTGAGATTTTATTTGTGGGAAGATTTTAAAGAAAGGATTCAATTCCCTTATCTATTAACCACATGTTTCTGATGCTTTGGCATCTGGGGCCTTATTGGCCTTGGAGACACTGACCCTTCCAGGGTTAGCCAATTACTAGAGACAGTGAATGACTGTTCCACAGATGTGCCCTTCCTTTGCACACTAACCAGCCCAGAGCTCACAGCACCCACCACCTTCTTCATGGGCTGTCACACTCAGGGCCATTGTGCTCCTGCTTTGGCCACCCCAAGGCCAGGTACCAGACGACTAGGGACAGGCCTCTATGCCTCAGAACCTGCTGAAATGATCCAGACTAGCCAATTCTAGACCTGCATGCCTTGCCTCACCTGTTCCTTCCTAAGGAAGCCATAGTAAAGGGGCTCACTGTGTATTGCCCTCACTTCTGCCCTCTAACCATCCCTGGTGCTTCTTTATGTGGCTCCCTGTGGAGTGGCATGCTCCCTCCTCTTGAATCTGTGACTATAACAGGCTGTCTTTTCAGTAGCAGTCCTTTCCTGATCTGTTGACTTGACATACCTAAATAATAATAAAACTACTTCTAAATACCTTAATAAATATTGGACTATTTATATTTGAAACTTCTTCTTTTGTTTCCTTCTATTAATTCAACTCTTAGAGAAATATATCCATTTCTTCCAAGTTGTGAAATATGTTTGCTTAGTTAATCATAATATTCCCTTCTATTTTGTCTGGAAACGTCAAGTGATGCCCCTTCCTTTCCCCATGATATTGGTGATTTTTGTCTTCCCTCCCTCCTTCCCTCACTTAATTTTTTTTGTAATAAGTCTTATTAGGGATTTATCAATATTTTATAATCTTTTTTAAAGAAAAATATTTAGCTTTCTTGATTTTCTCTCTTATGTGTTTATTTTCTATTTCATGGATTATCCTTTATTTTCTTCTTTTGTGCTTTGCTGCAGTTCGATTTGTCATTTTTTTCTGTTTCTTGAAATGGAAGCTAAATCCATGATTATGTGTATTTTGAAGGTAATGTATTTCCTTCACATGCTTCTTTAGCTGTATTCTGCACATTTTATGTTTTTCAAAATTTTCACTGAGTATACTTTTTCACTCACATTTTTTTTCTTATTTGACTTATTTAGAAGAGTACTATTTAGTTTTCATGAACTTGGCATTTTTTTCTGATCATTTGTTATTAATTTCCAGCTTCTGTAATGGTAATAAAATATTATCAGTTATTTCACTGTATTAAAATTTAATGCTTTTCTTTATGGATAGGCATGTGATCAACTTTTTTGTGTGTATATGAAAAGAATGACTCATCATTACTTTGTGATATCTGTAGAATTCTTAATACATTAAAATAGTCTTAACAATACACAATATTTCATCTGTTGGTTCTCTCAAAATCATGAGATAGAATTCATCATCTCGAGTAAATTTACCATTATGTGTTCAGAATATCCTGATAATCACTAACATTTATTTTCAAGTGTTTTGAAATCTATTTTTATTAACCAATATATGAATTTTAATTTTCAGTATGAAGGTTATTTTTTGACAGAACAGATCAACATAAAATAGGAGTTAAGTAATATTTTTCTCCATCTTCTAAGAAGGCTTTTTTGAATGTCATTACTCAAGAATGCCTTTTTAAAATCTGAATTTCACATTGGACCACTCTGTCACTCATTTAATTAGAGCATTACTATGAACTTGTTTTTTGCCATCTTTATGTAAGCATGTGTAAGTTTGAACAGGTTACTTATTTCTTAAAGGTGGGGATTCTGTCTCACTGTAGCTCGTCGTGGATTGGTATCATGCTAGGTACCCAGTAGGTTCTCAGTATATACTTCTACATTTAAGGAGCTTTATAAATCAGAGGATGTTCTTTTTTCCTTTGAATAGTATTTGACACAAAGGAAGAATAGATGTAATTATGAAATATTTAATGAGCCTAAAAAGAGAATAATCTTTGTCAAATTGACATATAGCCTAAAAGAAATACTTCATATCTACATAAAAGTCGAGAGAATGGGCTTACCTTTTATGCTGTACATTGAACCTACTCTAGTTGTGGTGCTTTGTGTCATAGGGCTTCTGAGATCCAAGACTGTTTGAAGTTATTTCTATTCTCTGTCTTAATATAACTTGTTAGCTCTATCTTTACATAAATAAATATCTACTTTTAAATGTTAAATTTATTGTATCTATTTTAAAATGCTGTCACATATTTAAAAATTTTTTCAGCATTCTGGTTTAACTCTTTTTAGCCAAGTGAGAAAAAGTCATGCTGTTATGTAAAAATAGTAATAAAATACGAAAGTCATTAGTTGCTTGCTAGTGTTGATTCTGCAGATTTTCTCAATTTGTTCTCTTATATCGAAACTCCTTGCCTGCCCTAATGTTTTTTTTTTAATTTTGGTATTAATGTACAATTACATGAGCAACATTATGGTACTAGACTCCCCCTATTATCAAGTCTCCACCCCATACCCCATTACAGTCACTGTCCATCAGTGTAGTAAGATGCTATAGAATCACTACTTGTCTTCTCTGTGTTATACTGCCTTCCCTGTATTCCCCCACCTCACTATGTTATGTGTGCTAATCATAATACCCCTTTCCCCCCCTTATCCCTCCCTTACCACCCATCCTCCCCAATCCCTTTCCCTTTGGTAACTGTTAGTACATTCTTGGGTTCTGTGAATCTGCTGCTGTTTTGTTCCTTTAGTTTTTTCTTTGTTCTTATACTCCACAGATGAGTGAAATTATTTGATACTTGTCTTTCTCCACCTGGCTTATTTCACTGAGCATAATACCATCTAGCTCCATCCATGTTGTTGCAAATGGTAGGATTTCTTTTCTTCTTATGGCTGAATAATATTCCATTGTGTATATGTACCACATCTTCTTTATCCATTCATCTACTGATGGACACTTAGGTTGCTTCCATTTCTTGGCTATTGTAAATAGTGCTGCAATAAACATAGGGGTACATATGCCTTTTTCAAACTGGGCTGCTGCTTTCTTAGGGTAAATTCCTAGGAGTGGAATTCCTGGGTCAAATGGTATTTCTATTTTGAGATTTTTGAGGAACCTTCATACTGCTTTCCACAATGGTTGAACTAATTAACATTTCCACTAGCAGTGTAGGAGGGTTCCCCTTCCTCCACATCTTCACCAACATTTTTTGTTGTTTGTCTTTTGGATGGCAGCCATCCTAACTGGTGTGAGGTGATATCTCATTGTGGTTTTAATTTGCATTTCACTGATGATTAGCGATGTGGAGAATCTTTTCATGTGCCTGTTGGCCATCTGAATTTCTTCTTTGGAGAAATGTCTGTTCAGCTCTTCTGCCCATTTTTTAATTGGCTTATTTGTTTTTTGTTTGTTGAGGTGCGTGAGCTCTTTGTATAATTTAGATGTCAACCCCTTATCAGGTATGTCATTTATGAACATATTCTCTCATACTGTAGGATGTGTTTTTGTTCTACTCATGGTGTCCTTTGCTGTACAGAAGCTTTTTAGCTTGAAATAGTCCCACTTGTTCATTTTTGATTTTGTTTCCCTTGCCCAGGAAGATATGTTCATGAAGAAGTTGCTCATGTTTGTGTCCAAGAGATTTTTGCCTATGTCAGGTCTTTGATCCATTTTGAATTTACTTTTGTGTATGGGGTTAGACAATAATCCAGTTTCATTCTCTTACATGTAGCTGTCCAATTTTGCCAATACCAGCTGTTGAAGAGGCTGTCATTTCCCCATTGCATGTCCATGTCTCCTTTATCATATATTAATTGACCATATATGCTTGGGTATATATCAGGACTCTCTAGTCTGTTTCACTGGTCTATGGGTCTGTTCTTTTGCCAGTACCAAATTATCTTGATTACTGTGGCTTTGTAGTAGAGCTTGAAGTTGGGGAGCATAATTCCCCCCACTTTATTCTTCCTTCTTAGGATTACTTTGGCTATTTGGGTCTTTTGTGGTTCCATATTAATTTTAGAACTATTTGCTCTAATTCATTGAAGAATGCTGTTGGTATTTTGATAGGCATTGCATTGAATTTGTAGATTGCTTTAGGCAGGATGGCCGTTTTGACAATATTAAATCTTCCTATCCATGAGCATGTGATGTGTTTCCATTTACTGGTTTCTTCTTTAATTTCTCTCTTGAGTGTATTGTAGTTTTCAGAATATAATAAGTCTTTCACTTCCTTGGTTAGGTTTATTCCTAGGTATTTTATTCTTTTTGATGCAATTGTGAGTGGAATTGTTTTCCTGATTTCTCTTTCTGCTAGTTTGTTAGTATATAGGAATGCAATGGATTTATGTCTATTAATTTTGTATCCCACAATGTTACTGAATTCAGATATTAGATCTAGTAGTTTTGGAGTGAATTCTTTAGGGATTTTTGTGTACAATATCATGTCATCTGCAAACAAGGACAGTTTAACTTCTGCCTTACCAGTTTGGATGCCTTTTGTTTATTTGTGTTGTCTGATTGCTGTGGCTAGGACCTCCAGAACTATGTTGAATAAATGTGGGGAGAATGGGCATCCTTGTCTTGTTCATGATCTTAAAGGAAAAGCTTTCATCTTCTCGCTGTTAAGTATGATGTTGGCTGTGGGTTTGTCATATATGGCCTTTATTATGTTGAGGTTACTTGCCCTCTATACCCATTTAGTTGAGAGTTTTCATCATGAATGGATGTTGAATTTTGTTGACTGTTTTTTCAGCATCTATGGGAATGATCATGTGTTTTTTTTTCCTTCTTTTTGTTGATGTGGTGGATGATGTTGATGGATTTTCAAATGTTGTACCATCCTCGAATCCCTGGGATGAATCCTACTTGATCATGATGGATGATCTCTTTGATATATTTTTAAATTTTATTTGCTAATATTTTGTTGAGAATTTTTGCATCTATGTTCATCAGGGATATTGGTGTGTAATTTTCTTTTTTTGTGGTGTCTTTGCCTGGTTTTGGTATTAGAGAGATGTTGGCTTCATAGAATAAGTTTTGGAGTATTCCATCCTCTTCTACTCTTTGGAAAACTTTAAGGAGGATGGGTATTAGGTCTTAACTAAATGTTTGATAAAATTCAGAAGTGAAACAATCTGATCCAGGGGTTTTGTTCTTTGGTAGTTTTTTGATTCCCAATTCAATTTCTTTGCTGGTATTGGTTTATTCAGATTTTCTGTTTCTTCCTGGGTCAGCCTTGGAAGATTGTATTTTTCTAGAAAATTCTCCATTTCTTCTAGGTTTTACAGTTTGTTACTATATAATTTTTCATAGTATTCTCTCATAATTCTTCGTATTTCTGTGGTGTTTGTAGTTATTTTTCCTTTCTCATTTGTGATTCCGTTTATGTGTGTAGAATCTCTTTTTTTCTTGATAAGTCTGGCTCAGGGTTTATCTATTTTATTTATTTTCTTGAAGAACCAGCTCCTGCTTTCATTGATTCTTTCTATTATTTTGTCTTCCTCAATTTTGTTTATTTCTGCTTTAATCTTTATTATGTCCTTACTTCTACTGACTTTGGGCCTCATTTGTTCTTCCTTTTCTAGTTTCCTTAAGTGTGAATTTAGACTGTTCATTTGTGATTGTTCTTCTTTCCTGAGGTAGGCCTATATTGCAATATATTTCCCTCTTAATCACAGCCTTGACTGCATCCTGTAGATTTTGCGGTGTTCAATTATTGTTATAATTTGTCTCCATATACCGCTTGATCTCTGTTTTTATTTGGTCATTGATCCATTGATTATTTAGGAGCATGTGATTAAGCCTCCATGTTTTTGTGGGCTTTTTCATTTTCTTTGAGTAATTTATTTCTAGTTTCATACCTTTGTGATCTGAGAAGCTGGTTGGTACAATTTCAATCTTTTTGAATTTACTGAGGTTCTTTTTGTGGCCTAGTATATGATCTATTCTTAAAAATGTTCCATGTGCACTTGAGAAGAATGTGTATTCTGTTGTTTTGGGATGGCATGTTCTGTAGATGTCCACTAGGTCCATCAGTTCTAATATGTTGTTCAGTGCCTCTGTCTCTCTATTTATTTTCTGTCTGGTGGATCTGTCCTTTGGAGTGAGTGGTGTGTTGAAGTCTCCTAAAATGAATGCATTGCATTCTATTTCTCCCTTTAATTCTGTTAGCATTTTTTACCAATATTTAGGTGCTCCTGTGTTGGGTGCATAGATATTTATAAGAGTTATATCCTCTTGTTGGACTGACCCCTTTATCATTATGTCATTATGTAATGTGCTTCTTTATCCTTGTGACTTTCTCTGTTTTGAAGTCTATTTTGTCTTATACAAGTACTGCAACTCCTTGTTTGTTTCTCTTTATTACTTGCATGATATGTCTTTTCCATCCCTTTACTTTTAGTCTGTGTATGTCTTTGGATTTGATGTGAGTCTTTTGTAGGAAGCATAAAGATGGGTCTCGTTTTTTTAATCCAATCAGTGACTCTACATCTTTTAATTGGTGCATTCAGACCATTTACATTTACTGTGATTATTGATAGGTAAGTATTTATTGCCATTGCAGGTTTAGATTCATGGTTACCAAAGGTTCAAGGGTAATGCCCTTACTACCTAACAGTCTAACTTAATTCACTTGTTTTGCTATTACAAACACAATGTAAAGATTCTTTTTTTCCCCCCTCCTTTATCTTCCTCCTCCATTCTTTGTATGTTATGAATCATATTCTGTACTCTTTGTCTATCCCTTGGATGGCATCTATTTAGCCTCAGGAATACTTCTATCTGTAGCAGTCCCTCTGAAATGCACTGTAGAGGTGGCTTGTGCTAGGTAAATTCTCTCAGCGTTTGCTTATCTGAAAACTGTTTAGTCCCTCCTTAAATTTAAATGATAACCTTGCTGGGTATAGTATTCTTGGTTCAAGGCCCTTCTGCTTCATTGCATTAAGTATATCATGCCACTCCCTTCTGGCCTGTAAGGTTTCTGTTGATAAATCTGATGATAGCCTGATGGGATTTCCTTTGTATGTGATCTTTTTTCTCTCTCTAGCTGCTTTTAAAAGTCTGTATTTGTCCTTGATCTTTGCCATTTTAATTATTATATGTCTTGATGTTGTCTTCCTTGGGTCCCTTATGTTGGGAGATCTGTGCATGTCCATGGCTTGAGAGACTATCTCCATTCCCAGATTGGGGAAGTTTCAGCAGTTACCTCCTCAATGACACTTTCTATCTCTTTTTTTATCTCTTCTTCTTCTGGTGCCCCTATTATTCAAATATTGTTCCATTTGGATTGGTCACACAGTTCTCTCAACATTCTTTCATTCTTAGAGATTCTTTTTTCTCTCTGTGCCTCAGTGTCCTTGTATTCCTCTTCTCTAATTCCTATTCCACTTACCATCTCTTCTACTACATCTAATCTGCTCTTAAATCTCTCCATTATATGTTTCATTTCAGATATGGAATTTCTTAGTGATTGAATCTGTTTCTTAAATTTGTTCCTGAGTTCTTGAATATTTTTCTGTACCTCCATAAGCATGTTTATGATTTTTATTTTGAACTCTCTTTCAGGAAGTATGGTGAGTTTAGTTTCATTTGGCCCTTTTTCTAGGGTTTGTGAGATTTTGGTCTAAACCATATTCTTTTGAAGTTTCATATTTCTGTGTAGTGCCCTTTAGTGCCCAGAAGCTCCAGTCCCTGGAGCTGCTCAGCCCCTAGAGTGAGGTTGGCAGTCATAGGGGAGCAGAGCTTGTGCCTGGGGAGAGGAAAGATTTGTTTCCTGATTCCCGTCTGCTGTGCCTGTATCCAGTATCAGAGCCAGTGGGCCGAGCACACAGGTGTAAGCTTCTGTGCTTTGTGTCTTTAGCTGATGTTGGCAGGGCCTGCCTCTGACTGACCTGACGTCAGTGCAGTGACTGCCAGTTTTTGAGCCTGGTGCTATCAGGCCAGGAGGAAGGCTCGACAGGCTGCGTATCACACTGGGGGGCCTCAGAGTTGAGTAGCCAGCCAGGGAGATGGAACACCTGAAGCTCCTCAAAGTTCCCAATGTGCAGGGCAGAGCGTGCCCAGAGAACCTTGTCCCCCTATCCCTTCTCCCGCGCAGCAAGTTCTGTGCAAATTGCACCCCTTCAGCAGCCCTCTCACTGCTAGGAAACCTCTCAGACCACCTGCCTTTCTCTTGTCCCAGGGCAGCTGGGTGTGGATCCTGTCCTCCTCACAGGCTGGAATCTGTCTCTTAAGCACTCCACCTGTCCCAACTCCCTATCCTCCAGAGCACCACATAATGTAGGTTTCTGTTCTCAAAGCAAATCTCCAGGGCTAGGTGTTCAGCAGTCCCAGGCTTCCACCCCCTCCCAGCTCTGTTTCTCTTCCTCCTGCTGGTGAGGTGGGGTTGGTGAAAGGGCTTGGGTCCCACCAGATTAAGGCTTTCATATGTTACCCTGTTTCGTGCGGTCTGCTCTGTTGCTGGTGTCTGTATGCAGTCTGGCGCAGCATTCTTTCCTATTGCTGTTTTAGGGTTAGTTCTCTGTCTCACCTCTCACATCGCCATCTTGAATCAATGTCCCTAATGCTTTTTTACTGGTGACCTATCCTGTCTATTGTGGTTTGTTCAGTGTGCTAGTTACTTTTTACAGTGATGGTTAGCCCTCATTACAGTGGTTCTATCTGGGCTTCAGAGAATCCTCAGATTAGTTGTATTTGCCTTAAAAGTAATTCTAGGAATATATGATAAACATCAATTTAACCTGAGATAAGAACTTAATTCTCAGATAACAATTGCTCTTAAAACAACTCTGTAGAGGGAGGTTTTCTTGCTTGTTGTTATCAATTATTGTATATCCAGTTGAGATAAATCATTTCAAAGAATTTATTATCCTGCATGTATAGGTCTAGATCTCATAAGTTTTACCATTTTAGAGATTTTATTTTTAGTACCTGTTATAACAGTACAGTTGATTTGAGCTTGAACCTTCTCAAGATTTGCAATTGTAATTTTGTTATTTTTGATTAAACACTCAAAATCAGGAAGGAAACTAAAAATTATATTATTGTAAATGTTAAAATTTGTCTTCAACTTGCTCATTTAAATTTAAAAGTCATACTTAAATTTCAAATTTAGCATGAAACTGTATAGGAAAAAGTGGATTTTATTTATTAGCTAGAAATTAAAAAATTGGTAACCCATTGATTCTGTCTGATATTTGTTACACTGAAAAAATGCTGCTGTTGTATTGAATGAGGCTTTTTATTATTTAAAAATCATGTGTAGGTGTGTGGTCCAATATTAATGATCTTCAGGACTATTAAACACTTGGAATTGCCTTATATCATGCATTATAATCTTAACTGAGATTTTAAAGATACACATCATTATACCAGCAAGATGTAGAAGCTGTTCTATAATTCAAAGACATGATAGATCATTTATGTCTACAGCTCATCCTCTCCTTAACCTCAGCCATGTCCAATTGCTATCTGACATCAGCTCTTGGATTTCTAATTGGTATTTTTAATTTTAATGTCTCCAAAGCCAATTAATTATTGTTACAAGATTCTTCATTTGCTCTAATTCCTGACAAGTACCATATAATGTACTGTAAAACACAGCTCAAATGTTGAACTTAGAGAAAATTTTTGAAGAAAGCGAACTTTGAGCTGCATATTAAAGTTAATTTAATGGGTTGAGAGACAAAGAAAAAAGACAATGTTAATTTCCCAGGACTATTATTTCTCTCCTGCCCCATCTTACGCAAACTTTAAAATTTCCATTTATCTGCACTTTGGTAAATATATAATGCCATTACTGAACTCAAATTATTTGCAATTTAATAATTAAAAAATTTAAATTGCAGAATAGACAGTCTCATCTGTCTCTAAATATCTCTAAATATCTCACTTTGAAGGTTATTTTAATCAAGGAATAAATGATGGTTTCCTAGGGTTCTGTGGGAGTGTTACCTTATATGGAAACATTCTAGTTTTTGGTATTTTGCATGTATGGTAAGCATTTGAATATCATACCATTGACATTTATCAAAAATATTCGTGAAAATTTTATAACTAAACATTCAGTTCTTGGAAAAGGAAAATCTAATACAAGCTTTAGAATGAAGTGTAGGACTTTTAAAAGTTTTTATTTCCCTTAGTATTTCTACCGAGTCTGTAATTAATACAACTTATTGGTCTACTAAAGTTTTTTCTTATTTATAATTGAAAAGATTTTAAGACAAAAAGGAAGATAAAAGAAATATCTAGAGTTCTACCATCTAACAGTAGAAACTATTAATGTTTTGGTGAATTTTCTCTCATTGTAATAGTGAAAATACATTTTTTTGTATTTTATTTTCTTCAATCAAGATGATTGTATATGTTTTATGATAAAGCTTTTTGATGACAATTACTTAATGACTATAAAATATAAGAATATTTTATTCGTTGTGAGGAATGCATTACTAAAGATATCCTATACTTAAATTTTGCAATTAAATGAATGATTTTCATATAGAATTAAATATAAAATTAGGGGTACATTCATATTCAGTGACCATCTATTGTAACTCAACAGCAGATTAGTGGCATTAATTTTGTAGCCATATTGCCCACAGATTTTTAAAAATTTACCATCGTCCCAACTTAGTTATTCTCTTTTTACAAGTCAAACCTATGTAGTATTTGTCCTTGTTGTCCTTGTTTACTTTTGACATTATTAACTTGCAATTATTCTCATTTTCTTTGTGTAGCCTGAGTTATATAGACATTCTTAAGGGGTAGTTGGCACTTTTGCTTTGCTTAGAATGTTGCATGTTTCATGACTTATAGACACAAAATTTTGTATTAATTTTATGTTGCTTGATATAGGTTAATTGCGATAATTACATAATCCTATCTTTCTTGTCATAGTGACTGGTTCAGGTGGGAATAGGAAATTAGGTTCAGAGAATAGCCTACAATTTTGTTCTATGGTTGAAGGAAAAGAAGCTTTCTCTTTTTCTGGATTGTGTAACAGCTGGATATAAGGTTACAGCCATTATTCTGTCATGAAGAAAGCCTGCCTGTGAAAGGACAGAATAGGGCTTAGGGAATCAGAGGGGAGATAGAATTGAAATCCTGTTTAAGTCACATCTGAAGCCTACCCTTCTTCTAAAGCAGTGGTACATAATAGAATTTATCTGGGAATATGTTTAAAAAAAAAGAAAAAATATGTATATAAATGTCTGGAGTACCCAAGACCACTTAAAATGTCATCTCTGGAGAGGAGGCATTGGTATCTGGTCAAGGACATATTTATAAAACCTCTCAGGTGTTCTAATGTGCAGACAGGGTTGAGAATCATTGCTTTATATTTTTCAATTATATGAGGCCATAATTTTCTTTATTATTTAAGTCTATTTGTGTTTCTTTTTTGTTATATACAACCAGAATCAACCTCACCGATGCATAAGTCAAGGAAATTTCATCAGAAAACTAAGGAAGGAAAGTTAGCATGAAAAACAGTACAGAACTTCTCATCCAACATCCCACAGCCTAGGCCTAGGACTTACTTAAAAAATCTAACAACAATTAAGTTTGATTTGTTAGGAAAATTTGAGAAAAAGGAATGGTGCAAACCATTGCAATAAGATAAGAATGTGTTAAGCTATACTATGAAGATATAATTATGGCTATATAAAAATAATCTTTCATTGTAATAGTGAAAATACTATATTCACCATGGATAGTTAATGGAGTATATTCAGAAATAGACATACATGCTCCAAGATCTTTTTATTTGGATAGGAGATGCTTTGTCATAGTTGACTATATTTCTTGAAAGATTATGTAATCTTAGGCTTGATTGAAAATTTTTTCTTTTATATTACAGATAAAGATTGCCTTTTTCTTTCCTTGGAGTGTTTTAAGTGTAGAATAGTCACTTAAAGGCAATATTTTAGTAACCTTTCACGTTTTACTGGCAGGACGAGTATAGCATTTCTTATATGCTACTAGGTCATAATCATTAGAGTTTATTTCAATTGCTCTACTGTATATCAGAACTATATTTTCATGTGGGGTTATAACTGAGACCAGTACTGATCTGATTTTTGAAGTAAATACCATATTCTTATTTTCTGTTTGAAAAGTATGATTTCTTTATTTAGCAGTTGGTCACATTTGTTTTAAAAAGTCACAGAATGGAAGAAAAATATAAAACTAGGACACAAAATTGAGAGTGCAAATGATGTAAAACATTTTTGCTACTTTTTGTATTTTTTTCTTGGCCACTGAACTTCAGTAGTTAAAAAAAATCAATTTAGGGATCCGCTAGTCCCAGGCTGACTGTTACTGCTGAGACCCAGGCCTCTTAAAGGGATAGCAGTATTGGAAAATCTGTGCAAGAGTCCTGAACTGGCATAAATTTAAATCAAGGAAGACTTATAACCTAGTAGGCAGAGAGATGACTGAGCATCACATTAAGCATTACTTAATATAAGCTGGCAGCTGAAGAGTATGGTTAAGACTTTGAGTAGAACAGTTAACTGGGAATTCTGATAAAAATGAAATGAGGAGGGAAACATTGAACCCCTTGGAGATGATCATAAGGGAAGAGAGGTGCTGGAAGGCAAAGTTACACCAAAGTAGACAGCAGGGAATTCTTACCTCAGAAAGTAAATTATTTTAGTAAGTAAATTTTATTCTCTTTTGAAACTAGGAGACAGAAGCAGTTGCTTTTGTTTGAATGGCCTGTTTTCTAAGTAGTACAATGGGCAAGTATATATTTCATCTTTTCACAGATGAGTGTTGTGAGAAAAAATGAATTTTTATGAAGGAATTTACCACCTTATGTTTCTTTTTGAAATTAGTGACATAAATAAATATTTTACCAAGTAATTTATGAATCATTACAGAATAATATATAAAAAGTAAATTAAAAAATCAAATAATATTTGTAACGATTTATTCATAAAACAGACCTAGAATTTGGTTCATCTTTCATAACTACATAGGTAGGACTTCTAGGAATTCTCAGAGTTGTCTGCACTCATATATCTTACTGTTATGTATATGTATTAGATTACCACATTTTATCTAATTCTATTGATCATTTCTATTTTATCTTACTCCCTTCTAACCATAACCATGGTCATGATGTAAAATTGTACAACCACTTTGGAAAATTGTTCCACAGTTTATTAAAAATTTTAACATGTAGCCCAAATCTTCCATATCATCCAGCCATTCTATCTCTGAATACTTACCCAAGAGAAAAGAAAGCATATATCCTTACAAATACTTGTATGCAAATGTTCACATCAACTTTACTTGTAAACAAACTAAATGTTTATCAATTGGTGAGTGGATGAAGATATTGTGGTATATCTATATAACAGAAACAGATCTACATACCAAGTTTCCTCAGCAATAAAAAGGAATGAGTTATTGAACACAAAACGACATGGATGATTGCAGTATTTATGCTCAGTGAAATTATATTATACTGAGTGAAGAATCCAAACAAAAAACAGAATGCGTATTATAATGTTTATACTGTGTTATTCCATCTATATAAAACTCTAGAAAATGCAAGTGAATGTGTAACAACAGAAAGTAGTTCAGTGGTTACTCACAGATGAAGACAGTGAGGAAGGATAAGAGGCAGGGATAACCAAGGAGCACAAAAAATGTTTTGGATGTGATGGGCATATTCATTTTCTTGATTATTGTGATGGTTTCATGAGTGTCCATATATGTCAAAATTATCAGGTTATATGTTTTAACTATGTGCAGTTATTGTAAGTCAAATATACTTCAATAAAATTGTGAAAGTAGAAAAGAATAGCACCTATAAGTGAGGTTTCTTTACTTGTTTTAAAACTATCATTGAAGTCATATCTGCTTTATCACTTGTTTTATTCCTTTATCTGTTTACCTGAGGAAGACATTTTTTATCAAAATCTTTCAGATACCTTTCTCCATCCTCTTCTGAAAGGAAAAATATTCTGTTATCTAAGCCAGTAAGCCTAGATCCGGGTTTTATGTATATTGACTTTTAGGTTAATATTTTTTATTTTCATCTGTTTTGTTTTATCCCCTTTTATGGTTCCATTTTTGTTGATTGTATCAGTTTTTCCTTAATTGTGTAAAGTATCAAAATTGTACTATGCAGAGATAAACTTAAAATTAACACGTGTGTAACAGTTATTTTTTGTTTTTCATTATGCTGTATTCTTTTTAAAATCAGGTTACTCTAAAAATTACTATTTTTAAATTAAGAACTTTGTATTTCTTCAGTATTATCTAGTTTTAAAGGATCAAATGCATATTAATGACCCTCTACTAGGAAATTTTAAATTGATGAATTTCGTTGAGCTGGACAATAGAATTTAAAAGAAAATGAGCAGAGAATGGAAGACACAAAATTATCTTATTTTAGCTTTCCAAAACAGTATTTAAGTTTTAAGTAATTTTAAAGATGTTCTTTAGAAGTAAGAATTTGTTTTTTCCTGTTAATCTTTAGTAGGGCCTCAGTTTAGGTGTAGAGTTAAGATATAAACTAGTGGTGACAGGTTTTCTAATTCCTTCTCTCAGGATCAAGAAGAGAGGAAAACTTTGGGGTTGTTGTCCTTTTCCCAAACAATGCTATATATAGGCTTCTTGGCATATTCTAAAGATTGCCCTTCTTAATACAGGAGCTGTTGTTATTGGCACTACTCCACTCGTTCATAGGATCTTGCTACTCCAATCTCTTATTTCCTGTGCCCCAGAAAGGAGCTGAAGCAGCCGTTTAACTGTCAAGATGCTCATGTTACAGCTAGCAAGGTCAAACTGATGTTTTTCCATTTTGATGATGAATCTTAACCATGTACCTACATTTTTGTTTTTGAGAAAAGCAGTCTATGTATTTATTTGGTCAAGGACTAGTTAATAGGATGTCTCAGTACCTGAACATCCTCAATTCTACTTTTGTAACTCCATTCCTTCTTTGTATTCCATGAGGTAGTACATTCCTAGTGGATTTATTCAATACCCAGACCCAAGATCCTCCTTCCTCCTCCTACTTATTTCTATTGAGTAACCTTTTCTAAGTTCCTCCAGCAGAGTCCATCTTTTATTTTATTTACTTCTTTGTACCTTTCCTATAGTATGTTAGGTAAAAGTATATCCTAAGCTTAAAAGTGCTCACCAAATTATTATTAAATTAATTTTAAGCAGCTAAAGCTTTAAATCAGAATTTTTATAGATAAAGATTTGACTTAGTTTCCTTAAAATACAGGGCTAATAGCACACATAAGCAAAACTTATGATTGTAATTCTATTACTTTAAATAAATATCACAAACAGGAACTATTTATCTAATAGTATGAAGGTTTAATATGTTACAGTTCATAATATTTGAATATTCTTTTCATGTTGGAAAGAGACACATGCAAAAGCTGCAATTTTACTGTTAAAAAAAGTTGCAGTAAATAGTGTGAAATATAAAACAACTGATGTAAAAGATACTGTGGACAAAATCTCTAGTTTGAAATCTGCACTGCATAATTTTCTATGTACAGTTAAACTACTTTTTAAATAGATTCTATCATTTTACATACTTTTAACAATATACATACTATAATTCTAGGTGGTAGGGTACACTCATGAAATTGAGTGTTAACTTGGATTTATTTTGTATTTTTTATTTTTGGTGATGCTGTTTTCATTTGAAGTTTGGAAGCAGTCTAAACTGAGCTCTTGTTATACTGATTAGTTTAATTTATTTAGTTTGGCAATATAAAAAGTAGCAAATAATTTTTTATGTTAACAATAGTGTAAAATTACTGCTTCCATAGAATTATCTTTTTAGGTGGTCATAATGTAAGACAATTACATTTTTAACAGCTTTAGTTACTTAGTATAGGAGCTCTTTATTTTATCAATCCCAGAAGCCGGAAAAAAAATTATGATCCTGCTTGACTTATTTAGATTCCTATTTTATAATCTTGTTATGGTCAAATGATCAGCAGAATATGTTTATGTCAAGTTTTGTCACTAGAACAAAATTGTAGGCATGCCACAAGAAGAGGAACACATCATATACAATCAGAATTTTTTGAAATGAGACATTAGTAAACTGGATTTTTAAATTTTTATTTGTTATTCAGTAGTTTTTTTTTTTTTCAATTTAGAGATCTGCTTCTTACTTTTTCTCTGAGCTGCCTTTGTTCGCTAGCCCCAGGCTGACTGAGGGGTATTCTGCCATGTTATTTAAATAGGATACTATACCAATAACAGTAGTACAAATTGTGAAATCCAGAGCATTTATGCTAAGATATGTGAGAAGTGATGCAGTGTTAAAAAAAGTGTTGTTACTATTGTTGTTGTTACTGTTATTATTAGCAACTTATATAGCACCTTCTTGAGTTAATGTATCACTTTCAATAGAACATGGTCACAGTTGCTACCACTACTTTCTTTGGCTGCGTCCAGTGGCCTTAGGTCTTTTGAAGTTGATTATATCAGTTAGATATTTGCAGTATTACATAGGTGAAATATTTTTAGAATTGTCAGTCCTAAATATTTTCTCCAGAAGTGACCCCCTCTACTGTCACCTGGCATTACAGCTTGATTGCCTTTGTTCAAATTAAGCTCTGAGTCTGTCTCCTGTTCTACAGGGTTCTGAGTAGATGCCAATCTCTCTCAAGGTATTATCACAAAGGTTTCAAGGAACCCACAGTGTCATATAATTCTGATCCCCTAGAAGAGCATTTGACCTCCTTTGGGTAGTAGTTCTGGAAGTAGGATATTTGCAGGGGTCTAAAGAATGGACACTGTGGGGAAGGATATCTTTCTCCGTAATGCTAGGGATTGGTTTTGACGATATAGGGACAATCTATGTTGAAGTAGGCAACAATTAGTCAAAACCAATTCAGGTAACTTTAAAAATCATTGATTACTTTGGGAGACCTCCCACACATAAACTGTAAACATCTTGTGTAGCATTTGGAATCTGTTTTTCAAAGAAAATTCAGCCTGAGAATGCCAAACAGAATCCTAAAATACATTTAACATCATTGACTTGGACCCAGAGCCAGTGATGCAGCTGGAGACTGAGGACTAGCTTGAGTCAGGGATTGTATAAAGTCAGATTGGGGTGATATATTATTAATTTATCCATGAGGTTGGGAAAGATGCTGTTATATGCACTTGCTGTGAATTAAAATGTTTTCTAGGCTGAATGGTATCATCATGTACTTAAATTGGCCAAGGATTTATTTAGATGACTCTTGTATTCGTCACTTTGCTGGTAAGGCTAAGATTGCAAGTACTGTAGGCATACTTTAGTCAAGTGTTAATTAAATAATTTAGATTATAAAATACAGTTTTCTCCTTTTGAACTTGGATTGTTCATTTTGTGTGTCAGTTTTTTCTTTTATCAGACCCAGTGAGGATATCAAGTAACTAATCTCCACATTAATTTAGAAAATCTGTTAGGGCTATTCATAACAAATTGAAGTGTCTCACAATCTGAAAGATGGACAGTAGTTTAACATATGCCAACTTGTGTCTGAATTAATTTAGTAGCATTAATAGAGACTTTGTCCATATAGTTTTTAAGTTCTGCCTTATTTTAGTCTTCTAAGTCCTCAACTAATTCAAAATCTATAAACTTAACTAAGGCAAAACAGTACTCTTATAAATGAAAAATTGATGGGAATTTGGGATCCATTATAAAATACAGATTAAAAAATTTGACGTCTATAAATTATAATTTTTGAGTTATCAAATAATATAAGCTTTTGTGTATGTGATTAATGTACTTCAAAATTGCTCATATTTTGTGAGACTAATTTTCTATTTTATGTAATACATTAAAGTTCATATATTTTTATTAAAGGGTCTTTATATCATTTAGGCATGAACACTTGAAAAGGTACATTTTGTAGTAGAATCATTAGCTGACTCTAATTATCTAGACTTTAGTGAAAGCTAGTATTAAAAATTAAAATCAAACATAATGGTTATGAATAGAAGAACCTTTTTAGTCATATGGTTTGAAAGTAGTTTAATATTTCCATGCTGAGCACCCTTTTGCCAAATTTAATGAAAATCAGCATGATGCTGTAGCAGTTAGTATTTGAATTCTATTATTTTTACAAGCACTAAAAAGAGAGATTCAAATAGCAACTAATAAGCTAGTATTATTTATATGAGATTCCTCATCTGAATCAGAAGGTGGCATGGGCCTTCAGTAAAAGTTTTCTGTCCTTTGAGAGTACCCTTGTTAATTCTGTTCTGTGAGAATGCATTGGATCAGAATGCTAACAGGTTAGTAGCCTTATTCTCAATTCAGTGAATATTAAATTTAATGAATGTTAGTATATAGTTGCTCTGAGGTATTCAAGGAAGAACTCAGTGATTGACTTGTAGCCTTCTGTGATGACTCTATGAAGAAGATATACTTATATCAATGTTTTTATTCATTGATCTCCATGAATATAATGAAGACAGATAATATTAGTTTATATTTTCTTATCTTTATGTAAAATATTATTTGCCTTTTAAGCCATTTTATTCTTATTTTGGATTTCTTTATGATATTTAAAGTGAAATAATTTTTATTTATGTATTTATTTTTGATGATACTTTTTTTTGTATCATTAGTATAAAATCATATGGACAACATTGTGGTTACTAGATTTCCCCCATTATCAAGTCCCCCCCACATACCCCATTACAGTCACTGTCCATCAGTGTAGTAAGATGCTATAGAGTCACTACTTGTCTTCTCTGTGCTATACTGCCTTCCCCGTGCCAACCCCCCCCACCCTTGTTATGTGTGTTTAGAGTCAAGTAATTTTTATTTGGCATAGTGTTTGATAAATTTTGGTCTCCAAGAGAATTATAAGGACTCAATGTGTTGCTAGCATGCTTTTTATACTTTTAAAAAACAATTAATGTATTTTAAAAATATAGTGTTGGCTAATTTGTGAATGGTATATAATACTGTATGTTGTCCTCTAGTTTTCAGATATGATGGCACTTTTGTAGACCCTTTTGCAATACCTTTATGCATTAATCACTTTCTCAGTGGTCTTGTCATGATTATCATGATGGATCTGATCTGTGCCTTTGTGAGAAACATTGAAATTTACCATGATAACTCACTGGAGCACTGTGACAAATTCTTGGGTTGAGGGGCATTAGAAAAAAAAGCTAGAAACAGACTACTCTTTTGAGAAAACTGAAATGAGGTCATGAATATAGTATTTTATACTTAGAAAAGAATATATAACCAAAAAATGGAAAGTATTTTCTCAGAGATATTCCTAAGGGAAAAAATTTGAAGTAAATTCAAATTTAAAGTAAATCCAATGTAATTTCAAATTACTAAAATTGTAGTATTCTTACATATTATCAAGGCAGAAGAAATTGTATCACCAATCCAGAAAAATTAAGATTGTATTTAATAGTTACTTATTACTTTAACTTTCTTCTTATCTTCTAATATATTTCAAATCAATAGACGTTTTTAAAGTTCTAACTTCCATTTCCTATCTGCCCCTCCACCCACTTTGGTGGCAAGCATTACTTGAAACTGAAGAATTCAACACCAAATCTCCTATCTTGTAGCTTTCAGGTTGGTGGGGGCATACTCAGCATGTAGAAAGGGTCCTTTGCTTTGAAATTTTTCAGAACAAAAGTAATTAAGAATTTAGAGTAGAGTGTGTGAAGAGATTATGGTGAGTAAACAGGCTGGAAGAGTGAACAGGTGCTATACCAAACAAGTTATCTTGTATGACATTCATAGGAGTTAGAACTTTATCTAGAAGGCAGTGAGGTTTAAGTAATGGTTTAAAGCAGAGGAATGAGCAAAAATAGATTCAAATTTTAGAAAGATTACTCTGGAAGTTGAATGGAGAATGGGTTGGCGTGTGATACACAGGAATCAACATAATGGTAAGGAAATTCATTAGTTGTCTATAACTGCTAAGGCAAACCACCACAAATATCTTAAAATAGCACCCATTTGTTATTTCACAGTTTCCGTGGGTTACAAGTCTGGGTGCAACATAGCCAGCTATTTCTTTGCTTATGGTCTCATAAGGACAAAATCAAGCTGTTGGCAGAGCCATGTTCCCTTTGGAGGTTCTGGGGAAGAATCTATTTCCAAGCTAATTCAGGTTGTTGACAGAATTCAGTTCCTTGCAGATTATAGGGTGAAGTCCTGCTGCTTTGCTGGCTGTTAGCCAGGAGTCTCTTGGCTACTTAAGACCAGCTGCATTCCTTCTCAGGTGACATACTCTGTCTTTAAATCAGCAATAGCAGCAGGAATCCTCACATTTCAAATCTCTTTGACTTCTGACACCACTGGGAGAAAGTTCTCTGCTTTTAAAGAGTGCAAGTGATTAGATTAGCCCACCCAATAATCCAGGATAATCTCTCTGTTTTAAGGTCCATAACCTCAATTAAACCTGCAAAGTCTCTTTTACTATGTAGTGTAACATATTCACAAATTCCAGGGAGTAACACATGCATATCTCTGGGGAACCATTCTGCCTACCACATGTGGTCATTGCTCTAATCCATGAAAAAGATAAAGATGATGGTGACCTAAACCAATATAGTGGCAGTGGAGCAGGAGAAAAGTGATTAGACCCCAGAATCAGATCAATATGACTTGTTAAGTTTGGATATGGAAAATAAAGAAAAAGGTGTGGTGTTTCCCCTAAAATTATTCTTTAGTATTACTTCTTCCAGGGATGTATCCTTACAAATCTCTGTCCATATGTTGGTGTCTCTCCATTCATTTTGGCTTTTTGAAGCTTATTCTTTAGTAGATTTATCAGGAAGTGTTCATGGGAGTATAATGCCCTGAGTTTTCTCATGTTGATAAACTTTCTGTTATGTTTATACTTGAAAATTTCTTTCACTGCATTTAAAATCTTTGGCCCACAGGTTCTTTCCTCAACTATCTTAAATAAGTTACTTTGTTTCCTGTTGGCATAAAGCATTACTGTTGGAAAGTCTGGTGAAAGTCTTACTTTTGTTCTGTTTTAAGTGATTTGCTCTATTTTCCTAAATGCCTAAGATCTGTTTTAAATGAAGTCCACTCATTTAATTTGAATACAATTTGATTTTGGTCACTTTGAGAAAATCTTCTCAGGTAAGTACTGTGCCCTTTATACATGTAGTTCTAAATCTTTATTTACTTATTTTTTCTAACAAGGTTTTATTGCAGATCATAGGGTGTATTCTGTTCTACTGCTTTTGGTTACATGAGTACATATATGCATATTGATTTGTATTTCATATTTTTGTCATTTTGCCTTGAATACTTTTTTTTCCTCATCTCTTTTTAATTAAAAATAATCAGCCTTATTTTCATCTTAGGACATTGCATGTGGTGTGTATTTATTCTTGTGTTCTTTCATGTTCATTTTTCACTTATGGAATAGTCGTTGATTTCTGTCTATGCTTTCCTGAGTTGTATCACTTTGCTAGCTTTCTAATTGTAATTTATGTTGTTATTTAACATGCCATTACACCATTTTTTTCATTTTTAGCTTGTTTGGAAATACTAGGTGTTCTGAATTATATGTTGTCAACTGAGTACCACCAATACTTTCTACTAAATCTGGAAAATACATTTTCCAGAATTGCATTCCCTGTATGGCTCCAGGTTAGAGTTTGACAGTAAGAGAATCTCACATGATATTTGGAATGTTGAAATAAAATCAGAGTCACCCTTGTGATGTCATGGTGCCCAGTTGCAGTGGCTTTAGAAATCTTTCCACTGCTTCCTAATTTACAGTTGTAATTGGACCCAGCAGTTTTTTGTAAGATTTTGTGTGAGTTCTGGCTTCTTCACCAACTCCAGTTTTCCAGGCTAAAGTTAGTGACTATTTAATTCTCTGACTAGAGCCTTCTAGATATTCACTGTCTAAATTCACCCATATTGATATAAGCCATAATTCCCTTATTAAACTTTGCATTTCTATAACACTTTTTGTAGCTTTCTTTTCTTGACCAAACCCAGACAGAGACACTTGGTTACAGTGTGCATTGGTTTATACTCGTACCTTTCTGAGAGTGCGGCATCTATCTGTGGGGATAGTTTTCTGCATCTCTTTTTTCTTTTTTATCTTTGTGTAGGTTTCTGTCACAATTCTTTTCTGTTGGTCATCTATTAATATTAATGTCAAATTACTTTTTTGAACTTTTAAAAAGGAGAGATGGATCAGGAGAGCTTTGATTTTTGGGTTTTCCTAAGGTTCCAATTATATTGTAAAGACCCTGAGTTTGAAATCAGGAATCCCGATTCTCTTCCCAAGGCTTTATTTTCTATACTATGCTGCTTCCAAATGAAATAGATCTTGCCATTTTTGCTGATGTATGAAGACAATCCTCTTTCATCTGTACTATTTCCTATTTGTTTGGATATACTTTTTCTTTAGTAGTTGCTTTTTTGCCATTGCTGCTTTTTTTTTGTCTTTTTAACTATACCTCCAGAAATAAAGGTGCTTAATGAATCTGATCTTGATACAAAATGCAGATCTTTTATGAAAGCATTTTATTGAAGTGCTGCTGTGTCCTACTCCACAATTTTTATACTTTCTCTTATTATTAGACCAAGAGAACATAGGAGTCTCTTTGCAGAAAACAAATACATTCATAATTCTCATCTACATAAAATGCAAATTTTATAAAATATTTAAATACTATTAATTAAAAGGGAAAATGAGATTTTATGCCTTGTGTTGTTCTATCTTCCTTTAAAAAACTCTCAAACTATTTATTAAGAAATATTTTTAAAACAACATACAGTAAGATATCCTTAACTTTTAAATGTGTGTAATGATTAGTATGGAAAAGACGTTCAGAGAAAAGTGAAGCAGTTGCCTACACAGTAGAAAACAAAGTAGGCAGCATGTAATGTAATGATAAATATCTCTGAGGAATTTCTAATTACCTTCTAATATGACATTTATATTTAGAAAATTAATTTACTCAATTTTATGGTACCACATCCAGTTCTAGAAATATGCTCCTAAGACATCATTACTTAATTATAAAAGAAGCATTAACAGGGTAGATTTAAAACATCTAAATTTGCACATTTGAGTATTTCACTAGGGTTTAAGACCTTTCTTAGACCTTTGATTTGCTATATACAGAGAAAAGAAATCCCATATTAAACATTTGCCAACAATTTCCTAATGTGCATTGTAAATACATGATTACATCTGTTTCTTAATATGAGCCTCATAGTGCACGCTTAGGGAGCTTTTCTTCTACTGGTGTTCAATTGATTTAATTAGGCAAGCCCCACTAATGTGCTAATTGGAAGACAGACTTTTTAGCATTCGCCTGAGATTAGATTGCATTCACCAAATCGTAATTATTTTGATGGCTTGCCACAGTGAAATAGATGAACTGTGTACCAGCTAAATTTTTAATGAAGTTAACTTTAATTTTTATGTAATTTCTCTCTTTATCTCATATATGAGGTTGTTTTTCAAAGTGTCCTTTGTTTTACCTTTTTCAGTTGTCACTGTCTAATATTGCCACATTTCAAAAATTTAGTAACATTTTGTATAGTTATAAGACTATGAAATGAAAGAGAGAACAATGTTGATCTGAAGACTCAGTGTTGGGAAATAGCAGTAAGAAATAATATATATTAGAGCCCAATTAGGACATGAAAGATTTTACCTTCTAAGTTCTTAATATTTTACATATTAGTATTATTTCTATTTAACTCCTATATGAGTTCATCTGAGTCCATGATTCTGATTCTAATGAAACTCTTTTATGACCTTGCTTTGTTCTAGTCACTGTGATAGCCCTTGGGATACAAAGAAAACTGTGATTTTCCTCTAGAGAAATTTCATCCAAAATTAAAATTAATGCCTATATAAAGAATTCTGAGGAAAAAATTCTTTAAATATTATGTAGGAGATTCCTTTTTGTTCTGTTTACATATACATTCTACTTGTAATTTAATGTCATGATGGATTATCAATTTTTTCTTTCTTTTTTTTTCTGTAAAGTCATTAGGTTCTGATTATTTATTTAGCTCAGTATTTTAGAGGCTTTGGCCTTCAGAGAAGAATATACAAAAAGATTGATGTAGTTGAAATTTAAAATAAGCATGTAAAGAGATAATCATGTACAACCACTTTGGAAATCAGTCTGGCAGTTTCTTCAAAAGTCTAAAAGTTTAAAAATCACCTAATATTGACCCAGACATTCTACACATAGATATTTATTCAAGAGACATGAGAGGTATGTATGTAAATGATTATGGCAATGTTATTAACCAAAAACATATTAATAACACAAAACCGTTTAAATGTCCATCAGCTAGTGAATAATGAACAGACTAGTATAGCCATACAATGGGATACCCCTCAGCAATTAAAATGGATGAAATACAGATCTGCACAAGAATGAGGTAAATCTCAAAATCATTATGCTGAGTGAAGGGGGCTAGAACAAGATACCATGTAATACAGGCACACCTTGCTTCTTTGTGCTTGCTTTACTGTGCTTTGCAGTACTGCCTTTTTTACAAATTGAAGGTTCGTGGCAGCCCTGCTTTGACAAGTCTGATGACACCATTTTCCAACAGCATTTGTTCACTTTGTGTCTGTGTCACATTTGGTTAATTCTTGCAGTATTTCAAATTTTTTCATTATCATTATGTTATGGTGATCTGTGTTCAGTGATCCTTGATGTTACTATCCACTTGTTTTAGGGCTCCACAAACCATACCCAATGGCAGCAAAGTTAATTGATAAATGTTCTGATTGCCCCACCAACCAGCCATTCCCGTCTCTCTCTCTCTTCTCAGGCCTTCCTGTTCCCTGAGACACAACAGTATTGAAATTAGGCCAGTTATTAACCCCCAGTGGCCTCTAGGTGTTTTAGTGAAAGGAAGAGTCACATGTGTCTCACTTTAAACAAAAGCTAGAAATGATTAAGCTTCAAGGGGAAGGCATGTTGAAAAGTGATATGGCTGAAAACTAGGCCTCTCATGCCAAAGAGTTAGCCAAGTAGTGAATGTAAAGGAAAAATTCTTAGAAGGAAACTAAAAGAGCTACTCAAGTGAACACAGGAATGATAAAGTGAAACAGCCTTATTGATGATACGTACAAAGATTTAGTGGTCTGGATAGAAGATCAATCCAGCCATAACATTTCTTTAAGCCAAAGTGCAATACAGAGCAAGGCCCTTGAGTTCTCTGAGCGCTGAGACAGGTGAGGAGGCTGAGGCAGGAAAGTTTGCAGTCAGTAGAGGTGTTGGGAAGGAAAGGACTCAGCTCGGTGTCACAGAGAAGTCAGATGTAGAGAGAGGAGAGACCGAAGTCAAGAAAGCCAAATAAGTTTTAATACACTCAGCAGAGAGTAGCAGAGTGGGCCTGCCTAAGATAAGACAGGCAGGCATGGATGCTCATTCTGAGGCTTCTTTTATGTGGTTTTGGCAGGGCAGAGAGGTCCTTGATTGACAGCTGTCAGCTCTCTAGGCTTGTTCTGATTTGTGAAATGGGGACAGGGGCTGTGCTGTGCCTGTGCCTCTGATGTTTATTATCTGGGAGGACCCTGGACATTTCCTGAGTCACTCTAGGACCCTGTAGCTTCATCTGATTAACTCTTTGAGTCATTTCTGACTTTCTGCCTCTTTTTGATCAACTCCCTGAGTCATCTTTGGGGGGCCATTTCTCCTTTTCATCCCGCTTATTTCTGTTTTTCTGCCTAACATTCCCCCCCTCACGCAGTTGGTTCCCAAATCATTGGGATAAGGGGTGACGACTGCTCTGGCTGCTTCTTGCTAGTGAAGGATGGTGTGGTCATTTGGGTCCCTCTGCTAGCTGACTGTCAGGATGGTGGAGATAAGGACAGTAAGGGTGTCTATCTAGGGGTCCCAGGAAGACAGCTGATTCATCAGTTGGCAAGGGCTTGAATCCTTATGACAATAGGATTTTGGCCTCAATGGACTTTAGTCTGGAAGAAACAAATTTAGTTAAGAGATTTAGTAAGCATGGTCCAAATAGTAGGGCTAGGAGAAGCATCAGTAGGGGTTCTGTTAAGGGAAGCAACCAGGATGCCCAGTTCCATATCTGGGACCAGTTGCCCCAGGATTCTGATAATTGTTGTAGGATTCTGGAGGCATCTTCAGAAAGCTTTTGGGCAATGTCTCTAACTAGGCCAGACTGGTTAGCATGAAAACAACAATTCTTCTTCTAGAAAGAGGCATTGGCCTCCCTTTCCAGCAGTCAAGAGGTCTAATCCTCTTCCATTTTGAAGAGTGACTGCTGCTAAAGAGTCTATCTTTAGCATTTTGAACAGTTATAATACTTTGAGCAATTTCTTCTAGGCTGTCAGAAAAATCTTTGGACAGGCTTTGGTAATAGGACCGTGAGATAGTTAGTCAGATATGCCAGTGCTTAGTCCTTTGGTGATTCCTAAGCCTATTAAGAGAGGAATAACTGTATAACTGTATAGCTCTTATGTGAGAGTACAGAGGAATGGTCAGTGATTGGTTATTGGGGACTATGTCAATATCTGGGACCAGATGGACTAGGGTACAGGTCCCAGTCCAATTAGCTGGGAGGCACAAATAGGTACTTAATCTGCATAAAAAAGACTACTTGGTTTTTGAGGAAGAAATTAGTTTCAATGGAAAATAAGTGGGTGAGTTTGGCCTAATTTTTGAGTTACAAGTCCGAGGGCCACTCCTTGTCTTTCATGGGAGTAGAATTGGAATGGCCTGGCTGGGTTTGGGAGTCCTAAGGCAGGGGCTTGTGTTAAGAGGTCCTTAAGCAGATCTATAGCTTTTTGTTGTGATGGTTCCCAGTCTAAAGGTTTAGAGTCATCCTTTCCTTTTAGGACTGCATAGAGAGGCTGTGCAATGAGTCCATAGTTAGGGATCCACAACCTGCAATATCCTGTTAGTCCTAGGAAAGCCCTGAGTTGTTTGTGGGTAGTAAGTTGAGGAAGGAAAATAATGGCCTGAACTCGGTCAGGAGAAAGGCCTCTCTTTCCTGGAGTAAGGATTAATCCCAGGTAAGTGACCCTTTGTTGTATTAACTGAACTTTGGCCTTTTGAAACTTTATATCCCCGCTAAGCTAAGAAATTAAGGGTTTGAATGGTATGATTGATGGAGTCTTGTTTTGTGGGGGAACAGATCAAAAGATCATTTACATACTGTATGAATGTGCCCCCATTGTTCAGGTGCAGTTGGCCTAAGTCTTCGGAAAAGGTTTGTCCAAATAGATCAGGACTGTCTCTAAACTGCTCGGGAAGGACAGTCCAAGTTAGTTGGCCAGAGGTGTTTTCTGGAGTGGTCCATTCAGAAGCAAAGAGTGACTGTGACTGTTTTTCTAAGGGCATGCAGAAGAAAACATCTTTGAGATCCAGAGTTATAAACTACAAGGTGTCAGGTGGAAGAGCTCCTAATAGAGTATATGGGTTAGGGACCACTGGGTGGAGAGGCACAACTCCCTCATTGATAATTCTTAGATCCTCCACTAGCCAGTAAGTCTGGTCTTTCTTTTTGATGTCCAGGATTGGGGTATTGTAAGGTGAATTAGTTGGAACTATCAGCCCATATTTAAGGTATTTGGAAATTAGAGGCTGGAGGCCTTTACAAGCCTCAGGCTTTATAGGATATTGTTTTGGCTAGGAAAACTTGGTTGGATCTTTGAGCTGGATGACTACTGGAGTGGCATACTTAGCCCTTCCTGGGATTCCCTTATCCCAAACATCAGGATTGATAGACTGTTTTCAGTCTTGAAAAGCTGATGAGGGGCTTATGGGAATAACTAGAAGTTGGAGAGGAGTTTGACTAGCTGGGGGAAAGCTAAAAATCATCCTGGTGTGTAATTTTTCTAGTATGTCTCATCCCAAGAGGAAAATAGGGCATTCTTTTACAACTAAAAATGGATGTGAAAAATAATGGCTTTGGAGGAGACATCCTAAGGGTGGAGTGAAGGGCTGAGTAGTAGGGCTCCCTGTCACTCCAGGTACTATACAAGTTCGAGAGGATAGGGATCCAGAATAGGAACTGAGGGCAGAATAAAGCAGGGGGGGATTATGCTCCCCAACTTCAAGCCCTACTACAAAGCCACAGTAATCAAGACAATTTGGTACTGGCATTAGGACAGACCCACAGACCAGTGGAACAGACTAGAGAGCCCAAATATAAACACAAGCATATATGGTCAACTGATATACCATAAAGAAGCCATGGATATACAATGGGGAAATGACAGCCTCTTCAACAGCTGGTGTTGGCAAAACTGGACAGCTACATGCAAGAGAATGAAACTGGATTATTGTCTAACTCCATACACAAAAGTAAACTTGAAGTGGATCAAAGACCTGAATGTAAGTCATGAAACCATAAAACTCTTAGAAGAAAACATAGGTAAAAATCTCTTCAATATAAACATGAGCAACTTTTTCCTGAATGCATCTCCTCTGGCAAGGGAAACAAAATAAAAAATGAACAAATGAGACTATGTCATGCTATAAAGCTTCTATATAGCAAAAGACACCATCAGCAGAGCAAAAAGACATCCTGCACTATGGGAGAATATATTTGTAAATGACATGTCCAACAAGGGGTTAACATCCAAAAATATATAAAGAACTCACATGCCTCAATACCCAAAAAGCAAATATCCCTATTAAAAAGTGAGCAGAGGATATGAACAGACAATTCTCCAAGAAGGGATTCAGATGGCGAACAGGCACATGAAAATATGCTCCACATCGCTAATTATCAGGGAAATGAAAATTAAAACCACAATGAGATATCACCTCACACCAGTAAGGATGGGCAACATAGAAGAAAATAGGAACAACAAATGCTGGCGAGGATGAAGATAAAGGGGAGCCCTCCTACACTGCTGGTGGGAATGTAAATTAGTTCAACCATTGTGGAAAGCAGTATGGAGGTTCCTCAAAAAACTAAAAATAGAAATACCATTTGACCCAGGAATTTCACTCCTAGGAATTTACCCTAAGAATGCAGGATCCTGTTTCAAAAAGACATATGCACCCCTATGTTTATTGCAGCACTATTTGCAATAGCCAAGAAATGGAAGCAATCAGTAGATGAGTGGATAAAGAAGATGTGGTACATACACACAGTGGAATATTATTCAGCCATAAGAAGAAAACAAATCCTACCATTTGCAACAACATGGATGGAGCTAGAGGGTATTATGCTCAGTGAAATAAGCTAAGTGGTGAAAGACAAGTATCAAATGATTTCACTCATCTGTGGAGTATAAGAACAAAGAAAAAACTGGAGGACCAAACCAGCAGAAGACTCACAGAACCGAAGAATGGACTAACAGTTGCCAAAGGGAAAGGGACTAGGGGTGTGGGTGGGAAGGGATGGAGAAGGGGAATAAGGGGCATTACGATTAGCACACATAATGTAGGTGGGGGCATAGGGAAGGCAATATAGCAAAGAGAAGACAAGTAGTGACTCTATAGCATCTTACTACACTGATGGACAGTGACTGTAATGAGGTAAGTGGTGGGGACTTGATAATGGGGGGAATCTAGTAACCACAATGTTGCTCATGTAATTGTATATTAACAATACCATAATAATTAAAAAAAGAGAAGGCACATATGAGAGAAGTCTTTCATATTCAATAGTGCTTTTTGTTGTTAGAATTTTCCTGCAATTAAAAAGCATGCTATTGGTAGTTCAACTATATTTTGAACACAATTATTTTCAGTCTAAAGGCCAAAAGAACTATGGACAAATGGTGAACTGTATTTAGAAGGCCTGTTTTTCACAGTTGTGTAGGCTTGCAATTTTCAAACTAATTTCTTGTGATTTAGGAGTAAATGAATGAGTAAATATACTGAGAATGAGAATTGTGTTTCTCTCTGTTAGAGAAGGGAATTATAAACACAGATATGAGGAAGACTAGAATGTACACTGTAGCATTAAGTTGAAATTGGAGGTAGCATTAAAAACCCCTCATTTTTGTATAGGTAGAAGTATATATGAATGTAGCTATAAACATAAAGGTATTTGTATATGTATGGGTACAATTTTCCTCTTTTCTCTGTCTTCTAAAAGGGCCCTCATAGTAATGAACACACTTTATCCTCAGAACTTGGTTTATAAAAACCATTCCTCACTCAAGGGTTCCAGAGATGGCTGGAATAATGGCTGATTCTAGGGCAGGTGCAAGAATATCTTGGCATTTAAAAAATTAGTGCAGACTAAAAAAATGATTGAAACAGGTTAAAAGGACCTAGGAGCCAGCTTTAAAGTACTTTTGTTGGCTACATCTGGGATAGGTTGAGCATCAAAATAAGGATGGTAATGAGTTATAATCCATCGGATAAAACAGGAATCCATGAGTCAGCATGTCTGAACTGTCTTGAGCTAACTATGGTGTTTTAATCTCTTATATTAGTGTACTTTCATCTTTTTATTCTAACAAGTAACTTAGCCCCTCTGTTTCAGTTTTTTTTTCATTAATAAATAAAGATGGCCCTAAGGACAAGTTAGAACTAATTTTAGTTTTAAATTCTAAACTAATTTAATAATAGAGAATATATTTTTTAGTTTTATCTGAATTTACCACTTAATAAGAATTTGAAAATAGTATTAAGGTATTTTCTTTATAAACTGAGAATATTACCGATTTAGTGATATTTTAAACAAGTGAACTCATCAATAAGATCTGTTGACTACAGGCACATTTTTCACATAATCACATGATCAAGTACAGAAACTATAAAACTAATGAATGTTGAAAACTGTATCAGAGATTTCTAGTTCTAGTATAATGTCAGATTAGGTTATTTGAAACCCTATTACAATAAGAGAAGCATCAATAGCTATTAGAATTAGATAATCTTTTCTTCTGCTATCTATTTTACTATAAATAGTATTCTGCTATTTCACTATGATGCATCTAGGTGTGTATTTATTTTACACATATCCATGTTGGAACTTGATTCAGCAATGTGCATCTGAGAATTCACCTCTTGTTTATAGAGGAAAAATGTCAGTCATGGCCTTTTCATATATCATCTATCTCAAATTCTCTCAACTCTTTGTATAATCCTTTGTGGAATTTGATGTATTCTGGGAATTCTTATTCTTTTCTCCTAATCTATTTCATTTTCCAGCTACTTATCTTTTTACTAATTTGGGTGAATTCTTCAGATCTATCTTCCAATACACTAATCCTCTCCTTAGCTGTTTTTAAAATCTGGATTAGCTATTATTCTGCTACATGTAACAGGATCCAAATAGAAATTTATTTTTATCACATAACATAATATCTGAAAGTTGGAACCCAGGGCTGATGCAGCATCATTATAGTAGGATCAATACCCAAGATCTTCCTATTTTCTACTCTGCCAACCTAACATGTGGTTCATTCTTATGATTATATAATGACTGTAGAATGGATGTTTCATTCCTCCTGTTTGCTTTGTAGGTAATAAAAAATATTAATATAATAGTAATTTTGTGGATTTTGTAATTGTATTTCCCTAGATTCCTGGGCAACCTATATCTATTATTACTGCATCTACATTTAGGACAAAATGAAAGCAAGATTCTAGGTGTTCTGTGGTTTTTCTCTACTATTAGTGAACAATATTTTTACAATTTCAAGTATCTTTTTGTCTGTAATTACAAGAATGACAGCAATATATCTTCACATGATAACAGACTTTCAATGACTACTCCAGCTACTTGAAATAAAAAATTACATACTCTGAGGACATTAAATTAATATATATTAAACACATTATTAAGAGGCAGCTTATCAGATGTTTTTGGGTCAATTATTTAATACTTATCCCTGTAGGTATAGCTCTTGATATATATATGTCATCATATATATAAGTATTCATAGACAATGGTTATTCTCAATTTGTAAATAATCCTCTATTCATTATGTAATTAAGCTGCTTAGTTGTGGGAGGCAGAATTTTAAAAATATCTCCCAAAGATGTTGCATCCTAATATCTGGAATTTGTGAATATGATGAATTATCATTCCCATGATTAAAGTATGGCATATGTTACAGTTGACCTTAAACTAGGGAGATTATTCTGGCCCAGGTAGTGTAAGATAAATTCTAGCCGAAATAAGCAGGCAAAGAGAGGCAACAAAGGGCCACGTAGTTTATTTGAATGCAAATTCCCAGGTGATGTTCTGTGGTCTGGCTATCACAGGCCAGGGAAGTTACACCCACTCAGGGAGGTGGGGGCTTATAAGGGGTTAGGAGGGGGAGGAGTGGGAAAGCTATCCTAGGGGGTGTGGAGAGGTATGATTGGCTAAAGGTGACATAATAGACAACTAGAAACTTTTTTCTTCCCAAGAGGGAGGAGGCTGACATCCGGGTCTTAGTTGGCACATCAGCAGGATGGAATTCAGGAAGAGCTGTCCCCTTTCCATTTAAAGCATGGACCTTGAAGTCTGGTCTGTTCTCCTATTATAGTATCTCTCTGTTCTGTTTGCATGTCCTTGTTTTTCCTACCTCCAGCCTATTATTCCAGCCTTTTGGTCATAATGGGCAATGACTTGATCTGGCTACTTCCGGCTGACAAGGGGCGTCGTCGGGGGGTGGGGGGGCGCGGTTTGTAGCATGTAGTTACATTGTTCTGACTGCAAATATTTTGCCTTGCTTTCTCCAGAGGCTCTCACTTTATTCTGTCTAAGCTTATGGTCCCTGTCTCATTCTTTCCTCTACAGATAGAGACTCTAGCTACTGCTAGGGAAAAGGGGCAATGACCACTCTGGCTGCTTCATGCTGAGAGGGGGTGCAGTAAAGGGTGCAGCTAGGTTTCCATCACTGGTCAGTTGAGGGGGCATCAGAAGGTTGGCGCTTCTATTGTGGGTTTCATTTCTGTTACTATTTGCAGTTTTGTGGCTTCTAGGCAAGATAGAACAAATTGTTATTAGGTTAAGTAGCAACATCTGGAGTTGGATTTTCCATTCTGGAAGGACAAACTTGACGAGATTAAGAATGCATGGCTGAATATGAGAACTAGAAATATGAAGAGTTTAATTGAGAATGATAGCCAGGTATCATGGGGAAACCAGAATTCTGGATTGAGTTTACATTTCAATGACTAGTATTAGGATTTAGTATAGATAAGACTACATTATTGAAACAATACTTTTCTCTAAAATCACCCTCATTTTTATTAGCAGTAACTAGGTTAAGAAAATAAGTAACACTTGGCTTGATTATTTGCATAAGTACAGCAAGAAGAGCAATTGATTACATAGGCTCTTTCAAATATGCTTTGCTGGAACTTTTTGTAAGGAATTTCAGATTGAACTTTTAAGTGCTTCTTGAGGCTAGAAAGCCAAGCCAGACTTGCCATCAGGTTGTGCCTGCAGTACCTGTAGATTGGGTGAATTCCTCTCTTCTTGAGGAACTCTGTAAGCAAGGTACTAGGCCAGTTTTTCTAAGGGGCGTTGTTGGCTTTATAAAGTCAATCTTAGTTCCTTAAAGCTATCTGTTCATATCTGAGTTTACACACATGTCTCTCAGGTATGACGTTCCAGTCAAAGCCTTGGTAATATAACTAGTGTTTCTAATTGGTCTTCTTACAAGGAAGACAGATTCTTATTGAACTTGTGCAAATAAACATACTGCCATGAAATATAAAAATAGTCACTGAGAGTTTTTTTTTTTAATTCTGAGGGGATTAGGTAGAGAGAAAGATAAAGTCTCAATTCTGCTTATAAAGGCAGTCATTTACTAAACTGTTGTCAGCTTAAGAGAAAAAGCTTAAAACATTTTATCAGCAACATTTGAAACAAAGAGCCACAAAATCATCTTCTTTAGTTTACTTAATCTTATGTAACTAATACTTGTTCTGCTGAAATCTAGTTCTTTACTAGCTTAAGAGTAATAAAACAGTGACTATAAATAATAAAATACTTACAAATGACAATGTTTAAAGATCTGATGAGAGCTTACTGTAAGACAGTTGACATAATGAAATTCTGATATTTCTGTAACACAAAACATTCAGTAACAAAGTTTAGCATTATTTTTTTTGACAGTGCTTTTTAGGTAATTAAGCAGGTAATTATATATCAGATAAATAAGCTAAATTAGCCAAATACTTTCTCCAATGAGAAAAAGTTTCTCTGACATGTTCTAGGGGCCCTCTGGAAAATATCAGAGTTAACTAGAGGTAAAAGTACCTTTTTGAATTTGAGTTTGGGGAGCTGTTAAAAGTTTTAAGGCACTTGCTTAAATAGGATTATAGGTTGCTATAAAGGAATACTTATCTTAACTAGAATGACAACAAAATACTTCAAAGGCAAATAAAGAAGGTTACACAGTTGTTAGCAAACTTTGGCTTTTAGTTTTTTAAATATTATTATCTCATTTTCTTAAACATTCTGTTAACTCATTGAGACTTTAAGCATGAGAAATTGCTTTGATAAAACAATTAGAGAACTTTTTGCAATTTTTCAATATTAAGAGCAGCTAACAGTTAAGAAAACTTTGTCTTTTTAACTGAAAACAAAATTCTAATTTTGCTGTGTACTTGATAATTTGCTTTAATTTTATATAGCATGACCATATTAAATTCTTCTACAAACTTTCTACAACCTTTTTACATTTAGATTTCTCTCTCTAAAAAAACAGCTGTACTTTAGAACAAAGTTACTTCCTTTTATCAAAAGACACATTCTTTAGCATGCAGAAATGTTTTCTTTATTACTTTAAGTAGTTTTAATTAGAACTTAAAACTATTAGGTACCTTAATTTTTAGTGAATACTGAGAAGTAGGCTATTATAAACTGGTACACTAGCATTCTTTGGATTGACAAATTTATGAACATTTTATAATTTCTGTTAACTATGAGCTTTACAACACAATCTCTCACTAAGCACAAAGTATATCTTTTTAACTCAGCAAAATTTTAAGGTTTTAGGTTACTATAAAGATTTCTAGGCTGTAGATAGGTATACACACTGTAACACACAATTGAAAATGTGTTCACTTGCCACACTTATTTAGTTCACTCATTTGTAACAACTATGCTAGATTACTTACAAGACCTTTACTGAAAATTAGACAAAGCCAAGCCTTTAAGCATTTTATTCTTAAAAGATTCAGCAGATAACATCAACTTAAATGACCTTAGGTAAACTTAGGCAGCTGTTAACTATAAGGACATGCTCGCCTCAGCGAAACCCAAATTAGCATTAATGCTTAACATTTTTTATCAGATTTTCTGGAAGTTTTAGAATGCTTAATTTTCACTAGTGCTTGTTTTTAAATCAATTTTTATTAATACCATCCAGAGGTAGGAAAATATTTTTCATCCATACACCTAGACACACAAACATACAAACTGAGATACAATGACTACAGTCAGCAACACCCCCCCCCCACAAAAACATATACATAGACAGACAAACCAATATAAAGACTTGAGTCACTGATATCTAATTGCTTTCCCTCTCTTTCACTTCTAGTCCATGGCTTCCAGAACTAGAGGGCGGGAGGAGCGTGTTCTGGTGGGGGAAGAGGGGGGTGAAGACAGAAGGAGAAGGGGAGGGGGTGTTGCAGCCACCGGAAGAAGAGAGCAGGACAACAGCATGGTTGAGAATGTAGGACTTTACAATGGCGGAAATAGTCCATGCAGCTGAAATATTTCACCGGAAAATAGTCTATGCAGTGGAGAGCAGGCTGAGGTCCCGGGTCAGGGAAGGATGGGGCAGGGCTGCTGGTGGCTGGTTGGAGCCTCGCGCTCATGCTCCTTCCCAGGTTTTGACACCAAATGTAAGATAAATTCTAGCAGAAATAAGCAGGCGAAGAGAGGCAACAAAGGGCCAGGTAGTTGAAAGCAAATTTCCGGGTGATATTCCACAGTCTGGCTATCACAGGCTGGGGAAGTTACACCCGGTCAGGGAGGTGGGGGCTTATAAGGGGTTAGGAGGGGGAGGAGTGGGCAAGCTATCCTAGGGGGCGTGGAGAGGTATGATTGGCTAAAAGTGACATAATAGACAACTAGAAACTTTTTTCTTTCCAAGAGGGAGGAGGCTGACATCTGGGTCTTAGTTGGCACATCAGAAGGATGGAATTCAGGAAGAGCTGTCCCCTTTCCATTTAAAGCATGGACCTTGAAGTCTGGTCTGTTCTCCTTTTATAGTATCTTTCTGTTCTGTTTGCATGTCCTTGTTTTTCTTTCCTCCAGCCTAACAGGTAGGTCCAGTATAATCACATGAGCCTTTAAAATGAGAGAACTTTTTCTAGCTGGAGGCATAAAGAGAAGTCAGAGAAAGCAGAATCTTAAGAAGGACTGAATAGGTCGTTACTGCTTTGAAGATGAGGACAGCTATGTGAAAAAGAATACAAAAGTCTCTAGGAGCTGAGAGAGGCCCCCAGCTAATAGCCAGCATGGAAATACGGACTTCAAACCTGCAGTTGCAAAGAACTGCAATTTGCCAACAACGTGCATTAGCCTTGTAGTAGATTCTTCCCCTGAGCTTCCAGGTTAAGAACCCAGCCATGCTGATGCCTTGATTTTGGGCTTGTTATACCTTGAGAATAGAAGCCAGCCATGCCCATCCAGACTTCTAACCTACAGAACTGTGAGCTAATAAATAGGAATCGTTTCAAGCCACCAGGTTTGTGGCAATTTGTTACTCAGCATTAGAAAACTGAAACATTAGTCTGCAAAATGAGACCCTTATTTTTTCATACTAAATTTGCTTAATGTCTCTAAGAAATAATTTGATTTAATCTCAAATTAACAAATGTTTTAAATTTACAGAGAGAATAAAGAGCATATATTTTGATTCCATTTCATACTTATACTTCCCTGGCCTATGTAAAATGTAGTTTGATTTTTTTCTATATTCATTTATGAAAAAAATCACTGTATAATTATATTATGGGTATTTTTCTTCTGATGCTTATGAATATTATTAAGTGATGATGCAACCACTGATTAATGTGACAATACCATTTGAACTGGATGAGTGCTGAAAATGCAAAAATGATAATGAAATTCAGATACTGAGAAGTAAATGTTTTTATTTGCTTTATTGATTTGAAAAAATGAAAGCCAGGTTTATTTTTCATACTTAATAAAACAATAAAGTACATTCATAAAATCAAGAATAGGAATTATATTGTATTAATTATTAGATTTTTCAGCAATATTACAGGTACTATTTAAGAATGTCACATTGTGCTATTATTTGATTAGAGCTTTCCTGCATTTTCAAGTGGCACTGTACATCAACTTCAATTTGTATTGTCTACGTTTTAATGGTATACATTAAAAAGATTAGTATGAAAACATTATTTAATTTGCCTCAAATGATCAAATTTCCATAGATCTTAGGTAGTATTATATTGTTTGGCCTAAAAGCCTTTCAAGTGCAATAAATTTTGTAGTATTGGATTAAATATGTTGCTTAGAAAAAGGGAAAGGCAAAGGTAGTTGTTTTTACTAACTTTTGTGTATAAATAAAGGAGTCATGGGAATACTAAGAGTTTTAAAAATTGAGCACTTACATTTTGAAAAAAATGAAGTCACATTGATTTGCAAAAATGAAGGCTTTTGAAATATTTTGAAAACCTAATTTCTAAATCCAATGTATGCTTATATATGTATGAGTTTTAATCAAATACTGTTTGGAATCAGACTTGTATTCAACTATTTTTAAAATTTATATTTTATATTTAATATTGAAACCTGATAATAGAATTACCAATGTTTCAGAATGCAGAATTTATATTTTGAAAAGATATTAGCAATAATTTAAAAAAGGAATTGACTTCCAAGTTTTAGTGTTTCATAATACTATAAAATGATATTTTGTACTGTCACATTCATGGGGATATATTTATATTGGTGCCTGGGCGTGGCCTGGAGGATGAAAGCAGAGGTGATATTCAGTGGCTTCACTGGTTTCCAGTGGTGAATCACAGCTGGGCCCCAAGTGCCTGCTAAATTAGAAGGCTGACCCTCAGGCAGCAGCTTTTAAAGTACCCAGATAAACCTCTTTTATGGAAAGACTGGGAGACAGGCAATTTTGCTTGCTCTCTCTGTGCTGAACCCTCAGGCATTAGCCTTGGTGAGTTCTATATACTCATTAACTGTGTCCTCATTTTCCAAAGTTTTGTGGGTTTTGTGCACACAAGTCCATTGGCTTTCAGAGATGGTCTTCTGGGAGTCTGTAACTCCAGGGGGCAAATATGTTCCCAGCCTGGGGCAAATAACCTTTGAAGCTGAAATCAGTCAAAGGGAGAAATAAAGGGGGAGAAATCAATTTATTGCTTACAAACAGTTGTCTACTTCTGCTTGCCTGTGTCTCTTGCAACCCTGCTGCAAAAGGGGACCCCGCCCAACTTCTCCAGTCCAGATATGCCCTCGCTCCCCTCACCCTTGTAATCACCTATTGATATGGAGATTGACTACTTTTCTCCACCTCTTGGAAACACCTATTGATTTGGAGATGCACTAAGGCCAGACGAGAGATTGTAGAAATACTGCAGTTTTATTCACAGAGCCATTCACTTTGGTGGGGTGTCTTTAAAATTTGGGATGTGAAATCCAAATCATTCACTCCTCAGGGAATTAGAAGTTGAGGGCTCCCTCCTGATTGTTTGGCACTGTGCTGGGAGTGGATTTGTGGTTAGGAAAGAGTATGCCTCTGTCTTGTCTTTTCTGATGTGTGTATAGGAATCACTCAGTATCTAGATCTAGTTGAAGGCTCGGAAGGAATTGTTCCGTGTGTTGCTGTACATTCAGTGCATTTGTGGGAGGAAAGAAGCTCAGAAGTCCCTGATGCTGCCATCTTAGTCATTCCCAATAAATATTCAATTTTCACTCATTTGATTATTAATCACTGATTTTTATTTATTGGCTAATTTTATTTGTTTGAAAAACCAATTATCCTTTTCCATTTTCTTTTGTAGATTTATATTTTTCTTAATTGCTTTCTAAGAGGTATTTATGTATGTCTCATCTGAGGGTTTCAGCTCTGAACAAGTTCACTATGAATGTGGTGAGACCAAATAATGATAACAGAATGTTAGGGGTAAAAAGGGGCTCATAACAAGCTTTATTCTCACAGTGCTAGGTTGAGCACTAGAATTCCATCTGCCTCCATCTCTGCCCCTGGCTTAGCCTCTGCCCCAAGAGCCTCTGCTCTCCTCTCCTGTTCTCTTGCTCTCTTCTCTAGGATCTGCTCTTTTACTTCTCTCAGCCCTTAGCACCTGGCAGAACTCTTCTTATAGCAGTATGAGCAGTAATGGCTTATTGCCAATGGGTATGCAAGGATGCCCCTGTGCAGTGGGCTGAGTATTACCTCACCATATGTACACAATGGGTATCAGATAAGGATCCTGGCCATATAACTTCCATGTTCCCTACAGTGTATTACATAGAAAAATTTAACAACAATACTACTACTAGTAATAGTTGTTTGCTAATTGGAATTTGTTATTGGCTTTGCATTTTTTTTTTTTGCAATAATCTTTGCATGTAAAGGCCTTACATTTTTAGACATTTATTGATCTTTTTCTTGGGATTTTTCTACTTGTCATTTTTTTTTTTGGTTATAAGGTCCTTATCATCTTGAAACTAGCTAAAAAATTAATTTATATTAGTTCTTATGTTCTTTTATCATACACTATTTAAAATCTTTGGTTTAGGAAATAGTGCAAACGTATGGAGAAGGATAGAGAATGACACAACAAAGATTTTCACACTCATTCTGCTCTATCAAACTTACATGCTGTCATATATTTCAAACATCTCCAAACCAGTATAAAGCAATCTAAATTCAGTAAATAGCGATATTTTGGGTTTGTGCTTTCTTTTAAACTACTCACTATTGAATTGATTGTTGATTATCTAATCTACAGCTGCTGTTCAAGTTGGTATGTATATATATTTAATCAATTTGCTTTTTTCCCTTCTATGTATTTATTTTATAATTTAAGCATAGTTGATATACAATCTTATATTAGTTTCAATACAATGCAATAGTTCACCATTTACCCACATTATTAAATCCTCACTCCTACTAGTGCAGTTACTATCCGTTAACCTAGGAAGATGTTACAGAATCATTAACTATATTCTCCATGCTGTATTACACTCCCCATGACCAACTTATATTATGATTGAGAATTTTTGTGCCTCTTTACCCCCTCCTACCCACCCATCCCAACCCTTACCCCATGGTAAACACCAGTCACTTCTTAGAGTCTGTGAGTTTATGGCTATTTTGTTCATTTTGTTTTGTTCTGTTTTTAGATCCTACATGTAAGTGACATCATATAGTATTTGCCTTTCTGTGCCTGGCTTATGTCACTTAGTGTTATACCTCTAAGTCCATCCATGTTGTTGCAAATGGCAGGATTTCTTTCTTTTTTATGGCTGAATAATATTCCATTATGTTTATATACCATATCTTCTTTATCTATTCATCTACTGATAGACATTTAGGTTGCTTGCGTATCATGTGCCTGTTTGCCATCTGTATTTCCTCTTTGTATAAATATCTGTTCAAGTCCTCCACTCATTTTTTAATCAGTTTATTTGGTTTTTTGGTTTTGAGATCTAAGAGTTTTTTATGGGTTTTAGATGTTAACACCTTATTGAATAAATCATTTACAAATATATTCTCCCATTATTATAGATCGCCTTTTATTCTGTTGTTGGTGTCCTTTGCTATACAGAAGCTTCTTAGTTTGATGTAGTCCTACTTGTTCACTTTCTATTTTGTTTCCCTTGCTATACAGAAGCTTCTTAGTTTGATGTAGTCCTACTTGTTCACTTTTTATTTTATGTCCCTTGCCTGGGGAGACATGTCCAGAAAAACATTGCTCATGCTTATGTTCAAGAGATTTTTTGCCTATGTGTTCTTCTGAGTTTTATGGTTTCATATCTTATGTTTAAGTCTTTAATGTTTACATTTAATGTTTACATTTAAGTCTTCATGTTTACTTTTGTGTATAGAATTAGACAGTAATCAAGTTTCATTCTCTCGCATACAGCTATCAAGTTTTCCCAACAGAAATCATTGAAGAGACTGTCTTTTCCTCATACTATATTCATGGCTCCTTTATCATATTTTAATTGACCATATATGTGTGGGTTTCTGTCTGGGCTCTCTATTCTGTTCCATTGAGCTATGAGTCTGTTCTTTTGCCAGTACCGTACTCTTTCAATTACTGTAAATTTGTAGTATAGCTTTAAATCAAGGAGCATCACCAGCTTTGTTCTTTTTCAAGATTGCATTGGCTATTTGGGGTCTTTAGTATTTCCATAAAATTATAGGATTATTTGCTTTAGTTCATTGAGAAATACCATTTATATTATGACAAAGATTTCATTGAATCTGTAAATTGCTTTAGGCAAGATGCCTATTTTGACAATGTTAATTCTTCCTAACCATGAGCACAGGACAGATTTCCATTTATTTGTGTCTTCAGTTTCTCTAGTCAGTTTCTTATGGTTTTTAGAGTACAGGTCTCTCATCTCCAGTTAGGTTTATTCCTAGGTATTAAATTTTTTTCTGATGCAATTGTAAATGTAATTGTTTTCCTGATTTCTCTTTCTGCACAGTTGTTGTTAGTATATAGGAATGCAACAGGTTTCTGTGTATTAATTTTGTATTTTTTGACTTTACTGAATCCAGTTATTAGTTCTAATAGTTTTTTTGGTGGAGTCTTTGGGTTTTTCTATATATAATATTATGTCATCTGGAATTAGTGACAGTTTTACTTCTTTCTTACCAATTTGGATGCCTTTTATCTCTTTATCTTGTCTGACTGCCATGACTAGTACCTCCAGCACTATGTTAAATAAAAGTGGTGACAGTGGACATTGTTTCTTGTTCCTATTTTTAGAGTAAAAGCTTTTAGCTTTTCTCAATTGAGTGTGTTGTTAGCTGTGTATTTGCCTTATATGACCATTATTATGTTGAGATGCATACCCTTTATATCCATCTTGTTGAGAGTTTTTTCGTGAATGGATGTTGAATTTTGTCTAATGCTTTTTCAGCTTCTATTGAGATCATGTAATCTTTATTCTTCTTTGTTGATCACAGAGATATGTTCATCAGAGATATTGGTCTTTAGTTTTATTTTTTTGTAGTGTCTTTAATTTTGGTATTAGAGTGATGCTGGCCTCATAGAATGAGTTTGGAAGTATTCTCTCCCTTTCTACCTTTTGGAATATTTTGATAGAGTATTAGCTCTTCTTTAAATGTTTGGTATAATTCATCTGTGAAGTCATCTTGCTGTGGATTTTTGTTTGTTGGTAGTTTTCTTTATTACCCTTTCTTCACTAGTAATTAGTCTGTTCAGTTTTTCTGTTTCTTCCTGGATCAGTCTTGGAAGGCTGCGCTTTTCTAGGAACTTGTCCATTTCTTCTAGGTTGTCCAATTTATTGGCATACAATTTTTCATAGAATTCTCTATTCTTTGTATTTCTGTGGTGTTAGTTGTAACTATTCCTCTTACATTTCTGATGTTTTTTTTTTTTTTTTTTCTTTTGCTCTCTTTCTTTTTTTCTTGATAAGCCTGGCTATGGGTTTGTTTATTTTATCTTCTCAAAAAACCAGCTCTTGGTTTGATTTTTCTATTGCTTTATTCTTTTTTATTTTATTTATTTCTACACTGATATTTATTATGACCCTCCTTCTACTAACTTTGGATTTCATTTGTTCTTCTTATTCTATCTTCCTTAGTTGTGAGTTTAGACTATTTGGGATTTTTCTTCTTTCTTGAGGGGGATGTCTGTTGCCATGTACTTCCCTCTTAGGACTGCTTTTGCTCCTTTCCACATGTTTTAAATTGTATTTTTTTTTCATTTGTCTCCATGTAGTTCTTGATTTTTTTCTTGGATTTGTTCATTGATCCATTGATTATTTAGAAGCATGTTGTTTAGGCTTCATGTGTTTTTGTTTCATTTGTTGTTTTCTTCATGTAATTTATTTCTAGTTTTATACCATTATCTGGAAAGATGCTTGGTATAATTTCATCTTTTTAAATTTATTGAGGCTCTTTTTGTGTGTCTTAAATGCCATCTATTCTAGGGAACATTCCATTTGCACTTGAGAAAAATGTGTATCCTGCTTCTTTGGGTGGAATGTTCTGTAAATATCTGTTAAGCCACCTGATCTAGTGTGTTGTTCACTGTCTCTGTTTCCTTATTTATTTTCTGTCTGGTTGATCTGTCCATTGATGTAAGTGGTGGGTTAAAGTCCCCTAATATGATTGAGTTGCAGTCTGTTTCTCCGTTTAGTTCTGAGTTAGTATTTGTTTTACATATGTAGGTGCTCCTATGTTGGTTGCATAGGTATTTATAATGGTTATATCCTCTTGTTGGACTGACCCCTGTATCATATATAATGTCCTTCTTTGTCTCTTGTTACTCTCTTTGTTTTGAGATCTATTTTGTTGGATATAGAACTTTTACTCCTCCTTTTTTTCTTCCTATTATTTGAATGGAATATCTTGTTCCATCCCTTCACTTTCAGTCTATGTATATTTTCAGGTTTTAAATTTGTCTCTTGTTGCTAGTATATAGATGGGTATTGTTTCTTTATCCATTCTGCTACCCTGTGTGTTTTGATGGGTGCATTCAATCCATTTACATTTAAGGTAGTTATTGATGGGTATGTACTTAGTGCCATTTTATTGTTTTTTGGTTGTTTTGTAGTTCCTCAGATCCTTTCTTCCTCTATACTCTTTTTGTTTCATGGTTTAGTGTTGTGGCTGGATTTCATTCTTTTTTTTATTAAGGTATTATTGATGTGCAATCTTATAAAGCTTTCACATGAGCAACATTGTGGTTACTACATTCACCCATATTATTAAGTTGAATTATTTTTTTAACATTTTTTTTGTATATCTACTATAGGCTTTAGGCTTTTGGTGGCCATAACGTTCATAGGTACTTTCCTAAGTCTATAACAATCTCTATTTGGTCACTCAATTTTGAACACAGTCTAAAAGTACTTCTTTTTTATTTTTCTTCCTCTTCCACACTTTATGCGTTAAATGTGGCAATCTGTATTTTTTCTGTCTCCCTTGATTAATCTTGTGTAAAGTTCATTTTACTACTTTTTTTAACTTTATACTTGCTTGGTAAGTCATGGTCTGTTACCTTTTCTGTAGGTTTATTTTCAGTGATGAAAAATATTAAGGCTTAAGAACATTTCCATCTACAGAAGTAACTTTAATATATCTTGTTCGGTGGTTTAGTGTTGGTGAGTTCTTTCAACTTTCATTCATATGGGAAATCTGTAATCTCTCCAAATTTGAATAATAACTTTTCTGGGTAGAAGACTCTTGGCTGAAGATGCTTCTGTTTCAATACTTAAATATTTCATGCCATTTCCTTCTGGCCTATGAAGTTTCTGCTGAGAAGTCCGCTGACAGCCTTATGGGGTTTCCCTTATAAGTAATCTTTTTTTTTCTCTCTGGATGCTTTCAGTACCCTCTTCTTATCCTTAATTTTTGTCATTTTAATTATTGTATGTCATGGTGTTGTCTTCCTGGGGTGCCTTTTGTTACTGACTCTCTGTGCTTTCATGAGCTGGGTGTCTATTTGCTTCTCCAGATTGGGGAACTTTTCAACAATTATTTCCTTAAAGAAACTTTCTATCCCTTTGTCTCTCTCTTCTCCTTCTGGCACCCCTATTGTGTGAATATAGTTTCATTCGGATTGGTCACACAGACCTCTCATCATTCTTTTGTTCTTAAAGATCCTTTTTTCTCTCTGTTCCTCAGCTTTGTTATGTTCCTGTTCTCTAATTTCCATCTCATTGTTTTTCTCTAATTGCAAAAATCTGTTATTCATTCCCTCCATTGTATATTTCATTCCAGTTACTCTATTCTTCAGCTCCAAGTGGCTCTTTTCAACTCTTTTTTCTCTTTGTTGAAGTCCTCTCTGAGATCTTCAATACTTCAGATCAGTGAACACATTTATGACTGTTACTTTAAAATCTTTCTCAAGAAAGTTGGTAATCTCCACCTCATTTAGTCCTCTTTCTGATGTCTTATCCTGGAGTTTTATTTGGAACATATTCCTCTGTCTCTTCATTTTTCAGTGTTTCTATGTTTCTTCCTTTGTATTAGATGGATCTGCTATGCTTCCTGGTCTAGAGAGTAATGATTTTATGAAGAAGGTGTCCTGTGGTGCCCAGAAGATCAAGACTCAGCTCACCTCTACTTGGTTCCTTTGTGCTGGAGCTGCAGTTGCTGTTGGTGGGCTGTGGGCTGGGCTGCCTTTCACCTGTCTACCAGCAGTAGCTGATCTCTGTATGCAGAAGCCATTTGTGAGTCATGCAGTGGTGCTTCTGCTAGGATCATTGTGGGTGGGTCCCTGTTATGGAGGCTCTGCTGGCCCAAAAAGGTCAGCCAGGAGGGGGCACCAGGGAGCGTGACATGGAGATATGTCACCAGGGAAGAAGAAACATTCAATCTGGCTTGTTCAGTTGTCTCCCCAGTTGGGCTGAGAGAGGGCTGGGAATGCCAGGAAGGCATCCCTGCACCTGCTGGGCAGCAAAATCTGACTGGGTTGAGTGGACCAGGTGGGCAGATGAGTGTGCAGATTAACACTTTGAGGCTGAGCTGCCAGTTACAGGGTTGTAGCATTTAGGGCTGGCTCCCCTGAGTGCTCTATCAGTTGGGCTGAGTGATTTCTGGGAAGTGTCATCCACCTACCCTTTCTCCTGTGGAGAGAGCTCCATCCAAATCCTGCCCTGCTGACATCCTTTCCACTGCTGGTAAATCTTTCAAACTTCCACCTCTTTGTTGGTTCTCAGTGGGACTGAGGGAGCATGCCTGTCCTCCACAAGTGGCAGGAGTCTCAGCCTTCCAGAGTTGTCCAACTCTCCCTGGTGTTCAGCCCCATTAATCACCAAAGCCTGAAGCAGTATGGATTCATGTTCCCAGAGCAGATCTCCAGGGCCAGGTGTACAGAGTTGCTGAGAGCTTATCTCCTCTCCACTTTTTCCTCTTTCAACTTATTGTGGGCTGCAATGGGGAAAAGGCTTGCCTCTCCTCAGTTGTGGCCCTGCTATTTTACCTTTCCCTGTGTGGTCTTCTCTTCTTTACCATGTGTAAATAGTCTGTTCTGCAGCCTTTGGGTCATTCTCAGGTTTACTCATTTTTGCTGTATTTGCTTCCTTGGTGGGGTATGTGGGAGGAGGTTTCTGACTTGCCTTCCTTCTCTGCCATCTTTTTCACCCTGATAAATTTTCAGTGTCTAGTAGGAACTCATCTAGAGGAACTCTGCTGGATTAAATTCCCACCATCCTCTCTCCTGCCTAAAGCTATCTTTCTAACACTTTGAATCTGTGGAGTTCGTGGATAACTACAGTGCTAAGTACTACTACAGAATATTTTCTCTTGATCGCTGAATATAATGTTTTTTTTTAGCATGGGTCTTCCTATAGTGCTACATTGTGAGGCTAATTCTCCTACTCTCTATTGGTTACCTTTAAATCCAGGGTTTCAAATTGTTACAGAAATACGCTGTTTTTCCTCTGAACAGATTTTGAATTAATTAAAGATATAAATGTTAAAGAAAAATTTGGATTAGAAAAATCTGATTCAAAAGGACTTTTTGAGCAAAGCATGAAGCAGGAACTGTAAAGGAAACATTAGGTAAACACGACTTCAAAAAATTAAACACTTTTCTATAGCCTAACTAAATCAAAATTACTATATTACTATAAAATGCTTTACAAAAAATAAGTAAAGCTGAAAATTTCAAAACCATAGATAAAAGCTATAAATAAAGACAAATGACAAGTTATAAACTAGCAATAATATTTTAATTACATATGGAAGACAAAGGCTGTTTCCTTAGTAGAGCTCAATTAGAAAAATGAGGTATAGAAAGTTGATGAATACATGAAAAGAAGCTGAAAATCATTTGAAACTAAAGAAATATAAATTTTATAAAAAGGGAAATGTTTTCTCATTTAGGAGATTAAAAAAGTTAGTACTCAGTGTTGGCAATGTTAACAATACTTAGTAGGGGAAATAGATTTAATAGGGGAGAGTTTAAATTGCTAAAACCTTTCTGAAGCTATTTGATCATTTCAACCAAAAGTTAAATTGCACATATCCTTTGCCTATACAGTTAGATTTTTAGGAATTTATTTTGTTTACATCTGCCCAGAAGTACATAAAATATACATATGTTTTCATTTATTATGTCATTATAACATGGAAAAGTTGAAATGAGTTAAATGTTAATCAGTAAATGCTTGTTAAACTAATAGAATAGAATAATATAGGAGTAATCTTTGAGAAGTGGAACTGTGCAGGTTGGTGGAAAAGGGACTTTTTATCTTTTTATTTCAAATTTTTATAATGAGAATGTTACTTAAAATGCAGGGTTAGAAAGGGAAAATGGAACAATACTAGACTGCATTAAAGATGATCTATTCTGTCCCAGTAATCTGTGTGATTAAGACCTTAGGTATCTGAGCCAGTAACATACAGTAGAAGCAAGATACAGTATCTCCTCTCTTTTCATGCTAATTGATATTATCATTAGGTAAACAAAATAAGATTTTTAAACCAATTTTTTTTTTTTGCCATTCAGGACTCTATGATTTAAATGATCAGATACTGTTTTTCTGGTTTGTCACCTGTTTTTATTAATTTGCTTATGCTTTTTTATTGTTTTTCTTTCTGTTCTTTATTCAAAAAGACTTCCTTGGCAGATTTGGAGTGGCTTCATGAGAGATGTGAATTAGATGCTTTTGTAAACTGAAACCACTAACTTTTCTTTCTCTTACACTTGTCTTCTTTTTCACATGGTTTTGCGCATGTTTTGTTGACTTTTTTAAATTCCTTTTTTAAAATTTTGGTATCATTAATATACAATCACATTGAGCAACATTGTGGTTACTAGACTCCCCCCTTATCAAGTCCCCACCACTTACCTCATTACAGTCACTGTCCATCAGCTTAGTAAAATGCTATAGAGTCACTACTTGTCTTCTCTGTGCTATACTGCCTTCCCCATGCCCCCACCTAAATTATGTGTGCTAATCGTAATGCCCCTTATTCCCCTTCTCCCTCCCTTCCCGCCCACACCCCCAGTCCCTTTCCCTTTGGCAACTGTTAGTCCATTCTTCGGTTCTGTGAGTCTGCTGCTGCTTTGTTCCTTCAGTTTTTCTTTGTTTTTATACTCCACAGATGAGTGAAATCATTTAATACTTGTCTTTCACCACTTAGCTTATTTCACTGAGCATAATACCCTCTAGCTCCATCCATGTTGTTGCAAATGGTAGGATTTGCTTTCTTTTTGTGGCTGAATAATATTCCATTGTGTATATGTACCACATCTTCTTTATCCATTCATCTACTGATGGACACTTAGGTTGCTTCCATTTCTTGGCTATTGCAAATAGTGCTGCAATAAACACAGGGGTGCATATGTCTTTTGAAACAAGATCCTGCATACTTAGGGTAAATTCCTAGGAGTGGAATTCCTGGGTTAAATGGTATTTCTATTTTGAGTTTTTTGAAGGACCTGCATACCGCTTTCCACAATGGTTAAACTAGTTTACATTTCCACCAGCAGTGTAGGAGATTTCCCCTTTATCTTTATCCTTGCCGCCATCTGTTGTTCCTATTCTTTTCTATATTAGTCATCCTAACTGGTGTGAGGTAATATCTCATTGCAGTTTTAATTTGCATTTCCCTGATAATTAGTGACGTGGAGCATATTTTCATGTGCCTGTTCACCATCTGAATCCCTTCTTGGAGAATTGTCTGTTCATATTCTCCGCCCATTTTTTAATAGGGATATTTGCTTTTTGGGTATTGAGGCATGTGAGTTCTTTATATATTTTGGATGTTAACCCCTTATTGGATATGTCACTTACAAATATATTCTCCCATACTGTAGGATGTCTTTTTGCTCTGCTGATAGTGTCCTTTGCTGTACAGAAGCTTTATAGCATGATGTAGTCCCATTTGTTCATTTTAAAATTTTGTTTCCCTTGTCCAAGGCGATGTGTTCAGGAAAAAGCTGCTCGTGTTTATATTGAAGAGATGCCTATATTTTCTTCTAGGAGTTTTATGGTTTCATGACTTACATTCAGGTCTTTGATCAACTTTGAGTTTACTTTTGGGTTTGGGGTTAGACAATAATCCAGCTTCACTCTCTTACATGTAGCCATCCAGTTTTGCCAACACCAGCTGTTGAAGAGGCTGTCATTTCCCCATTGCATATCCATAGCTCCTTTATTGTATATCAATTGGCCATATATGGTTGGGTTTATATCTGGGCTCTCTAGTCTGTTCCATTGGTCTATGGTTCTGTTCTTGTGCCAGTACCAAACTGTCTTGATTACTGTGGATTTGCAGTAGAGCTTGAAGTTGGGGAGCCTAGTCCCTCCAGGTTTATTCTTCCTTCTCAGTATTGCTTTGGCTATTTAGGGTCTTTTATGGTTCCATATGCATTTTAGAATGATTTCCTCTAGTTCATTGAAGAATGCCGTTAGTATTTTGATAGGAATTGCATTGAATCTGTAGATTGCTTTAGGAAGGATGGCCATTTTGACAGTGTTCTTCTTATCTATGAGCACAGGATGTGTTTCCATTTATTGGTATCTTCTTTAATGTCTCTCATGAGTGTCTTGTAGTTTTCAGAGTATAGGTCTCTCACTTCCTTGGTTAAGTTTATTCCTAGGTATTTTATTCTTTTTGATGCTATTGTGAATGGAATTGTTTTCATGATTTCTCTTTCTGCTAGTTCATCATTAGTGTATAGGAAAGCAACAGATTTCTGTGTATTAATTTTTTATTTTACAACTTGGCTGATTTCAGATATTAATTAAAGTAGTTTTGGAGTGGATTCTTTAGGGTTTTTTATGTACAATATCATGTCATCTGCAAATTTGACTTCTTCTTTACCAATCTGCATGCCTTGTCTTTCTTTGTTTTGTCTGATTGCCATCGCTAGGACCTCCGGTCCTATGTTGAATAACAGTGGGGAGAGTGTTCATCCTTGTCTTGTTCCCGATCTTAAAGGAAAAGCTTTCAGCATCTCTCTGTTAAGTATAATGTTGGCTGTTGTTTTGTCATATATGGCCTTTTTTATGTTGAGGTACTTGCATTGTATACCCATTTTGTAGAGTGTTTTTATCATGAATGGATGTTGAATTTTGTCAAATGCTCTTTCAGCATCTATGGAGATGCTCATGTGGTTTTCGTCCTTCTTTTTGTTGATATGGTAGATGATTTTGATGGAGTTTCTAATGTTCTACCATCCTTGTATCCCTGGAATAAATCCTACTTGATCATGATGGATGATATTTTTGATGTATTTTTGAATTCAGTTTGCTAATATTTTGTTGAGTATCTTTGCATCTGTGTTCATCAGGGATATTGGTTGGTAATTTTCTATTTTTGTGGTGTCTTTGCCTGGTTTGTTATTTAGAGTGATGCTGGCCTCATATAATGAGTTTGGGAGTATTTCCTCTTCTTCTACCTTTTGGAAAACTTTAAGGAGGGTGGGTATTATTTCCTCTCTAAATGTTTGATAAAATTCAGCAATGAAACCAACTGGTCCAGGGTTTTTTTTTTAGGTAGTTTTTTGATTACCAATTCAATATCCTTGCTGGTAATTGGTCTGTTCAGATTTTCTGTTTCTTCCTGGTCAACCTTGGAAATTGTATTTTTCTAGAAAGTTGTCCAATTTTTCTAGGTTATACAGTTTGTTAACATACAATTTTTCATAGTATTCTGTCATAATCCTTTGTATTTCTGTGGGGTCCATGGTGATTTTCCCTTTCTCATTACTGATTCTGTTTATGTGTGTAGACTTTCTTTTTTTCTTGATAAATCTGGCTAGGGTTTATCTATTTTGTTAATTTTCTTGAAGAACCAGCTTCTTCTTTCATTGATTATTTTGATTGTTTTATTCTTCTCGATTTTATTTATTTCAGCTCTAATCTTTATTATGTCCCTCCTTCTACTGACTTTAGGCCTCATTTGGTTTACTTTTTCTTGTTTCCTTATTTGTGAGTTAGACTGTTCATTTGGGATTGTTCTTCTTTCCTTAGGTAGGCCTGTATTGCTATATACTTCCCTCTTAGCACGGCCTTCTCAGCATTCCACAGTTGTTGAATTATTGTTGTCATTTGTCTCTACATATTGCTTGATCTGTTTTTATTTTGTCATTGATATATTGATTATTTAGGATCATATTATGAAGCCTCCATGTGTTTGTGGGCTTTTTCATTTTCTTTGTGTAATTTATTTCTGGTTTCATACCTTTGTAATCTGAGAAACTGGTTGGTACAATTTCAATATTTTTGAATTTCTTGTGGCTCTTTTTCTGGCCTAGTTTATGATCTATTCTTGAAAATGTTCCATGTGCACTTGAGAAGAATGTGTATTCTGTTGTTTTGGGATGGCATGTTCTGTAGATGTCCACTAGGTCCATCAGTTCTAATATGTTGTTCAGTGCCTCTGTCTCTCTATTTATTTTCTGTCTGGTGGATCTGTCCTTTGGAGTGAGTGGTGTGTTGAAGTCTCCTAAAATGAATGCATTGCATTCTATTTCCCCCTTTAATTCTGTTAGCATTTTTTACCAATGGTGCTCCTTTGCACCTAGCATTTAGGTGCTCCTGTGTTGGGTGCATAGATATTTATAGTAGTTATATTTTCTTGTTGGACTCACCCCTTTATCATTTTATAATGTCCTTCATTGTCTCTTGTTGCTTTCTTTGTTTTGAAGTCTATTTCATATGATACAAGTACTGCAACTCCTACTTTTTTCTGTCTATTAGTTGCATGAAATATCTTTTTCCATCTCTTTACTTTCAGTCTCTGTATGTCTTTGGGTTTGAAGTGAGTCTCTAATAAGCAGCATATAGATGGGTCTTGTTTTTTTTTTATCCACTCAATGACTATATGTCGTTTGATTGGTGCATTCAGACCTTTTACATTTAAGGTGATTATCGATAGGTATGTACTTATTGCCATTGCAGGCTTTAGATTCATGGTTACCAGAGGTTCTAAGGTAATTCCCTTAGACTCTAACAGTTTAATTTAACTCACTTAGTATGCTATTACAACACAACCTAAATATTGTTTTTTGCTCCTTATTCTTTCTTCTCCATTCTTTATATATTAGGTGTCATATTCTGCACTCTTTCTCTATCCCTTCTATGACTTTGGGAGTATTTTATTTGATTTTGCATCTGCTTCGTAATTAATTGCTGTACTCTGCTGTCATTTTATTTCCCCTGGTGACAGCTATTTAGCCTTACAAATACTTCCATCTGTATCAGTCCCTCCAAAATGCACTGTAGAAATAGTTTGTGGGATGTAAATTCTCTGAGCTTTTCTTATCTGAAAATTGTTTAAACCCTCTTTCAAATTTAAATGATAACCTTTCCGGGTAGAGTATTCTTACTTTGAGTCCCTTCTACTTCATTGCATTAAATACATCATGCCAGTCGTTTCTAGCCTATAAGGTTTCTGTTGAGAAATCTGATGATAGCCTGATGGGTTTTCCTTCATATGTGATCTTTTCTCTCTCTCTAGCTGCTTTTAAAAGTCTGTCTTTATCCTTGCTCTTTGCCATTTTAATTATTATATGTCTTGGTATTGTCTTCCTTGGGTTCCTTGTGTTGGGAGATCTGTGCACCTCCATGGTCTGAGAGACTACCTCCTTCTCCAGATTGGGGAAGTTTTCAGTGATAACCTCCTCAATGACACTTTCTATCTCTTTTGCTCCCTCTTCTTCCTCTGGCACATCTATAAGTGTATATTGTTCTGTTTGGATTGGTCACACAGTTATCTGAAAATTCTTTCATTCTTAGATATCCTTTTTTCTCTCTGTGTCTCAGCTTCTTTGTATTCCTCTTTTTAAATTTCTATTTAAATTACCACCTCTTCTACTACATCTAGTGTGCTTTTAAATCCCTCCATTGTATGTTGCATTTTAGATATGGAATTTCTTAATATTTGAATTTCCTTCCTAAATTCGTTCCTGATTTCTTCAATCTTTTTCTGTACCTCCATGAGCAT